>NW_006408618.1:4668578-4679725 GCF_000296735.1 Chrysochloris asiatica
GAGAGGAAGGGAGAACCAAAAGGCTGACATAAAGAGCTCTTAAAGGAGAGGAAGGGAGAACCAAAAGGCTGACATAAAGAGCTCTTAAAGGAGAGAGAGGGAGAACCAAAAGGCTGACATAAAGAGCTCTTAAAGGAGAGGGAGGGAGAACCAAAAGGCTGACATAAAGAGCTCTTAAAGGAGAGGAGGGGAGAACCAAAAGGCTGACATAAAGAGCTCTTAAAGGAGAGGGAGGGAGAACCAAAAGGCTGACATAAAGAGCTCTAAAAGGAGAGGAGGGGAGAACCAAAAGCAGAACTAGTTTCCATTGAGTTGACTCCGGCTCATTACAACCTCAACATTTGAAGAAATAATGACTAAAGAGTTTTCAAATTTGGTAGATCTAAGAAGCTCAATGAATCACAAACAAAGGAAACATGACGAAAACTTTACCAAGGCATGCCATAATCAGATTGTTAAAAACCAATGATAAAGAGAGAATCTTGGAAGCCGACAAAGAAACTTTATAAATATGCAACACGTTTTTTTCCTTAGAAACATGAGTGCAAAGCAAAAGTTCTTGATCTCCCAAACTTAAAAAGATTTTGTTTGGATAATCATGGATTAATTAAAATTTCCCTCAATTGAAATGATCAGTGTTAAATATGGCTTTGGACACTTTTTTTTTTTTTTTTTTTAATTATTTATCAATAAACTTTTGCTGAGTCCTAAAGATTGAAGATTGAGTTCATATGCCTCTTTCTGTTCCTCAGGACTCTTTCATATGAGGCTCAAATTGACTTTCCCAACCTGGAAGAAGACTCAGATTAGTCGTGCATACTTTAGGCTTGCCAGCTTTCTGCCCTTGGAATAACCTTTTGCCAGTCTTCCTAGAAAGGAGCTATGGTCATGGATTATGAGCTGGGCTGCTAACCTCAAGGTCAACAGTTCGAATCTACCAGATGCTCCTAGGGAGAAGGATGAGGCTTTCTGTTTGTGTAAGGATTTACAGTCTTGAAAACCCTGTACAGGGTCATTATGAGTCAAAACCGACTCTGTGGCACACAACCACTGCCGCCACCACTACTCTAGGTCAAGAGTCCTGGTGGCACCATGGCTAAAGCATTTGGCTGCTAACTAAAAATTTGGCAGTTCAACTCCACCAACTACTTCACAGGAGAAAGATAAGTTTTCTGCTCCCATAAAGATTTGCAACCTTGGAAACCCTACGCAGGCTTACTGTGAGTTGGAACTAGACTCCACAGCACAGCCCCCATCACCCGTATTTCTAGAGGAGCCCCAGGAGGGATGTAGGGTGAGCAAGACCAGCAATTCACACCCGATTTCTGCCTCTGTAAAGACTTAGTCTTAGAAGCCCTATATAGCAGGGTTGGGGAATGTCTGGCCATGAAATCATTTGGTCTGGCCCTGCCCAGGCAACCGCAGTTCCAGCTATCACATTGTTGGTGCCATTGTTAAGTGATGTCAAGTCTGCTGGACTCATAGCAACCCTGAGTAGAGTTTTTGAGAAGCAGCTGGTGAGCTTGAATTGCTGACCTTGCAGTTCAAACCGACTTTGCTGTCCAGAGCATTATTCCACAGTGCCACACCAGGATTCCAGCCATCACATTGGTGGTGGTGGTTGTGTGCCATACAGTTGGTTCTGACACATAGCGACCCTGCATAGGGTTTCTGAGGCTGAAAATCTTCATGGGAGCAGAAAACCTCATCGTTCTCCTGAAGAATGGCTGATAGTTTTGAACTGCTGACCTTGAAGTTATCAGCCCAACTTGTAACCACTACACTACCAGAGCTCCTAGCCATCACATTGTTGTTGTGAAGTGCCGTCGAGTTGATTCTGACCATAGCGAACCCTGTATAGGGTTTCTGAGGAGCAGCTGGTGACCTTGAACCACTGATCTTGCAGTTCAGACGGCTTTGCAGTCTGGCGCATTAACCCATGGCGCCACACCAGGATGCCAGCCATCACATTAGGGGTGAGTTAATTAAATGTTTGACCAAATATAGAAAGCTAGTTTTTAAATTGATAATTTTGTATAGCCTGCAAATGATGTTGTAAAGTTTGGCAGGAGTTCCCCACCCCTGTTGCGGCACTCTAGGACAAGCATTTGACCATACGGTCAGTTTAAACTCAAGGTTGGTGGTTCAAACTCACCAGCCACTCTTCGGAAACCCTATATATGGTCACTATGAGTTGAAACCAACTCAATGGCATGTAACAACAAGAACAACCCCTGCTATACAGGGTTCTTATGACTTAAAATCGACTTAAGTGGTAGTGAGTTTGGTTTTTAGAGTCTTTCTAGAACCCTGGTGGCACAGTGGTTAAGAATAAACTGCAAATAGAAAAGTTCTAAATCTACATATTTTCTAAATACTGTTCATATCTTATCTCTGATTATACTCTTCCTCTTTTGTTTTTATATTATAGTCATAATTACAGATCATTCTGAGGGCATACTATTTTATTCTTGATTACTTGCTTAAAGTAAGTGCTTTTAAATTCCTGCTTTACTTTATCTAAATGCCTCTTAAAGAATTAGAGTAAAACTCTTTTTGTTAATTGTCTACTCTCCTCAGAGGCAGTTCTCCATCTCCTCCTGGAGTGGTACCATTTATGGCTTGGGGTGGGGTGTAAGGGAGTACCAGATCAAGAATCTAAATACCTACTTGGTTCCCTACTCAGTTCTTAACAGAATGACTTCATTATGTAAATTCGTTCTTAGTATATATGGTATTCAAATGAAATTACAATAATACATTCAAATGTTATTCCTCAGTTTTAAATTAGCACCTTTCCTTCGCATCACCAGTTTGAGTTCACCCCCTCTTAGGAAGTGAGAGAGGCTGATTAACCAGGTGTGGTGCTGGTGGTGGTTGTTGTTATGTGCCTTGGAGTTAATTCCAACTCACAGCGACCCTGTACAGGGTTTCTGAGGCTGTAAATCTTTACGGAAACAGAAAGCCTCATCTTTCTCCCACAGAACAGCTGGTAGTTTCGAACTGCTGACTTTGAGCTTAGCAGACCAATTCGTAACCACAGTAAGTGGGACATTTTTCTGTGCAGAAGTGGGAATTAATATACGTATTGTAAAAGGTGAGAGTTGGACAGATAAACTGAAGGAGGTAACTATCTTAGCTATCTAGCGTTGCTGTTATAACAGGAATACCAAAAGTAAATGGCTTTAACAAACACATTTATTTTCTCACAGTTTAGGAGGCTAGAACTAGTCTACATTCAGAGTGCCAACTCTGGAGAAAGACCTTGTCTCCTTTCTGCATGTGCAGGCTCAACATTCCTTGGCCATCTCCATGAGTCTTAGTATCACACTTTCCCTGGATCTAGGAGCTTCGCAGTGCTGGGACCTTAGGTCCAAAGGACACACTCCACTCCTGGCTCGTCTTTCTTAGTGGTAGTAGGTTCCCCCTTCTCTGTTCACTTCACTCTCCTTTTATCTCTTATAAGATAAAAAGTATTGCAGGCCACACCCCTGGGAAACTCCCTGACATTGGAGCAGGGTTATGATAGGAATAGGGTTCCCATCTTAATCCTCTTGCTGGCTTGTCACATCAAATCATATTATGGGGGATCATTACGTAACTGCCATCATTATAAAACTGCCAAATCACTGAGAGTCGTGGTCCAGCTAGGCTGATACATAGTTTGTTGTTGTTGGTAGGTGTTGTTGAGTTGTTTCTGACTCATAGCAACTTTACACACAACAGAACCATCCTGCACCATCCTCAGAGTTGTTGCCATATTTGAAGCCATTGTTACAGTCATTACATCAGTTCATCTCCTTGGAAGTCTTCCTCTTTTACACTGACCGTCCACTTTACCAAGCACGATGTCCTTGTCCAAGGAATAATCCCTCATGACAAAATATCCAAAGGCCGGTGGACAATGTCTTGTTATCCTCACTTTTAAGGAGCATTCTGGCTTCTTTCAAGACTGATTTATTTGTTCTTCTGGCAGTCCATGGTACTTTCAGTATTCTTCGTCAACACCAGAATTCAAATGCATGTACTTTTCTGCAGTCTTCTTTATTCATTGTCCAACTTTTCACATTCATGTGAGGCAATTGAAAATAACATGCCTTGGGTCAGGTACACCTTAGTCCGCATATTTTGAGGGGACACAATTCAATCCATGGCAGTGACTGAGACAAGCACAGGCCAGCAAGTCCGACTGGACTGAAGTGACTATCAGGAATCTAAGTACAAAGCTAAGTGTCAATGGAAGTGCCAGGAAAGCAAATCAAAATCAGTGCAGAGGAAGTACAGCCTACAGGTGGGGAGCTATGTGTGGGATGAAGGGTGGGTGGGAGCTTGCTTCTTTGCTACTGGACAAGCCCTTGCCTGGTTCCACCAGCTCCAGTGTAAAGGGTTAATGTTGGTAAGGAAGCCATCTATCCATTTTTTCCTAGTTATTAAGTTATAACCCCTCCCTTGAATTACATTTTGTTCTTGGTGACATTTAAATTGGCACTTCTTTGGAAGGTTCTTTTTCTTCATAAGTGTTTTTTTGGATGATGAAGTACTTCAAGATTTCAAAGTGATTTTAAAGTTCAAGTGATTTTAAAATAAGGAATTAAGTCTTGCTCTTAGACTATAGTTATTTTATAATTTGGCTTCCACTTTGATAGAATCACCAGTTTCAGCAGAGGGATTATCAGCATAATCCTAGTTGTCTTGACTTGGTGTTTTATGCAAGTTTTGTTATTGTTAAATGCTGTGGGGGGGTCGACATTTAACAACACAGCATCTCTGTGTAGGGTTTCCAAGGAGCAGCTGGTGGGTTTGAACCACTGATCTTGTGGTTAGCAGTCCAGTGCTTAACCTACAGCACCACACCAGGAGCCCGTGCTATATTTGTTGTTGTTATTGTTATGTGCCATGGAGTTGTTTCCGAATCACAGCAACCCTGTACAGGGTTTCCGAGGCTGTAAATCTTTACGGAGCTGAAAGCCTCATCTTTCTCCTACGGAACAGCTGGTAGTCTCAAACTGCTGACCCTGAAGTTCGCATCCCAATTCGTAACCACTACGCTACCAGAGCTCCTGCAGTCTTAAAGTAAAGAAAAAAAATCAAAGATGGTCTTGCTGAGCACACTTGCTACTGAAACATTCTTACTGGAAAGTGATGCGTTCTCATTTCAGAACAGAATCACTAAAGTTGGCACTGGTATTTGGAGAGCTGAAGGCCTGGTGCCTGTTTTTAAGAATGGGACCATTTGGGCCCAGTGGGAGTTTCTGAGTGAGTGTATTCAGTGCTCACTCTGTGGCATTTGCGGAGTTTGTGCAGGCCACAGCCTAACAATGCCGACAGTGGTAACAGCTGCTGTTGGGTCTCATTGCCTTACATACAGTTACTTTCAGTTCTTGACTGCTGGATAATTATTTTTAAACTTTTGCTTAAATGTTTGTGTGTCCCATGATTAGAGCATCATAACCTGGGGTATTACTAATAGGAAAGCAAGAAATAAGAACTGCATGTAAATGTAAAACAAATAGACATTCCAACTTAAATGACTAATTTGTCTAGCTAGCCAAATTACATTTTGAACAGCTTATCCATTTGCTGGCAGTTTCTATCTCCTCTAAATGGAACAACTAGTAGGAGAGACATATGGAAGAGTTTTCCTTTCAGCACAGTGATTTCTGCATCATTTTCTTGAGTTTAATTTCAATCCTGTTCTCAGAAAATTCTCAGCATCTCTTGAACAAATAATCTTGCCAGTAAGATGTTGTCTTAAAGGTGTATTTTATGTCAATATTAGTTTGAGTACCTCTTCACATTGTTTAGAAGGATTTGGTGAGTCTTTTAAATTATTTGCTTTTACAGCAGGTATTCCTTATAGCCAAGTAAGTTACTGTTTTTATCAGTACCTGTGCTTTGTATTCATGTGAGATGGAAAATACTATTTCATTTGAAACTCCTCCGATGTACTTTACACACTCAAATCCAAATTAAAATGATGATTTCCAAGCTCTCAGTCCTGCAGAGTATGTAGATCTGTCCATTGATCCACTTCTAAAGAACAGCATCCAGTCTTTATCTTCCTCAAATTAATTTTCTGTGCTTCTGAAGGAAAATCAACTGATAGTAAGCATATTGCTAAATAACATTGGGTTTTACTTATTTTCTTATGATCTTTACACTGTTTGACTATGTGTATCTAATTATATTAGATACTAGAACTTGCCTGTCAAACCTCTGAGGACCTGTGCCCAGCCAAGTTGACACAAAACTTTAACTATTGCAGTGGGAAAACTAAACTAGCAATTAACTGGTCTGATTTGTTATGCTGGCCTTGTGACCCAAAGTCCTTTATCTTCTCTTATCCTTTTTTTTTTTTTTCTTGTCATCTATAACACCCACCTGATCTAACTGTTGGAAGGCTTAAATACATAGATGATGACATGCTTATGAAAGTCATACTACTGACCGTCTTTGACCTCAAACTGATGAAAAGTTTTGAGGAAGCATGCCTTTATTGTGTAGAATAATTAAACATGCTATTATTGGAGTTAGTATTTTAAACCAGAAAATAACTGCTGCTTTTAAACATGAACTCATATTGATGAAAACGCTCCAAAATGAAATGCCTTACTGTATTACATGGCTGTATTTTAGTTTGTTTTAGTATTTCCTTCAGTATAGTGACTTCAGAAAGCCAGAGCAAAAGTCATACTAGATGATGACACAATGTTGTTAATCCACTGATTCAATATGTTAAATCAACTTTAGATTGTTACCAATTTCAAATCTGGGAAAGATTCCAACTCAGCTAATAGAGATTTCACAACTAATTTGAAAGACAGCATCATATCAGCTTGTTTGGAATAAAATTTGACCAGCATCATTAAAGTTTGTTACCTGACTATAGCTGTTCAATCATTGGTGTTTCCATTCTATAGAATCCATGTTTTAAAACTGGAAACATCAAAGGTCAGATTTTTGTGCAGCTCTATGTATAATGGAGAATGCTGGTGGTGCTGTGCGATAGGCACTGGACTACTACCTTAGGTTGGTAGTTCAAACTCACCAGTCACTCCTTGGGAGAAAGATAAGACTTTCTGCTCCTGTAAAAATGTACAGCCTCAGAAACTCTATCCAAGGTTGCTCTGAGTAGTAACCAACTCAGTGGCAGGTAATAACAACAACAGCTGTGTGCCAGTATTTTCCTTCCTTTTAGAAATCTATAAAAGTTGTACTTGTTTTCATTTTGACATTTGTTGTAAATGTTGACATTAAATAAGAAAAGATATATACCTAGCATCCTATGTTTTAATACATGCCTTTTAAAAACTAGCTACACTCTTACTTTAATTCTATTTATGACTCACTTCTTCATTTGGACCTCATTTATTCATTTGCTTAGTATTTAAGTGAACTGTGACCATAGTGACTAGACACTGTTAGGAACTGAGTGAGTAGGTTGTGGTGAGTCTCAGGGGATTCACAGAGAAGTAGAAAGACAGACAGATATGGACATTCTTACCAGAGAAGAGTTGTAGAGTCATGAGCAACAAGGACAGAATGCAAAGACTCGGGAGGGCAATAATGGCAGGAAAGACTCCAGAGAAGTGACATTTGGCACTTAAATAAGAGAAGACAAGCGATAATGTTTCAGGAGTAAGAACAGCATCTGTAAGGAAGAGAAGCAAGTTCTCAGCAAGATGCTGAGAGTTTTTATGGTAACCTTGGACATGAGGAGTCAAGATAATGACATGTATGCCATTAGAAAGGTCAGGTAGAGCTAGACTGTCTGTAGGGTATCTTGTGGTTAAGGTTATGTGCTAACCTTTGAACCTATGGGCCAGAGGGTACCCTCAAGCAAATGTGTTACAGAATCAGATATTTTGTTTTAGGAAGATAATTTTAGAGACAGTGAGAAATATAGAGTGAAACATAAAGAGACTGGTATAAATAAGAACACTTAGGAGTTGTCCAAGGGAGATGGCTTCTCTAATGAAGGCTTCACTAACCGAGATTGTGCCATGGATATGGAAAGCTCAGCAGCATTTTCCAGGTGTAGTTTATAAGATTGGGAAAAAATGGAATGTATGGGAGAATGGATACTAAATCATTGCTATTCTCTACTTCTCTTTCTCTTCGTCTTAAAAACTTCCTTGTCAAATTCTCTTTTCAACTTTAAGGAGCTACATACAGAGATTTCTTTGTAGAGAAACTTTCTTACTAGACCTTAGTGACTCTCACTCATTTAGCGATAACCAAATCATCCCTAGATTATTGGATGTTGTTGTTGTTGTTATGTACCGTCAAGTTGGTTCCTACTCACAACAGCCCTTTACAGTGTTTCCAAGAAGCAGCTGGTGGGTTTGAACTTCCAACCTTGTTGGCCACAGTCCAGTGCTGATTCCTGTAGTGCCACACCGGACTATAGAGTAGAGCTACCAAATCAGTTTCTACTTAGTCCAGTTATCATTGTTGTTGTTAAGTGCCATCAAGTCAGCTCTAACCCATAGCCACCCCATATAGGGTTTCCTAGGAGCAACTGGTGGGTTTAAACTGCCAACCTTGTGGATTGAAGTCTAGTGCTGATCTTACAGCACCACATCAGAAGTCCACGTTATGATTGTTGTTGTTAAGTGCCGTTGAGTCAGTTCCAACCCACATAGACCCTGTATAGGGTTCCCGAGGAGTGGCTGGTGACTTTGAACTGCCAACCTTGTGGTTCAAACCGACTTTGCAGTGCAGTGCATTACCCTACATCACCATACCAGAACTCTGTGTTATGATTAGAACTCCATCATTAGTTAGCCTTTTAGGGGAGATGACCAAGCAATTGATCTTTCCACAAACGTTGCCCCAAAGTTAAAAACTTTTAGAGAGTAAATTTGTTCAATTATCAAAGGCTGTTCCATTTCCTCCATGGCATGCCCTCCCCTATTTAGTAAAGAATTATGATCTCTTTGGAAATTTTGGATCAGTGTGTTGTACAATAAATCACAGCCAAACTCATTACCATTGCATCACTTTTGACTCATGGTGGCCCATGTTTTACTAATAGAACTGCTTCATAGGGTTTTCTTGGCTCCAACCATTACAGAAACAGATCTCCAGGCCTTTCGTCTGCAGAAGCATTGGGTGGATTTGAACCGCCGACTTTTAGGTTAGTAGTCAAGTGTAAACCATTTGCATCAAAGGAGGAAAGAATAAGTCACATGTAGTTTGGAAATTTACACAGAAGCACTAAAGAATTATTTTGCTTTTGCAATACTGTTCAGATTCAAGCAATGTTTTCTGTTTCCATGGCAACCACCCCAATCTAGGCTTTCATTTTTCTCTCATTTGATTTACTGCAAAAGCTTTCTGACTTGTCTGTCTGCCTTCAGTCTCTTCTTCTCTTAAGCTCTCTTGCTTAATCTTTCAAAAAAAAAATTGTCTTTATAATAATACTCACCTACCTGGTGTCCAGCCCCAGTATTTCGTGTTACTAATTTCTCCTCACCTTACTATCTAATACAGTCTAAAATAGACACATTATTGCACATAGTCATGTGGGCTCCACTTACACGTAATTGTCCCGATCTCTGGGCCTTGTCCCCGCCATCGAGTCTATAATGCTGTGGACTATAGGGACCATATTATATGCTCATTTTGTATTCCACTTAGCATAAAGCATAGTTCTCGGCAAGTGGTATGTACGTAGAGAATTTAATATATCTTCTTTCACTCTTGGTCCCTGGGCTCATTTATTTCTCCTGTCCCTACCTGGCCAAAGAGCTGATTCTGGTTGTTTTATGTTGTTAATTTTCTTCTCCTCCTGCAGTAGTTGACAGTTATATGGTATGTATTATCTAAAGCTTGCAGGACATTTTAAACACCAGTATTATGATGTCTTTATTTTTAAATATAGAAGCCTCTCTCCTCTTTGCCAGAAACCACAGTGATGCAGCTGCTTGCATGTCTAAAATAATCTCTACATTTTTCTGTGGCCTGTCTTTATTATGGTTATAGATCAATAATAGCCCTTTTTAGAAGCAAAACATTTAATAGTAATCATGGCATTCTTTTGGAGTTACCACAGTTAACCAGGTAGACAGTTTAGTTGGAGTATTGTCTGTTTCTTTACTGTGTCAAACGTGGATTCAAGAGGCAACAATCAACTTGTCGTTTATGAAGGGTGCATCTTAAGCTAGTCTACGATGTCCTAATTCTTTAATACCACTATGGTGTTTTTAACCCAATTTTCTCGTTTATAAAATGAGATAAAATAACTGTTTCTCTGTATATACAATCAGTTGCTGAGAACAAAGCCTTCCTCATTATCTACTTTGTAGGAGTAACACAATTTATTCCTCAACATACCTACAATTGGTGTTGTCACCCTGTGATGTCTCGTAGAAAGAGCAAAAACAATGCATATTAAATCTACAAATGCTAGGGGATTGTTTTAGTGGACTCTTGGTTGCTAAAGGAAATTTGTGTTTTAAAAACCCTGTAAAATTATTATCTTCTAAAGTCTGAATAGGAATCCTGGTGTGGCGCAGTGGGTTAATGCGCCAGACTGCAAAGCCATTTGAACTGCGAAGTGGGCGGTTCAAGCTCACCAGCTGCTCCTTGGAAACCCTATACAACAGGGTCGCTATGGGTCGGAACTGACTCGACGGCACTTAACAACAACAACAACAACAAAAGTCTGAATGGATGAATAGAAGAGGCTAAGATTTAAAAAAAAAAAAAAAAAAGAAAAAGCTCTCATTCCTCCTCCGTATTTACACCTAATGTTTTCAACGGGTTCAGGTCCTTCTCCGTATTAGCTCTCATTAAAATACCTCCCCTCATAGGATTGCCGTTCTTTGTGTGCGTTCTTCCCATTTTCTTTATCTCATATTTTAAGAATACATTAAACAAAATAAATCTGGGTATGATTTTCCTCTGCTAGTTTTCTTTGCAAGGAGTCCAGCAGGAACAGTGGTTACAACTCTCAGCAACTTACCTCACAGTCGGTGGTTCAGACCCACTAGCTACCGCAGCACGAAGATGTGGTCGTCTGTTTCCATAAAGTGCCGTTGAGTCAGTTCCAACTCATACTGATATTACAGGCTTGGAAACCCTGTTGGGTAGTTCTGCTTTGCCCTTCAGGGTCGCTATGAGTTGTTGTTGTTGTTGTTGTT
>NW_006408618.1:4680055-4680595 GCF_000296735.1 Chrysochloris asiatica
AAAAAAAAAAGCTAAAGAGGATAGAGAGAAATACTGTTAACTGATGATATATGGAGGGGATAATAATCAATGTAATGAAGCAAGCTGTATGAATGGTTGAATGTGAAGCTGATGATGTGCCCTGTAAACTTTCACTCAATCCAAAATAAAAACATTTAATTAAAAAAAAAAAAAGAATATTTCAAGCACCCAACACAGTCAAATCTAAATGTCTACCATCCAATCAAATATTACTAGGAAAACATGAAGTGAAAAATCTGCCAATTTAAATTGATCCAGATATTAGAACTAACAGGCAAAGTAGAAAATATATAGAAATTTCTTGAAATGGACAAGCTAAAAAATGTACTGAATGAAGTTGGCAGCAGATCATAGACATTACAAGAAAAAAAGATCAGCAAAGTCGAAGACATAGCAAAAAGGCTGACATAAGGAGATTCTAAATGAGAGGAAGGGAGAACCAAAAGGCTGACATAAAGAGCTCTTAAAGGAGAGGAAGGGAGAACCAAAAGGCTGACATAAAGAGCTCTTAAAGGAGAG
>NW_006408618.1:4683511-4802412 GCF_000296735.1 Chrysochloris asiatica
CGAGGCTGTAAATCTTTACGGGAGCAGAACGCCTCATCTTTCTCCCGCGGAACAGCTGGTAGTTTCGAACTGTTGGCCTTAAGGTTCGCAGCCCGATTCGTCACCACTACGCTACCAGAGCTCCTTAAGGACAATGGGTAGGTATGTAATAATTTTCTTTACAAAGGTTCCCTAATTCTGATTAACTTTCTTAATTGGTATTGTTTAAAGAATATTTGTTGGCTTGCTTTGATTATGCTAAGTGTCTATATTGATCTTTAGAAGACCACTGAATGTTATAAATCACATCAATTACTATTCAATGAATAAATATTTACTAGGCACACTGGACTGCAAGGTCAGTGGTTCAAACTCACCAGCCGCTCCTTGGAAACACTATACTGGGTCGCCTTTAGTCAGGATCGGCTCAATAGCACTTAACAACATCAACAACTATCTACCAAAGGAGTTCTGGTAGTGTAGAGTGTTTGTTATAAGTTGAGCTGGTAGCCACAAGGTCAGTAGTTTGAAACTAGCTGTCACTCCACAAGAGAGAAATGAGGCTTTCTGCTGTAAAGATTTACAGCCTTGGAAATTCTATGTGCTGGAACCTACTCCCCAGTACACAAGTACCACTACCACCACTATAATGCCAGCTAGGTGTTCAGCAGTGGGGCTTTGTCCTTGTAGAACTTGCTTTCAAGTTGAAGAGAGATCATATGAGTACCTATGAAATAGTAAGAAAACAACTTCAAGTAGTGGTAAATGCCATGAATACACAATAGAATCTAATGTTACTGCCTTTAGTTAGCTAGGGTGGTAAGGAAGCAACATAACATTTGAATAGAATGAATCAGTTCAGGCAGCCATATGAAGATGCAAGGCAACAACAAATGTAAAGACTAGAGGTGGAAGAAACAGAAGGCCAGAGGGCTGAGAAGGCCAGAGTGAGTGAGTGAGTGAGATGTGGAATGGAAGGAGATGTGGCCAAAGAGCTAGACAGAGGTCACTCAGAGGGTACAGATCAGTACAGCCATATCTCCAGTAGTAAATAAAATGTTTGTAATTGAGTACCAAGGGAAGCCACTGTAAGTTTTCAGCAGAACGAAATTTTATCTCACTCTTAGTGTTAGTTAAATCATCATTTTGATTGAGGAATTCTGGCATGTGGGCTTAAAAGAGGCAAGGGTGAAAACAGGGATACTAGCTAAGGCATTATTTCTGTAAGTCAGGTAGGAAATGCTAGTAGCTCAGACTGGGGTAGTAACAGGAGAGATGGACAAAGATAGACTTAGGACACATTTTTTTTTTTTTTTTAAGTTTTATTGTGAATTATGTGATAGTTTAAATGGGAGTTTACATGGGAGAACATTAGTTTTACATTCATCTTATCATATATTGTTTCATTGCTATGGTTGCAATCCCCTCCAAACAAAAGGGTACATTCTGCCAGCCTGCGTGCCCCACCCCCACCCCCCGGGTCATCAGCACACAGCCCCTCTTCCTCCCTGGGCCCCAAGTCCCCAGCTGCTCCATCTCTCCATGTCTTCATCTCTGCCTCCATCTTGGGGACCGCTGCTTCTCTTGGTAGGGTCTTGCTCTCCGCTCTTCTCCCTTCATAGTTCCAGGGGCCTCCGCTCCTAGGCTACAAAGTTAATCACTCCCATCCTTGCCACAAAATGTCTACTTTTACACTTACAGCCTTCACAATCCTTCAGGACACATTTTGGAGCTAGCACTGCCAGGACTTGTAGTGGAATTCTGTTTGGAGGCCAAGAAAAAGTGAGAAATCAAAGACATTGTAGAAATAGGGCAAACTGATGTTACAAAATGTGAGCACATCATTTAAGCAGGGATTTTTTTGAAGCAGTGATTTTTAATATTACTGGAATGGAATGAGATAATGTATGCAGTGGCACAATGTCTGACCAACAATAAGTGCTTGTTAGATTTTTATTCTTGCCTAACCTCATCACCTTCAGTTAGAAAGTTATATTCCCACTTTACTATTTATTTTGTGCCACCAAATGTCCATTGGTAAGTATTATATGAAGTCAGTCATTTGCCATATTTCATTAAGTATGTCCTCAGTTCCTTCTATATATAGTCACTCTGCTGAATGCTGGGAATCTGCAGGTGAGGGAAACAAATGCAATGCCTGACCTCAAGTAGCTTGCCTAGGACAGATCATCTCCCCAGCAAGATAGTTACATAAATAATCATAAAATTACACCTGGGATAGTTAAGACCAAAAAGTACCATGGGAATTTCTGTCTTCTTAGTTTTCTTATTTATATTTCACTCAGATATGAAATGTCTCCAACAGATTGCCATATATTCTTTGCTAACACTATTCATAGTCCATCTTTTCATGTACCCAATGTTTTTCCTTTATTACCACCTGTCAATTTATATCTTCAGTGTTGACCCAGTTTATCCACCTAGAACTGTCACAGGCATAACAATAGCAATTTCATAAAGTAGCTATTAGTTCATTTTTTCTAGTGAGAACTATGATTCAGAGAGGTTAACTGTCCTCAAGCCACACAGTGCTGGAGATAAGATTTTGGATTTAAACCCAGGTCTCTCTGACATCTCAGCTTGTGTTCTTTCCATGACAGCATTTTGAAGGAAGGACTGTTAACATTTTCAAATATAAAAATAATAGAGAAGAACATTTCAGATAGAGTGAAAAGCATTTAAAAAGGCCCAGAAATATTAAGACACCAATATGTTTAATCAGAGAAATGTTACTATATCCCTCCAATGTATAGCTCACATCTTTTATCTATTTTGATTATTGAACCACTTCAGCAAACATTTATGAGGTAGCGAGTATGTACCAAGTAACAGCCTCTGCTAGGGTTTTGCTACAGAACGAACGATAATGCATGGTGCCTATTTCTGATGAGCTTGGTAGGAGAGAGATCCTAAGACTTGATTTCAGTACAGATCATGTACCAACAAGATTTTAAGTGCTGGGAGAGAGAGAGAACCAGCGGTAAAGAGCAAACAGTAAGACCCCATACCCTAACCTTAGGAACTGAAGATTGGTTGAGCCTTGACTAATTGTTGTTGTTAAGTGCCATCAAGTTTATTCCGATCCATAGTGACCCTGTATAGGGTTTCCAAGGAGCAGCTGATGAGCTTGAACCACTGACCTTCTAGTGCAAACGACTTTGCAGCCTGACACATTAGCCCATACCAGTTTGTTCATTGACTAATTAGAAAAATGTAAATTAATTAGAGAGTAAGCATAGTTCCAGAAAAGGGGAAAGCCTGAACAAAGACATTTCAGGGAACTTCAAGTACTTGGGTATTGCATGCTATGAAGTGTAAGGGCACACATGGCCTTAAATAAGGCTGATGAAGAGGAGTTGTGAAGGTCCTCATATGCCATACCAAAGGAGCTTGATTTGTGTCTCAGAGAGACAGAAAAATACAACATAATCATTCAGAGCTTGGCCTCTGGCTCTAGATTGTATCAGTCTCAAGCAACTCTGCTGCTTAGTAGCTGAATGACCTTTAGGAACTTATTCAATCTCTCTATGCCTTCATCTTCATCTATAACATGGTTATAATACTAGTCCCTGTTTCATACGGTTGCTGTAAGTATTAAATGCATTAATAAAGCTGTTAGAACAGATCTACCATATCCTAAATGCACTCAGTAAATATTGACTTCTCTTATGGGCCATGGAAAGCTCTTGATAAGTTTTAAGCAAATTAAATGTAAAATCACATTGATATTTTATATATAACCTTAATTTGACAGTGTAAATAATGGATTTGAAGGATGGAGGCAAGTCCATTTCCTAACTGGCTGTTAATCTAGGAAAGATACAATGAGATCCTTAACCAAGGCAATGGATATGTAAAGGAGAGAAAGAAATCAAAAGAGTCTGTCCTAGAATTTATAATCCATTGTGCAGCCATCCATCCAACACTGGAGTACTTCCTGTGAGCCAGGCACCTTTGTCAGACACTGGGAACACAAAGATGAGTGATACTCAGTTTTTTCCGTGGGGGCTGAGGGGTGGATTTCCAGACAGACTCAGGTCCCGTCTCCATCTGGAGCTGCTTGGCTGTGGGGGTGTTTCTTAAATAAGGAAAAGAAAAGTTATTAGTGTGATTTTAATGTAATAATAGAACATTGGTATAAGAAGCTCAACTAGCAATTAATCAATAATGAAACCAAGATACATTTTAGAAGAAATTACTGTTAAACTAATAGAATTATAAAAGATCTATTGTTGTATGTATATGTGTATGTAAAAATATATACAGCCAAACATAGGTCCTTTCAACAATTTCTGCAGGTACAATTCAGTGGCATTGGTTATATTCACATGTGTCACTATTGTCTCTTCCCAAATTATTTCAAAACCATTAACTTATACTCACTGCCACCTGAATTTCTTATCTTTGCTTTAGAGTTACTGTTGTCAAGGTGATCTCATATAGAAATTTTCTTAGAGTCCTATGCTCAAGAGAAACATTCCTTAATTGAGCCAAACTATTTTGTTGAAAGATGGCTTCAGGGGATAGTTTCAGTTCAGGTTCCTCATGAGCACAATTAAGGATTATGGAATACCCATTCTTTGCAGCGTTAACCATAGCTTGTCATGATCCAGACAGTAGAAAGCCTTTGTATCGTCAATAAAGCACAAGTAAACATCTTTCTGGTGTTCTCTGCTTTCAGCCAAGATGCATCTAATGTCAGCAATGGTATCCCTAGTTCCATGTCCTTATCTGAATCTGGCTTGAATTTCTGGCAATTCTCTGTCAATGTACTGCTGCAATTGGTTTTGAATCACCAAAAATTTATCTGCATGTGATGTTAATGATACTGTTTGATGATTTCCGCATTCTGTTAGGTCACCTTTCTTTAGAATGGGCACAAATACGCATCTCTTCCAATCAGTTGGCCAGGTAGCTGAAATTTCCAAATTTCCTGGCATGGATGAGTGAGTGCCTCCAGTGCTGCATCAGTTTGTTGAAAGATTTCAATCAATTCCTGGAGACTTGTTTTTCACGAATGCCTTCAGTGCAGTTTGGACTTCTTTCTTCAGTACCATCAGTTCTTGATCATATGCTACTTCTGAAAACAGTTGAACACTTGTCCATTTATTTTTGGTACAGTGTCTCTGTATTCCTTTCATCTTCTTTTGTTGCTTTCAGTATTTTGCCCGTTGTTGTTAAGCGCCATCGAGTTGGTTCCAATGCATAGTGACCCCGTATAGGGTTTCTGAGGCACGACTGGTGAGCTTGAAGCACTGACCTTTTGATTCAAACCGACTTTGTATTAACGCACAGTGCCACACCAGGACTTCATTTTGCCACGTTGTTGTTGTTAAGTGCTATCAAGTCAATTTTGACCCATAGCAACCCTGAATAAGGTTTCTGAGTAGTGGTTGGTAAGCTTGAACTGCCGACCTTGCAGTTCAAACCGACTTTGCAGTCCAGTGCATTAACCCACAGCACCACATTAGGACTCTCCATAGAATCCTTCAATATTTTAGCCAAGGCTTGAAAAAAAAAATCTTTTTTTCAGTTCTTTCAGCTTGAGAAATGTTGATTGTGTCCCGCCCTCTTGGTCTTCTAACTTCAGGTCTTTGTACATTTTTTATAATACTTTATTTTGTCTTCTAGAGCAGTTATTTGAAATTTTCTGTTCAATTCCTCATTTCCCCAGTTGCTCTAGCTTATCTGTGCTCAATGGCAATTTTCAATGTCTCTTCTGATATCCGTCTTTGTCTTTTTTTCCTCTCCTGTCTTTTTTTTTTTTTTTTTCATGTACACATATCACACTGAAAATATATATGTATGTTCAAAGGATACATTTTGCAAGCCATCCTCCTGCCTTTCTCAGTCCATAGGCTTATAGGCCTCTGCTGCTCCATCTCTCTGTGCCATTTCCTCTGCCTCCATCTCTGTGGTCGCCACTTTTCTGGTTAGGACCCCTCACTCCTCTCATGTTCCTCTCTCTTGATGATCTAGGGTCCTCTGTTTCTGAAATGACAGATGAACTGCTCCCCCCTTTTAGTCACATCTCTTCTACATTTACATTTGTGACAATAGCCATTCAACTTCTCACATCTGAATCATAAAATCCTCTCCCCCTCATTACCCAGACCCATCTGGACAAGGAGAAAACCATTCCATAGGGTTTCTGTTTTACTCCCCTATTCTGACACTAAACACCCTATGCAAGCTTGTAAGCCAGCCACTTAGTGCCTTTATAGTCCCCAGTTTTGATAACCAAAGTCTAAGTTGCCCGTCCCCATCAACCCAGTATACTGAGGAGGCATGCCTAATCCTTGATATGAAGAACCTCTCTATTCAGTTGAAATTTGGGGCAACCTCATCCACCAGCAAAGTTTCAGTTGATCAGATGGTAGCAATTTACACTTGCTCCCTGTACCATACTTCTTTGTCTTCATCTGGTTGAATTCTGGTTGGCAAGCCATCCAAGTTAGGTCAATTAGGTACTATCTGCAAGTTTGGGAGTTATTGCACACCTCCCACCTCTTCAAACAAGCTGGCTGCTTCACCCTTAACTGTAGCCCCCAGTGGCTAGGTCAGTGTTCTTGGGATCATGAGTTCACATGTCTCCCTGAACTTCAAACCAGCCAGCCCATCAACTTCTAGCTCTCATCTCAAGATTAACAGATGTCTGTGGAATATGACCAATCTCAGCCCATGTCTTCTTTGCTGCATTTCCCCCACTTCCACTCACAAGTTGACCAGGATTGTCGCCAGTGAGCTTACAAGACTGGTAGTGTGTTTTCTTTGAGTTTCAGTCTTAGAAAGGGGTTTACCCTGATGGGCTGACTTTTCTTGCCTTGATGGCTCCAGGGCAAACAGCTTGCTTGATATTGTCACAACCAGTCTGCTCCCTCTCCTCCTTTGCCTCCCCAACCCTCTCACCCCTCATCCCCACCCTCACCCATTGGTCTTTCTTTCAAGAAGTATCTTTTGTTCCTCTAGCCATTCTGGGTTGGTCTGCATATCTTTCAACTGGGGATGTCCCACCATCCAGAAGGTTCTGGGTGGGGCTCGGGAGTCCACCTAAGGCCCCATACTCCACAAAGGCTTAACAAGAAGCCTGTTTCCCTGGGCACATTCTAGTCCCCTTTTAGATAATCTGATCAGTTATAGACAGGCTTATAAGATTTCTGTAATCATCTTTCCCAATATTCCTTTCTATCCCACTTAAATATCTATATTATACTAATAGGCAGGGGAACCCAATATCCACTAAATAGTAAAGCACCTTAACATTATTTCCCCTCCTTTACCCATTCAGACTAACCTTAATCCCTATATCATAGAACCTTGTTTTTCCAAAGCTGTGCATATGTCACAATCTACCTCTGTCCCATTTAGCCCATGTGTACCTCCCAAAGTCTTTCCCTGTCATCCCCATTCCTCTACCTCCCACCCTCTTCTTGTACATTGCCCCCCCTCCTATTTTTTGCCATCCCCACCACCTGAGTTATCATATATCTATCCCCTAACCTGTGAGTTACTGTCCCCTATCTTCCACCCCTGATAACCCTCCAAGAATTATTCTTTCAGTATGGGAATCTTTCCTTAAGTTTTTACAATAATGGTCTGGGGCAATCTATGTCTTTTTGTGCCTGACTAATTTCACTCAGCATTATGTCCTCAAGGTTCATCCGTGTTATGAGGTGTTTTCCAGCTTCGTCATAATTGTTCGAGATAGTATAGTATTCCATTGTGTGTATGTACCAGAGTTTGTTTGTCCGTTCTTCCATTGATGAGAACTTAGGTTGTCTCCAAC
Source organism: Chrysochloris asiatica (assembly GCF_000296735.1). Taxonomy (NCBI): domain Eukaryota; kingdom Metazoa; phylum Chordata; class Mammalia; order Afrosoricida; family Chrysochloridae; genus Chrysochloris; species Chrysochloris asiatica. The sequence continues at coordinate 4,691,298 of NW_006408618.1, forward strand.
TTTTTGCTATTGCAAATAGTACAATGATAAACATTTCTTTCTTGTCTTTTTAGTGGTATTTTGCTTTCTTCTTGTGTGATGTTCTTGATGTCATCCCATAACTCTTCTTGTCTTTGGTCATTAGTATCTAAAGCATCAAATCTGTTTTTGAGATCATCTCTGTTTTTAAATGGGATATAGTCAGGGTCATATTTTAGCTCTTGTGTTTTAGTTTTCTTCAGCTTCAGTCTGAACTTGATTATGAGCAATTGATGGTCTGTTCCATAAGCTGCGTGTTTTGACTGATGACATGGAACTTTTCCCATAGATGTAGACAGTTTTTCCTATAAATTCTATCTGATGAGTTTCATGTGTATAGTCACCTTTTATGTTGTTTTAAAAAGTTTGTTATAATGAAAAAGTAATTGGTCTTGCAAAATTCTGTCATAGGGTCTACAGCATCATTTCTTTCACTAAGACTGTGTTTTCCAATTACTGATCCTCCTTTTTGTTTCTGACCTTCCCATTCCAATCAACAATAGTTACTGATGCATCTTGACTGCATGTTTGATCAGTTGTAAACTGAAGAAGTTGGTAGAATTCTTCAATTTCATCATCACTGGCTTTAGTGGTTGATGCATAAATTTGAGTAGTGGTGTTATTAACTGGTCTTTCTTGCAGGTGTATGGCTATTATCCTATCACAAACAGCATTGTACTTCAAGATAGATTTTATAATGTTCTTTTTAACAATAAATGTGACACGATTCCTCTTCAATTTGTTATTCTAAGCGTAGTAAATCAGACAATTGCCAATTCAAAATGGCCTGTACCAAAATCTAGGATATTGATTTTTATGCATTCCATGTCATTTCTGACATGGAATTTCAAAGTTTTCTGGGATTCTTTCTCCGTACATGCATTTTGACTTGTGCCCCATCAACAAATGATGGTCCTGAAAGCTTTACGCCATTCCCGTCATTATAGTCAATTCTACTTTGAGGAGGTAGCTCTTCCCTAGTCTTATTTTGAGCGCCTTCCAACCTGAGGGGCTCCTCCTCCGGCAATATATCTGACAATGTTCCATTTCTAATCATAAGGTTTCAGTGATTAAACATTCAGAAGTAGTTCACCTCTTCTTCTTCCTAGTCTGATATAGGCTGGAAGCTCCACCATGGATGACCCTGTTGGTATTTAAAATACTGATGGTATAGCTTGAAGCATCACAGCAACATACAAGCCACCACATTACAACAAACTGACAGACAAGTGGTGGGGAAAATGTGTATTAAATTGTTTAACATTGTTCTCAGCCTTACAAACATTAAATAAACAATGGTAGCCATTGTCCTTGGGTAGTGGAATGGTTATTAAATTCTTTCTTAAGTATGGTATATCTAAATACACTTACATTTTCTGACCCCAGGAGTTTCTTGGGAAGCTTTTTCCCCATGTATACTATATGTTGATGTCAGGGCTGTGACTAGAGTAACTATATAAAACAGAAGGAAAATAGTTAGGAACATACTGCTTTATTGAGGGGCTATTGTATGAGGTGGTGCACCTTGGAAGAGTGCTTGTGTAAATCTTTTGTCCCTTTGGGTTTCTGTACAGGAAGATAAATCTCATATTTATTTACTGTTACTGTTTTGTTATTGAGAAGGTACAGTGTTTGGGGTTAGGTAATATTCAAAATCATTTTTCACAGATCTCATTCACCTACATTGCCATAGTCCAAAGGGACATATGTGTCTCAAACATATATACAGAATCTTACAAATAAACAATAATTTGATAATAAAGTATTAATGTTTTTGGCACTAACCAAAAGATTGACAGTTAGATCCCACCCATAGGTGCATCAGTAGAAAGCTCTGGAGTTCTATTTCAAAAAATTAGCCATTGAAAACCCTATGGAGTACTGTTCTACTCTTACCACACTCTCACCATAGATTGGAACAAACTCCAAGTTAACTAACTTTATATTATTATGCATAATTTTAGTCACTTGAGTATTCATCAAGAGTCTGTGGTGTCCAAGTTGTTTTGTTACCCCTTTTGGAACAGATTGATGTATGAGTTACGTAAAGAGGCACAAAAACACTGAGGCTCATATACACTTTTTACTACCATCATGTAAAACAGGCTGTGGAAGCACTGAGGGTAGATGCTGACTGAGCTTACAGAGGGCGAATCACCTCCAATAGAAAGAAAGGAAAAATCATCCCTACTCTCACCATTATACCATTGAAATTCTACTGAATCCATTTAAACTTGTGAGTGAGAGAGAGATGCGTATGTGTGGTGTGCACGTGTGTGTGATGAGCTGGCTGTAGATTCCATTACCGCTTTATTGTAGAACATGGATTTATCCATTCAATAAAATGAATGTCTCCATCTTGATGTATTCATTTTGTAGAAACAAATTCACTTGCTTATACATGGGCTGACCCATATAACTCCTCCACTGAAAATTCTGCTTTTCACAATGACAGCTGTTAAACTACACCTGGCAGTCTGTGTAACATGAAGATGCCAGAGATTGCAAATTTAATAGGGAATTGGAGATGGACTATAGGAAAAAGGTAGAAGCAATTCACATCTTATCAAGATGAATACAGCATCTCATTATTTTTAGCAAACACAGACACATACACATAAAATGCTTATTTAACTTAAAAGGATCAGAGAATATTCCAGATTCCATATGTCATAATTTAATCTGATCAATTTAAAACATAAAAAATTTTAAACTGGACTTTGCTAACATATGCTTTTGCCCTCTACTTAAGCCTGAAAATAAATGTGAGCTGTATGTACATACTGCCTAAGGAAAGGATGAAAGAACTGATATAGCACTCAATTTGTAAGCCTGCATTACTAACGTGACTTCAGGAAAGTTGCTTTTATGTAGACATCCTGACTGAGCTGCCAAGGATGTAGCTCCTCAAAGTGATTGAAGAAGAGAGTGCTTATCAGTTAAAAATTGACAACACAGATGTGCTTTATTGTCACAAGTATCTATTTAGAAGTGACTGCTCTTAAGGCAAGCTTTGGATGTCCCCTTTCAACTTAGATTCAACGTAGTATCTTACATACCAGATGGCAGGAACAGGCTCTAAACTAGTTCCTTGGAGGATAAAATGGTGAAGCACCAGTCTCCTAAGAAGATAGTTTTGATTTTAATGGGCTGCATTAATTGGAAGAAAGCTACAGTACAGAAAATCTAGGTTCCTTGCTGTGAAAACTGGCTTGCTGGCTTTGCCCTGGACAGATTTCATGATGGTAGGCATGACTTATCTGCTGTCTCAGTCTATTCTTCAACAGAGTGAGCATGTCATACTTCAATATTTCGCTCAATCTAATAAGATCCCATAATATCCCATTCTTTGACTCTTCTGTTAATGTATCTAGAGTATCTTCTGTATACTGTGCAACACTTTACTGAAGGGCTTTGTCCAAACAAAAGTGCATCTGTGAACAGTGGGTAGGATTGTGAACAGTCTAGAATGGTCAACAATGAGCTCATGAGAGGCCCAGTTAGCAGCAGGGATACTAAGATTGGGAAAAAAGAAAATTAAGGCAAACTTCAAATTTAATTAACATGTCGTTACCCAAAAAGTATAGTTGCAGCATGAGCATGTAGCAGTCTGTAGGGCTGAATCAAAACTTGAATGGCAGAGAGTGAGAGGTGTGCAGCTTGTTACAGTACCAAGATACAAATACTGTTCATGTGTCTATACTATAAGAATCCTTTTTATGTTTTCTAGTCCTGAACCATATTAGCACAATGCATTTTATGCATGCTTTCTTTTCCTACATGAGATCCAGGAAAGAATCAAGAAAACTAGTAGTTGTTAATATTAAGCACCCGCCAAGCACTACATGGAGTCCTGGTGTGGCGTTGTGAGTTAATGCACCAGTCTGCAAAGCCATTTGAACTGCAAGGTTAGCAGTTCAAGTTTACCAGCTGCTCCTTGAAAACAGGGTCGCTATGGGTTGGAACTGACTCAACAGCACTTCACAACAACAACAAAGCGCTACATACTTTGAAAGATTCCTTATATAACTTACTTAATTCTCAGAGCAACTTGACTAGGTAGATAATATTGCCATTTTATAGAAGTTCAGAAAAAGTTGAGTAGCTTACCTATGCCATACAGCTAGTTATTGTTATTGTTAGGTGCCATTGAGTCGGTTCAGAACAGAACAAAACAGTACTTGGTCTTGCTCCATCCTCACAGTTGTTATATTTGAGCCTATTGTTGCTACCATGGTGTTAATCCATCTTGTGGAGGGTTATCCTCTTTTTGGCTAACTCTCAACTTTACTAAGCATGATGTCCTGGTAACATGTCCGAAGTATGAAAGACAAAGTATTGCCATCATGACTTCTAGGGAGCATCTAGCTATACATCTTCCAACATAGACCTGTTTGTTCTGGCATTCCATGGTACTTTCAATATTCTTCTCAAACACCATGATTCAAATGCAGAAAATCTACAGTCTTCCTTATTCACTGTCCGACTTTTACTTGCTTATGAGGCTATGGAAAATACCACAGCTTGAGTCAACCATGCCTTAGTCTTCCAACTAGTATCTGCTCTTGAACACTTTAAAGAGGTCTGTGCAGCAGATTTGCCTAATGCAATATGTCTTTTGATTTCTTAACTACTGCTTCCATGAGTGCTTATGGTGGATCCAAGCAAAATAAAGTCTTTAAAAAATTCAATCTTTTCTCCATTTATTATGATGTCATTTTCCAGTCCAGTTGTGAGGATTTTTATTGTCTTTATATTGAAGTGCAATTCATATTGAAGGCTGTATTCTTTAATCTTCATCAGTAAGTAAGTTCTCTTCACCTCCAGCAAGTATGGTTATACCTCTGTATATAGCTGGTTGTTTTGCTTCCTCCAATCCTGATGCCATCTTTTTCTTCGTATAATCCAGTTTCTCAGATTATTTGCTCAGCACACAGATTGAATAAATATGATGAAAGGATAGAACTGTGACACACGTTTCCTAATTTATATCCATTCGGTATCCCTTGTTCTTTTGTAACAACTGCCTCTTGATCTATGTACAGCTTCCTCATGAGCATAATTAAATGTTCTGTAATACCCATTCTTCATAGTGCATCCATAGTTTGTCATGATACACTCAGTCAAAAGCCTTTGCATAGTCAATAAAACACAAGTAAACATCTTTCTAGTATTTTTTGCTTTCATCCAAGATCTAGCTGGTGTCAGCAATGATATCCTAAGTTCCACATCCTCTTCTGAATCTGGCTTGAATTTGGGGCAGTTTCCTGTCGATATACTGTTGCAATCCATTTTGAGTTATCTTCAGCAAAATTTTACTTGCATTTGATACTAGTGATATTGTTTGAGGATTTCTGAACCCCATTGGGTCACCTCTCTTTGGCATGGGCACAAATATCAATCTCTTCCAATCAGTTGGCTTGGTAGATTCCATCCAGATTTCTTGGCACAGATGAATGAGTACTTCCAGTGCTGCTTCAATTTGTTGAAAGATTTAAATTTGTATTCTGTCAAATCTTGAAGCCTTGTTATTCATCAGTGCCTTCAGTGCAGCTTGAACTTCTCCATTCAGCACAATCAATTCTTGATAATATGCCACCTCTTCAAATGGTTGAGCATTGACCATTTCTTTTTTGTACAATGACTATGTGTATTCATTCCATTTTTTTTTTTATGTTTTCTGGATCATTCAATATTTTGCCCATAGATTCCTTCAGTAATGCAACTGAGGCGTGTTTTTATTTTTCTTCTTTTTTTCTTCAGTTCTTTCAGCTTGAGAAATACTGAGCATGTACTCTCCTTTTGGTTTTCTAACTCCACATCTTTGCACATTTTATTATAATACGTAACTTTGTCTTCTTGAGCTGCCCTTTAAATTTTTCTGCTCTGCTCTTTTACTTCTGAATTTCTTCCAGTCACTTTACCATCTTTATATTGGAGAGCAAGTTTCAGAATCTATTATGACATTCATTTTGGTCTTTTCCCTTTTTTTCCTGTCCTTTTAATGGCTCTTTGCTTTCTTCTGTATGATATTCTTGATATGATTCCACAACTCTTCTAGTTTTTGGTCTGTAGTGTCTAATGCATCAAATCTACTCTTAAGATGGTCTCTAAATTCATGTGGGATGTATTAAGTATCATATTTTGGCTCTTTTATACTTGTTTTCATTTTCTTCAGCTTCAGTCTGAACTTGCATATGAACAATTGATGGTCTGCTCCCGTCAACACTGGCCTTCTTTTGGCTGATGGTATGGAGCTTTCCCATTGCCTTTTCCCACAGACCACCACTTGTCTGTCAGTTTGTCATACGGTGATGGCTTGTATGTTTCTGTGGTTCTGGAAGCTATACTACCAGTATTTTAAATACCAGCAGGGTTACCAATGGTAGACAGATTTCAGCTGAGCTTCTAGGCTATGACAAACTACGAATAAGGAGAGACAACTACCTCCAAATATTTAGTCATTGAAAACCTTGTGAATAGCAGTTGACACTGTCAGAATATTGAATATCAAGTCATGATAAAGAGCACCAGAATATTATATGACATAGTGCCGGAAGATGAGCTCTTCAGGTTGGAAGATACTCAAAATATGACTGAAGAAGAGCTGACTCCTCAAAGTAGAGTTGACCTTGATGACGCAAATGGAATAAAGCTTTTGGGACCATCATTTGCTGGTGGGACTCAACTCAAATTTAGGAGAAGCAGCTGTAAACATCCATTAATAATCAGAACATGTAGTGTACAAAGTAAAAATCTAGGAAAATTGGAAGTTGTCAAACATGAAATGCAAGGCATAAATGTCAATATCCTCGGCATTAGTGAACTGAAATGGATTGGTATTGGCCATTTTGAATCTGGTTTACTATTCTGGGAATGACAAATTGAAGAGGAATGGTATCAGATTCATCATCAAAAAGAACATTTTAAGATCTATCTTGAAGTACAACGTTGTCTGTGGTGGGATAATATCCATACACTACAAGTAAGATAAGTTAATACCACTATTATTCATATTTACACACCAACCACTAAAACCGTTAATGATGAAATCGAAGAATTCTGCCAACTTCTTCAGTCTGAAATTGATCAAACATGTAATCAAGATGTATTGATAATTACTGGCAATTGGAATGAAAAGGGGCAGACTGTGGAACAGACCATCAATTGCTCATATGCAAGTTCAGGTTAAACCTGAAGAAAATGAAAACAAGTACATGAGAGCCAAAATATGACCTTGAACATATCCCACTTGAATTTGGAGATCATGCCAAGAACAGACTTGATGAATTAAGCACAAGTGATTGAAGTCCAGAAGATTAGTGGAATGACATCAAAAACATCATATAGGGAGAAAGCAAAAGATCATTAAGAAGACAAGAAGGAAGGAAAAGACCAAAATGGATGTCAGAAGAGACTTTAAAACTTGCTTGATGCTAAAGCAAATAGAAAAAATGAGGAAGTAAAAGAACTGAGTAGAAAATTTCAAAGGTCTGCTCGAGAAGATAAAGTCAAATATTATAACAAAGTGTGTAAAGAACTAGAGTTAAAAAACCAAAAGGGAAGAATGCAAGCATCATTTCTCAAACAGAGGGAACCGAAGAAAAATTTCAATCCTCAACTTGGAATATTGAAGGATTCTAGTCCTGGTGTGGCATTGTGGGCTAATGCGTCAGACTGTGAAGTCGTTTAAACTGAAAGGTCGGCGGTTCAAGCTCACCAGCTTCTCCTTGGAAACCCTATACAGGGTCACTATGGGTCGGAATTGACTCAACGGCACTTAATAACAACAACAACATGAGTAAAATATTGGATGATGCTGAAAACAACAAAAGGTGATGGAAGGAATACACAGTCACTGTACCAAAAAGAAATGGTTGATGTTCACCCATTTCTAGGTAATATATGATCAAGAGCCAAATTCAAGGTGCACTGAAGGCATCAGCAAAAAACAAGGCTCCAGGAATTGATGGCATACAAATTGAAATCTTCCAACAAACTGATGCAACACTGGAGGCTCTCACTCATCTAGGCCAAGAAATCTAGAAGACACCTACCTGGCCAACTAAATGGAAGAGATCCATATTTGAGCCTATTACTAAAAGAAGTGACCTGACGAAATGCAGAAATCATTGGAAAATATCATTAATATCATATGCAAGTAAAATTTTGCTAAAGGTAATTCAAAAACAGCTGCAACCATACATTAACAGAGAACTTCCAGAGGTTCAAGCTGGATTCACATGAGGATGTGGAACGAGGGATGTCATTGCTGTCTTCAGATGGGTCTTCAGATGAAAGCAGAGAATACCAGAAAGATGTTTACCTGTACTTTATTGACTATGCAAAGGCTTTCGATTGTGTGGTACTCACTCAAAGGCACCTAACAATAGTAAGTTCCCACAGACGCAGTCAATTTGATTTCTATTTAGTGAGGTCGAGGTGTATAGTGATCTTTATGTTGTTTAAAAAAGTTATGTGCAATGAATAAATCTTAGCCCTTGCAAAATTCTATCATGTGATCTCCAGTATCCTTTCTATCACCAAGGCTATATTTTACAACTACTGATCCTTCCTCTTTGTTTCCAGCCTTCACATTCCACTCACCAGTAATTATCAATACATCTTTATTGCATGTTTGATCGATTTCAGGTTGAAGAGTTGGTAGAATTCCTGAATTTCATCTTTTCTGACATTAGTGGTTGGTGCATAAACTTGGGTAATAGTGTTATTAACTGATCTTCCTTATAGGCAGATGGCTATTGTCCTATCACAGATAGCAGTGTACTTTAAGATAGATCTTGAACTATTTTTACAATGAATGTGATGCCATTCCTTTTAGATTTGTCATTCTTGGCATAGTAGACCTTATGCTTGTCTGACTCTAAATAACCAATATTAGTCTGTTTGAGCTCACTAATACTTGGATAGAGTGGCAGCAGCAATGGGCTCAGCCATAGCAAAGATGGTGATGTTGGCCCAGGATTGGGCATGTTTTGTTCTGTTGTACATAGGGTTGCTATGAGCCAATACTGACTCAATGGCACCTAACAACAAAATGCTTAGGATATCAATCTTTATATAATCCATTTAATTTTGGTAACTTCTAGTTTCCCTAGATTCATACCTCGTATAGTCCATATTCTGATTATTAATGGATGGTTATAGTTGTTTCTCTTCATTTTGAGCTTTCTTTATCAGCAAATGAAGCTTTGCTTCGTTCACGTCATTATGGTCACCTCTACTGTAGTCATAGTTTGAGTGGCTTCCAACCTGAACGGCTCGTCTTCTGACTGTATATCTGACTATGTCTGCTGCTATTCATAATATTTTCCTCTTCCAGCACTGTATCTTACAATATTTCACTGTTATTCATAGGTTTTAAGTGGGTAAACATTCAAAAGCAATCTCCCTCTCCTTCCTCCTCATTTGTTTTAGTCTGGAAGCTCTGCTGAAACCTGTCTATGGGTGACCTTACTGGTGTTTAAAATCTGGGTGGCATAGCTTTCAGCTTTGCAGCAATACACAAGCCACCACAATATGACAAACTGACCGATAAGTGGTGGCATACACCTAGTAATATGAGTAAAAGATGATGTAATATGGAATGTCCTGTTTTAATATGTGGACAGCAACGACAGGATGCATCCCCATCTCATAGTTCATCAGATCCTGTTTTATGTTTTTTTGCACACTTTGCTGATTAAAAGATCCTGCCGGGTGGAAATTGTTGCCTTTTTCACCTTTGAAACCCCTGAAGTAATTATGTTACTTTGCACTCAGTGTTCTTAATTGCAGTCCCATGAATTAAGCCAAATATGTTTTTGTTTTACAATGGAAATCTACTTTTGCCCCTGAACTTGTCTGCCTGCTGTGACACAGTGGAGTGACTCAGGATGAGGACGCTGAGTGGGAGCTCTAATTAGGTGTGTACTGCTGGCACTCTGGAGACCCAGGCTCGAATTCTGTAGACAGTAGCTTTAGAACCATTGCCAAGCCCCCTTTACTTACCCCCCACTCTTCTTCATGTAATGATGTATTCAAATTTCCTGTAGTGTCTTCAACTTGCTTTTTTTTTTTAAGTTTTTACTGTGAACTGAGTGATAGTCTACATGGGAGAACATCAGCTTTACACCATCGTTTCATTGCAGTGGTTACAATCTCCTCCTTGCATCATCATTCAAACAGGATTTGCTTCCATTCCTTGGTTTTTTCTTTTGTTTTTGGGGGGTGTACACAGAAGCACTCAGGAATATATAATAATTTAAGCAACCATAGGGCAAGCCTGCCTCCTGGCCACCAGCACTCAGTCCCTCTCTTTCCTTGAGTCCAGAGTCCTCAGCTGCTCCCTCTCTCCATGTCCTCATCTCTGCCTCCATCTCTGGTGTCAATGCTCTCTGAATAGGGACCTGCACTCCACTTGTGCTCTTTCAGCTGGCTTTTGAATTTACCTTTCAGAATAATAATACTTTTTAAACAATCTATTTTATGGTATTGTAAGAAAACTTGAAAACAAAAATGTTATTAGTGTCATTTTATATTATTCTGTAACTCACTTTTTTCTCAAATGTACTCTCTGGTTTATTGCTGAGTGTTGTTGTTGTTAAGTGCCATCGAGTTGGTTCCGACCCATAGCAACCCTGTGCAGGGTTTCCGAGGGTATAAATCTTTACGGGAGTAGAAAGCCTCATCTTTCTCCCACGTAGCGGCTGGTAGTTTTGAACTGCTGACCTTAAGGTTCGCAGCTCGATTCGTAACCACTACGCTACCAGAGCTGAGTGTAGCCAACAATAAATAAAATATTTGGGAGCTGAGGTGGGAGGAAGGGAATGCTTGTCACTAAGATGAGTGAGGAATCTTGGGCTTTAAAAATTCCTGGAGCCCATTCTCCCATTTCACCCAGTGTGTTCTACAAGAGTTACTTTACCTGATATTTGATCAACACTCTGTTCTCAAGAGGCAGTCTGAAGCCAGGACTAGGGTTGATAAATTAGGGAAATTTTGTAAGCAAAGGCAGCACACTTTTGATAGAGAAACTGGCTTATTTTAATGCCTTATACATAGCATTTTGTTAAAGGTATTTAAAATACATGTAACTTTGGCATGCTTGTTAAAATATCATATTTTAATTACTTAACATTTGTTGTGGTGGTGGTAGTGGTTGTTAAGTGCTGTCTACTCGGTTCTGACTCATAGTCACCCTGTATAGAGCTTCTGAGGAGCAGCTGGTGAGTTTGAACCACTGACCTTGCAGTTCAAACTGACCTTGCAACCCAGTGCTTTATCCTACAGCACCCCACTAAGACTCCTATATTCAATATGTAGTACCTTTAATTTTTAAAATTTAGCAAAAATTTAACATTTTTGTGAACATCTGAACGGAACCACACAGTCCCAAAATCTTTTGATTACTCATAGTTAATTTAACTGAAATCCTTTGGGACAAAAAAGTCTTTATTTCTGGTTCGTATAAGAAAAAATAAATGTTTCTGCTAGTATTATTTTAGACCAAGTCAGCTGAATAAAACAGAACATTTTCCCTATCCTTTAAAAAACTCCTGTAAGCAATAAGTCAATATCACAATGGTACCTTGGCTTTATGTAGCAGTGTTATTCACACTTCAACAGCCGCCGCACACTTGTTTCAAACAAAATATAATGCAGAGTCCCAGGATGTAAGCAAGATCAAGAATGGAGCTGTTACTCACATGTGTTGTTGTGTGTTCTGTATATACAAGGAGATGAGGTGTAAAATGCCCCAAATCTCTTCCTTGCAAGTGTACCTCTTCCAGCTCAGCCATTTGCCACCCTTTTACCAGTTGCCATTGAGTTGACCCCCAATGATGGAGACCCCATGAACATTGGAGCTGAACTGTCAGTGGCTGAGTTTTTGGAAGTAGATTGCCAGGCCTTTCTGCTGAGGTGCCTCTGGGAAGACTTAAACTTACAACCTTTCAGTTAACAGCCAAGCGTATTGACATTAACTATTTGTACCACTCAGTAACTCAACCCTCACCCTAGGTAATCCGTAATACATTTCCTCTAAAGTTCTAGGGATGAACTCTAGGGTCATTTTACATTAAAATTCTCTATCTAATTTTTTTAAAACAAATTTTTAAAGAAGCCAAAGGCTAGGCAGCAATATGTAAAAACGTCATTTAAAACATTTTGTTAAATAATACCTTAAAAATATAATAACAACAATGAAGGTTTTTATTTTCCTGAGAACTTGAAAAAAAATTTTTATTTTTGTTATACGTGGTATTATCTCTCTTTCTGTTTATTTCTCTTTATCTACAATTCCATAATTAATCTGTTTCTATAACCAGGGTCACAAAAATATGTCAGTAAATATGTTTCTTCTTTATTACTTGCATAGATTTGTAATTCTTGGTTGTCAGAGTAAGAAACAGGACTCTGAAGGAACTTGCTGTCTGTAGCCTTGCTACAACTGGAGTGGAGACTCACGGCAGAACTCCAGAGCCAAGGTGCTAACTCTATCTCAGTTAGGTGAAGAAAAAGTTAAGAAACTGCCCCCATTTGGCTACAGCTGATTAATTCACATCAATGAAACTGAAGTTATAACGCTTTACCACTTAGATTGTAACATTTTTAACTGTGGCTAATTGCCACTTATGGATGACTAGAAAAGGATTTATTTTATCACTGGTTTTCAAAACAATATTTTGAACTAATAACTGAGTGTTTATCAAGATCTAGTAAGCAATTCTGATGGTGCTGTAGTTACACCACTCAGCTGGTAAGCAAAAGGTTAGGGTTTGAACCTACCAGCCACTCTGTGGGAGAAAGATGTGGCAGTTTGCTCCTGTAAAAATGTATGGCCTGGGAAACCCTATGGGGCAGTTCTCCTCTGTCCTGAGGGGTTACTCTGAGTTGGATTCATCTCAACAGCAATGGGATTGGGGTTTAATACTCCTATGACAGCTGTGGGTTTGTTGTTATTTGGGGGGCATGGTTTAATAGCAAGATCTCTGAGTGGTACAAACAGTGTACACTTGGCTATCAACTAGAAGGTTCCTGGGTAGCACAAATGATTTGCACTGGATTACTAACCAAAAGGTTGGAGGTTCAAACCTACTCAGTGGCACTACAGAAGAAAGACATGGCAAACTACCTCTATAAAGAATGCAGTCAAGAAAACCGTATGAAACTTCATTCTGCTCGGTAACACCTGGGCTCACCATGACTTAGGGTTGATTCAACAGCAGCAGATTTTTATGATATAATAAGAAAGTGGGAAGTCCTCATGTGGTGCTGTAGGATAAGCACTGGGCTGTTAATCACAAGGTCTGCATTTCAAACCTACCTGCTGTGCATAAGGTTGCTATGGGTCGGCACCAACTCCAGGGCACCTAACAACAACAACAATCAGCTCCTCAAAAACCTTATACAGGGTCCCTAAGAATGAAACTGACTTGAGGGAACTTAACAACAACAAGAAGAAAGTTAATGATCTATTGATATTATTATTAGAATCTCAAGTTCACTAGCTCCTTAACTTACTTACATTGTATGTTTTTATGTTTTTATCATACACCATGACAATCTTGTTTTTATTTGTGGTCAGCCTTCTGCTGCACATCCTAGTATTGCAAAGTGTCATTATTACTGAACAAACATTTCAACTTTAGGGTGTGTCGTTTCCTGGATGTTTGTTTGGTCCTTGCTCTTCTACACTCCATCATTTTGTCAGAGCACCTCTCCTCTGTGATTTCAGTGATTCAAAAGAGACTGTAACACCCCACTTTAAATTCACAGTATAAGATCAGACTTGAATCTGTTCTTGTTATTAGAAAGCAGGAGTGAATAAAGGCCGCCCTTTTAGCTGGCAGACTCTGATTTTTCTGTGAGCGTCACATGTTAAGAGAAGCGAGTTCATCTGTCTGTGGGTTTAGGGTTCAACAACATAAGCTGTCAGACTACCACTGATTGAAGGTGGACTGGGAGGGAGAAGCGCATCTGTCCAAAGGCTCGCCATTGGCTTCCTATTACAGCATTCTCCCCCGAGACACACTCTGCATGCTCATTCACCTACCTCCTCCTCTTCCCTCCCCTTCCTTTCCTACCCCTTCATTACTGATTCACAGCGAGAGGCAGTAGCAGCAGCTCTGCTTGTCACGAATCGAGGATTGCAATGAGCTCATCCTTTTCTCCTTGCAGCTTCACAACTGCCCTGCTCCCTGGCTACTGCTGCCGCCGCCTGCTCACACTCACACAACACACACACATGCAGGCACTCTCTCTCTCTCTCATGCACACACACACACCCCACTCTCTCATGCTAGACCCTTCTAGGCAGCTTGTCTGTTTTCACACATGTATCTGAACTCTCCTGCACCACTCTTGACCATTTTCTTGCCTTTGATTACGTTTATCCTTTTTTTCATTTAGATCAGGATTTGATTTGATTTTCATTTTTCCAGTCTACTTTGGTGTTCACTGAATAATTTTGCCAAAAATGTTTTTTTTGTGGAGACATTAGCTGAAAATTTCCAGCACAGGCTGGCTTGTGCATCCTCCCTGGGAGACGGAAGCCTGGCTCCCCTCCCACCGCAGTTCTTAAAATTGTGGCTAAGAGATTCAGCTCTCTCATTCTGGATACCTACTTACTGCTCATGGAAGAAGGGGTGCCCTGCCCAGCCCCAGCTGCTAAGCTCACACCTCCTGTCAGAAAGTCCCAGGACATGCACGACGAGAGGAGCAAGCTGGTGAATGAGTATGCGTGTCGAGTGTTGGAACTTCTGGGGATGGGGCATCGACTGTTTGTACCTCGGCTTCTGGCGGTGAGACTGTTTTTCATTGAACTTCATTTTTAGGGAATCTGTCACCCTCTGTTAGAATCCCTGGTCTCCATGAAAGAGACTAGACTGGTGATCTCCTGTTTCCTTCTCCCTGTCCCCAATGCATGGAGAAGGAAGTGCTGAATGGCCACTGCTGTGGGCCTCTCTCCGAGTCTGCTCCATGCCACTCCTTAAATTGGCTAGAGACTATAGATAGCTCTTTTTTTCTGAGCCCTGGTCACTGTTGTGGCATTATCTCTGTAGCAACAGAAAGAAGGGGGAAAAAATGGTTTTCTGGCTGGCGAGGCTCAGCAAAAATGCCAGGTACACGAGTACTTGATATAGGCATTCTGTTCTTTATATCTCCAAAGGGTTAAAATTTTACAATATTACCAGTTATCTAGACTACTTGTGGTTTGCTTTCTAACCTCTCTATTTGATCGCTGGATTGGCTTCTTTTTTTTTTTTTTTTGATAGGAAATTTTCCTCCACTAAAAATACTGGGGTAGAAAATTGTAGATTTTCTCCTGGAATGATCAAAGTGTATATCACCATAAGGCTGTTGGATCTATGTTTTGCATCTGGGAAGTCTGGCTTGCTTGTTATTTGATTTCTTCCTCCTTCTCCTACCAAGGGGTAAAATTGAGTACCCACAGTCATTGGTGCAAGGTTTCTCTTTAATGCTTTGAGAACTATACCTAGCAACTGTTCTAGAATATAATTGGTCTACAGGAGTTCTATACCATTATTTGGTAATTGGACAAGAATAATTTAGCTTTGTCTATTTTATACAATGGAGTTTAATACCATTCCAGGCTGTTCTCTGGGTATGGCTATCTCATATCGCCAATACAGTTTTTGCTTGACTGGATTTAAATCTTTATTCCCACATGTCTCCCTCCAGAACAGTTCATCTCTGTTTATACTTACCTTACAATTAGTAGTTCAGTCTTCACTTAGGTGTTTGCATGCAGATGTCACCTGTTCTATATAATCATAACAGACCTGTTAGGTAGCCATACACAGAAGGGGTTTCCCGCCCTGAAGAAAGTCTGCTCTATGCCTACAAGATGAAGTGTAAGATGTAATGACCAGCATGCCAATACCAGGGGGTTATTTTCCGGAAATATTTCCCTTTTGTCAGTTGTGGAGGAGAGCAGCAGTACCTGATGCACATGCCTTAATGCTCAGGTGAGGTCATCAATGATCACCTGAATTTTTCTTATCCCAAGTCACATTTTAAAAAAAGGAGAAAACTGAAGATCCATGATTCTGTTAGAGATTTTTTACGGGGGGTGGGGGGGAGAGAAAACCTTTATTTCAAGAGCTTTGACACTAAGTGCTAAAACACAGCATTTCAACAAATTCTCTGCATCTCTTTGAGAAATAGGTTTTGGTCTAAAGCAATTCTATATTCTTAAAGACTGCCCAACTTTATGACTCAAGGGCCTCCTCCAGTAACTTTTTTTGGGTAATCCACTACTGCCTCTCTTTGGCATTTATACTTTTAGCATTTTCAAGAAAAACATGAATTGATAACTAAGAGTATCTTTCATGCTCAAGTCTGCTTTAGGGATGAATTTAAACTGCTTGTTGTTGTTGTGAAGTGCCGTCAAGTTGGTTCCGACCCATAGCAACCCTGTATAGGATTTCCTGTACAGCTGGTGAGCTTGAACTGCCGACCTTGCAGTTCAAATGGCTTTGCAGTCTGGCACATTAACCCACAACGCCACACTAGGACTCCAAACTGCCTGTAGCCTATAGTTAAAAAAAAAAAAAAATCAAAACACTGACCAGCAATAAAATCAACAAGGAGTTGGATTCACAAGGTCCAGGTCTTCAGGAGATCATATACATCTAGACATTGCAGTTTTATAAAGTCTAGGTTGCCAGATTAGAAAGCCCTCAGGATTTGTTTGAAACCAAATATTCTGAATGTGGGTAATGGTGCCACTTGAATTGCATTTGAAAAGTATGTGCTAAATTTTCTGTGGGACCATTGGAAATCTCAGATTTTATTATACACAGATGTACTTGAAAGATTATTGGTAGAAGCAGGTAGCTCTATGTTTTGGGAAATCACTTGTCCTTTAATTTGCAATATGGCTATGGATTGGAATATACTATCCAATAAGTTATGCTGAAAGTTTAGCATCTGCACCGGTAGAATTACAGTTGTTCAGTCTTGTGTCATTGAACTGGCTAATGACACAGGATCAGTGGCTGATCTGCACACAGTGGTCCTAAGAGGGATCTTGCCACATGCAGCAGTGCAATCTCTCATTCACCAATCAAGAAATCGAGCACGGAAGTTTTAGAAATTAATGCCTCCCAGTATCTTCTCAGTGACATTTCAAACATTGAATGGGTGTGGGCTTACAAATAACCTCATTTTATAGTAAACTGTAAAGATCCCAGCCATTTTTATTTTCATATAAGACAAGTTAACTTTTTTAATGAATGGATCAAATGCATGAATATTTGCTAAGACAGTGTTTCATGAATCGAGACTTATTGTTCCCTGAAATAAGCAGGTCCATCAAATTACTAGAGTACTAGCATCTATAACTCTTGTCAGAAAGAGGTCATTAATTGGATATAGGCTGCAGATTTGGAGCTTTGCTTATTGTAACTGAAAAGTGTGCTCTATAAAGACTAATTTCCCTCTAATAAATTTGGTAGTACATTTCAGATACCACCACCAGGCACTGGGCAGAATCACCAACCTAGGTTTTCTTTGGTGAAATAAAAATAACCCAAGCAACAGACACAAATATTCTAGACACCAGCTAAGTCATGCTTCCCTCCTCTAAAATCAGTGGTTCCAAACGATCCCCAAAAATCTTTCTCAGTTATATAGAAATCCTGGTAGATATTATAACTAAAAGAACGAAAGCCATTTAGGAAGAAAATAATGAGGGTGAAATAGAGTACCTTGTCTGGATTTTTCTTTCCCCTCTTTTTCATAAAAGGAATCAAATTTAAAATGTGTTGCTTATCAGAGGACTTTTAAAAGAAATATTTATTATCTAAGAATAATGAGTGGTTTGGAATCGAAGCATCTGGAACTAAAAGTCAAATATCAGTACTATTTTCATCTATCCTGCCTCCTTTTTTGAAAAATCACTTTAAAATGTGATACTCTTGCACTGAATTTTTCAGTGGGAAAAACACATTCAAAATGGTGTCAGCGGTGGCACTTGGCTAGAGTTCATGCTCTGTAAGAGAGTAGAATTTGGAGAAAGGGGAAACTTTTTATTCTGCTCATGTTCAAAGCCTCCCCATGTCCCTATATATAGTGGGGTTTTTATTTATTTGTTGATGTTAATAAAACATAGGAAGTTATTATCAGATCATTATGTACTAATAGTAGTGTTGGCTGTGGTTTCAATATATAGACTCTGGATACTTTCTGCAGTGAATCCTCAGGCCAAGGGTCCTCAGGCCAAGAAGGAGATAATACATACATGTGTATCTATTTATATAGGGATGCTGGTGGCATAGTGGTTTACGTGTTGGTCTGCTAATCAAAAAGGTCAGCAGTTAGAATCTACCAGCTGCTCCTCAGGAGCAAGATGGAGGCTTTCTGCTCCCATTAAGATTAAACAGCGTTGGAAACCCTATAGAGGGTCACTGTGAATCAAAACTGACTCCATGACACACAGCAGCAACAACAGTATCTATATATTTTTCCCTCCCAGCTGTTCCTTCAGTAGCCATTTATTTTTAAGTTTTTATTGTGGATTGAGTGATAGTTTACATGGGAGAACATTGCTTTTGCACTCATCCTATCGTATTTCATTTCATTGCAATGATTACAATCCCCTCCGTGCATCATCATTCAACAGTATTTGCTTCTATTTCCTCTGCTGTTTTTATTTTGTTTTCTATTTCTTTGATGTACACAAAAATACTCAGGAATTTATAATCATTTAAACAACCAAAGGGTACATTCTGCAAGCCTGCCTCCTGGCAACCAGCACATAGCCTTTCTCTTTCCATGAGTCTAGAGTCCTCAGTTGCTCTCTCTCTCCACATTATCATCTCTGCTTCCATCTCTGGTGTCGCTGCTTCTCTGGATAGGGTCTCACATTCTGCTCATGCTCTTCTCCCTTGATGGTCCTAAGGTCCTCTGTTCCTGGACTGTAAGATTAACCACTCCCCCCTTTTTGTTACAAAACTTCTACCTTGACAGTTATGACAATCACAGTTAGTCATGATAACAGTTACTTAACTATTGAATCATAAGAATCTTATCCCCATCCCCTCTCACGAGACTCATCTAGACAAGATGAAAACTATTCAACTTCCCCCGCACACTCTAAAATTAAACTCCTTCTTGAGAACTTGTAAGCCAGTCATTTTGTGCCTTTATTGTCCCCCCATTTTAGGTAGCCACTGTCTAAGTTGTCTGTCCCTATCAACCCTGCTTATGGAAGAGGTAGGATGAAGACTCCTTCCATCTCAGTTGGTATTTTGAGCTTCAGTAGCCATTTTAAGGTTCCTTTTCCCTTTTTTGCATTTCTAAACTGTTCACAAAGTATAGCAAAGCATTTGTCGATTCAATAAATTTTACATGTACAATTCAGTGGCATTGATTACATTCATCATGCTGTGTAAGCTTTTCCAAATAACTCTTCCAATGGTCAGTCATCGAAGATCAAAAGGACAACAACTACCTAAGGATGAAGTTGAGAAAGGATAGGAAGGAGAGTGGAATGGAAACAGGAACTGCAGGGAAGAAGGAGGATAACTGTTGTTACGTAAATGGAATTACAATCATTGACATGTAAGGAAGTGTCTGATTTGTTGAATATAAAACTGAGCTTTTCTGTAAACCTTCACTTAATTCACAATAAAAAGTTAAAAAAAAAAAAAATTATTCCTCCACCATTAACGGAAACATAGTGTCCCTAAAGCAAAGATTTCCCTTTCCCCCTTGTTGTTGTTGTTAAGTGCCTTCAAGTCGTTCCCCATTCATAGGGACCCTGTATAGTGCTTCTGAGTTTCAACCCTTGTGGATCAAAGCAACCTTGAGGCCCAGTGCTTATCTACAGTGCCACACCTGGACCAATAATAAACTTTGGTCTCTGTGACACTGTGGGTTAATGCGCTGGACTACAAGGTCAGATTAAACCACAAGGTTGGCGGTTCAAGCTCACTAGCCACTCCTTGGAAACCTTATACAGGGTTGCTGTGAGTTGCAATTGGCTCCATGACACTTAACAACAACAACAACGTTTCATATAAGTAGGATCGCCCAGTATTGTCCTTTTGTCACTACATTGTTTCAATTGGCAGAATGCTTAAAAATTTCATCCATGTTGTAGCATGCATCAAGACTTGCATTCTCTTTATTAAGATTTCATTTTGATCAAATTTCTTATGCTGTCAAATTGCATTGTAGGTTTGCTTTATTTTGTTGTTGTTAATTTGTGACTTTCTTAAAACATTAATTGTAATCAGTGATAAAAGAACAAAGGAGCAAATATGTGTATCTTCCATGTATACCTCTCTTGCAAACTGCCATAAGCATTGTTCATTGAAAAGAGATTACAGCTCTCAAAACAAGTTAAAGATTGCAAATAACAAAAGTCTCCCTGTATACTTTGATTGGGACTATCAATCTAGAAATTAATTTTTTACATCAAACTAAGTCATATATAGTAGGGTTTCAATTAAAGTTCATGGAAAAATTACATTATCTCAATTTTTCCACAAACTTTTTAAAGCCCTTGTATACATCTACTTTCTAATTTTCCTTTTTATAATTTTCTAGTGTTTTATTATGTGCCAGGCAATTTCTTAATTCTGTTTACTGGGCTTTGAATGTAAAGGATACTTATATTAACATCTACTTACCTTTTCCCTCTGGATATTTCTTCCTACCTCACTGAAAGGAAATCATGTGTTTCACTGTCCAGGTAATCCTTTTATGCAGTTTCTATTCAAATGAAAGAAACACTGGTGTTACTTTTGAAGACATAATTGGCAAATACGCTTCATATATCATCATGTAAAAGAATTTGAATGATAAGTGCCCCACCCCCCAAATAATATAAGGATTCTACAGAAAGTTTAGGGAATAAAAGATGGGTGCTAACAGAGCTTCTAATTTTCCAAAGTTATCTTTTGTTATTCTCATTTATAAGCTAACAGAGTTTTTTCCCTCATATAAGGAAAGAAAACATGCCATTACTTACTTAGATTTCTATAATTCTGATCTTTATTAAATTCTGGTTAACATTATTCAGCAAATAAGGTTGGGAAAGCAGTTATTGTTTTACTATTCCCTCATCATTGTTCAAGGGCAGTGTAGAAAAATAAATAATTTCCCAGCTGAGTAACAGCTTTTCCAGTATAAATCATTGCTTCTAGCCTGATAGAGTTGTGTGTAGCGAGCACAGATGGATAACCGATAATCCAGAAGCCAACACAACCTCTTCTATGTACTTTTAGGAGTACATTTTCAAAACGTGGATCTTATCATCCCCAAATCATGTGTTAAAACTCTTTTCATTATCAGGTTAAAAGTTTAGTATTCATATAATTGTAAGCTTAATTATAACCATTAGTTATCATCTCTGCAGTCTGCTCAATAATAATTAGTATGTGTGAGGACTGGTATTATAGCTATGGTTGCAACCATGTCCTGTTTCATAGAAAGCACCACTATTTCACATAAGTATTAGACAAATAATGCTGTATCATTGCTTGGCATTTTTTGAAACACATATATTTAACAAAATAATATATACAAGATAATTCAAATTTTGTCAAATGTATGTGAGATGTATGTGTATGGGGCATAGAGGAAAAAAGAGCTGTAAGTAATTATAGCAAAATGTTACTTGTGTTTTCTCTGGCTGGTGAGACCATATGCTAGGCTTGTTAAAAACATGCTTTCCTTTGGAGGCAGTAAATATTTATTACTTTCAAAACTTAAAAAATATGAGCTACTATGTAGACATATATACACATATGTATACAAATTATGATTAAAAAAAAGAAAGCATTCATTTTTGTTTGATGCATTCTGAATGTAAGACAAGTTTTTGCAGAGCAAAAAGTATCTGTCCCTTGATAGTAGGAAAAAAACCTCTTAGAGGGTTTTCAGAAAATGGAGCGTTGGTCCAATTGTTGTTGTTGAGTGTGTTGAGTAGGTTCTGACTCACAGCGACCCTGTATAGGGTTTCCAAAGAACGGCTGATGAGTTGAACCACCAACCTTGTGGTTCAAATTGACCTTTCAGTCCAGAGTGCTTTTCTTTATACTCTGCTTATGGTTTTACAAAGACATTTGAGGTGATGCTTAATGATTATGTTGTTGTTGTTAAGTGCCCTAGAGTCAGATCCAATTCATAGCAACCGTATGCAGGCTTTCGGAGAAGCAGGTGGAGGGTTTGAACCTCTGACCTTGTGGTGAGCAGTCCAGTGCTTATTCTACTCTTAAAGATAGAAAAGTGAAGGAAAATGCCCGTCAGAAACCAAGTAGGATTGCAGGTTATCTTCCCCTAGAACACTGGTAAGCAAAGTTTTTGTTTGTGTCACTTGTTTATTGGCTTTCCCTCCCTCCTCTCATTAACAGTGAAACTCACTTTATTATAGTTTCTGAAAAGAATACAAGATCTAACAATTCAGATCCTCTGCTTCATGGAATTAAAAATGTCAATGAGATAAAGGTATTGCCTTTAGTCACTAAAATGTCAGTCTTTTACTTGTGTTTTGACCAACACAGAGACAACTTTCCACATTTCATCCTTTATATTTGGGTTTGGAGTCTTGGTGTGGCATTGCAGGATAATGTGCTGGATTGCAAGGTCAGTTTGAACCACAAAGTTGGTGATTGAAGCCCACCAGCCACTTCTTGGAAACCCTATGCGGAGCCGCAGTGGGTTGGAACCTACTCAAAGGCACTTAACAACAACAACAATATTTGGTTTTAGAGTCCTGGTATGGGGCTGTAGGATAAATACTGGACTACTAACTGAAAGGTCGGCAATTCAAACTCACCAGCTGCTCCTCAGATACCAGATACAGGCTAGCTATGAATTGAAACTGACTTGATGGTACTCAGCATCAACATCATGTTTGTTTTGGAGTTCTAAAAGTACCTTAAATGCCTTAACTTAACTTATTTTTAAATACTGAAGGTTAAGATTATTTGCATTTTAAAAATGGGAAAATTGCGGATACTTATACAACACCAGGAATTAGCCAGAGTTGGAATTGTTGTTATGTGTCATGGAGTCAGTACCAACTCATAGCGACCCTGCGTAGATAAGGTTTCCAAGGCTGTAAATCTTTACGGGAGCAGAAAGCCTCATCTTTTGGTTTCTGACTGCTGACCGTGAGATTGTTGTTGTTGTTGTTAAGTGCCATGGAGTCGGTTCCAACTCATAGCGACCCTGCACAGGGTTTCCGAGGCTGTAAATCTTTATGGGAGCAGAACGCCTCATCTTTCTCCCGCGGAACCGCTGGTAGTTTCGAACTAATGACCTTGCTGTTCACAGCCCGGTTCGCAACCACTACACTACCAGAGCTCCTTTAGCAGCCCGATTTGTCACCACTACACTACCAGAGCTCCTTGGAGTTGGAATTAGAATGAATTTATTCCACTCCATGCTACCTTGTTTGAGTAACTAAATGCCGTGTACTTTCCAAAGGCAAGTCTAGAGAAGTAAGTTGCAGTTTCCACACCTTGTCTATTGGGCCTCCCTGGCTCCTCCTGATCCATGGTTGCCAGACTTTCTCTTAGAGTCCTGGTGTGGGGCTGTGGATTAATGTGCTAGATTGCAAAGTCAGTATGATCCACAGGGTCAGCAGTTCAAGCCCACCAACCACTCTTTGGAAACCCTATACAGGGTTGCTATGGGTTGGAACCTACTCACCGGCACTTAACAACAACAAACAGTATCAGAATGCGATGCTTTCTGAAGTATCACCAACATTAGTGTGCCTTGGAAAGGACAGACACAGGGTGCTTTGACTTCTGGGTCAAGAGAACTCAATCTGTGGGGGACTTCAACTTCTGATAGTTAGGGGGCTCTTTGGTGCACCTCCCCTGAGACTATATTTTAATTAAAAAAAAAAAAAAAAAAAAAAGGTTGCCGTAAAGTCAATTCCGTCTCACAGTGAGTGATCTGCTGTGTTGCATTAGAACTTCACTTGGGACCTTTTGGAAGCAGATTCAAGTCTATTTTCCAAGGAGCCTCTGGTGGATTTGAAATACCAACCTGTCAGTTGTTATTAAGTGCTGTCGAGTCAGTTCCAAATCAGAGTTGAGTGAGCGATGATGTATAGGGTTTCTGAGGAGCATCTGGTGAGTTTGAACCGCTGACCTTGTGGTTCAAGATGACTTCGCAGTCTAGCACATTAACCCACAGTGCCACACCAGGACTGCTGTGAGGAGCTGAGTAAAAACCATTTGCACTACCCTGACTGAGACTATAACTTCCTCCAAACCCCATCTGCTTATGTGGCCATCACTGCCTGGCTGGAAGTTGAATGTAAGAAGGTGTGTCATGTACTAATCTTTGATCCTAATGCCTCTGTTTTGTGTGAGCTCAGAGGCTGGGTTGGAAATTAGGGCTTTGAAAGTATCCAAAAATTGAATAACTATGCTGCTGCCTGCAAGCAAGATATTGCTTCTCACCAATTTTGGTCTTCTATTTCTGAGTAACTAGAAATTACTCAAACTGAAAAATTGGCAGTTCAAACCCTTCATAGACTCCTCAGGAAAAAGATGAGGTTATCTCCTCAAGCAAAGGTTTACAGTCTTTGAAACCCAATACAAGGTCACTATAGACTTGATGGCAGTGGGATAGGAGAGGTTGGTGGTGATCATCATGATGTGCCATCCAGGCAATTCTGACTCACAGTGCCCCTGTATAGAGTTTTCAAGGCTGTAAATCTTTCAGGGAACATAAACCTCATCTTTGTCCCAGGATCCACTGGTGGATCTGAACCCAAACGTAACCCAGAAGATGTGTCCTCAGGGACTTTTGAATAGTGAGGAAAGGACTAGTCCTGCCTCCCTACAGACTGTAAGCAGCTTGTCCTAAATTTTCTCAGTGAGAGCTAATCATTAAAACTGGTATTACAGGCTAAAAAACAAGGAAGACTAGGGATGTTGTTTGTCTGGTATAGCAGGTAGCAAGATGCTTTCCCAATAATTCAGCAGTTAATATTTTAGTTAGAGAGGCCATCTTTCAGGCTGAAGTTGTTTCCAGTCATTTGCTCTCTAACAAAGTTGAGGTGAGTTGGTAACATTATGTCATGCTGAACTTTCTATTCATCTCTTTTTGCCACCTTTTTAAACAATGGGAGGTGGAAGGGAGGGGATGTAAATCTGAAATGTACTGAAACTTTTTTTGTTGTTTTCTATTGCTACTGTTAACCTAGCTCTATGACTTAAATGCTAACTTATAGACCTAAAGGATCTCTGACAGGAGTCGGGCTGCTTAACCTCAAGGTCAGCAGTTCGAAACTACCAGCCATTCTGCAGGAGAAAGGTGAGGCTTTCTGTTCCCATAAAGATGTTCAGCCTCAGAAACCCAATACAGGGTCACTATACAGGGTCACTGTGAGTCAGAATCAACTCCATCGCACATAACCAACTAAAGACCTAAAACTTGGGCTAACCTAGACCCTTGTGAAACTATCCAGTGTGTGAGTTAATATGTTGTTTTACACATTTCTGTTTAAAGGGGCAAGGGATAAAATATCTATGTGTGTGTGTGTGTATTGAAAGACATATAAAAGTAGATTTCATTCATTCATTTAATAAGACACTTTGGGTGTCTTCTGTATGCTGGGGATATTGTTCTTATCATGGTGGGTATAGAAGCAGAAGCAATCAAGACAGATACCGAGGACCCTTTCCTTGTGAGGAGAAAGGGGATCAGATATAAAACTAAAAAGTAACTATGAGCTAATGAGGTGAGTAAATCTTATGCTTGAGCTAAAATGTGGATCACAGAGTAATTCCTATCCTTATGAGGATCTGAAAAAATATCCCTGGCCCAGGGAGCAGTAGTAAGTGCAGTGGTCTTTAAATAAGAATGAACTTGGTGTGTTCAAAAATCAATGTGCCTGGAATTACAGAACAAAAAAGGTGAAGTATTTCAAATTGAAGTTGATAAAAAGAGTTAAAATTGAAGGGGAAGATCAGTTCCCCAGATCATAGAGGGCCTTCTTGTTGTTGTTAGGTGCCATTAAGTTGGTACCGACTCATAGTGACCTTATGCACAAAAGAACGAAGTACTACCTGATCCTCTGCCAACCACACGATTGTTGCTATGTTTGAGCCCATTGATGCTGCCACTGTACCAGTCCATCTCCTTGGGGGTCTTCCTCTTTTTCTCCGACACTTCTCTTCACCAACATGATATCCTTTTCCAGTGACTGATCCCTTCTGACAATATGTCTCAAGTATGAAAGACGAAGTTTGGCCATCCTGGCCTCCAAGGACCACTCTGGCTGTACTTCTTCCAACACAATCTGTTCTCTTGGCAGTCCACAGTACTTTCAGTATTCTCCTCTAACATCATAACTCAAATGCATCAATTCTTCTACGGTCTTCCTTATTCACTTTCCAGCTTTTGCATGCATATGAGGTTATTGAAAATACCATGGCTTGGGTCAGGCGCACCTTAGTCCTCAAGCTGACATCTTTGCTCTTCAGTACTTTAAAAAGGTCTTGTGCAGCAGATTTGCCCAATGCAATACATCGTTTGATTTCTTGATTGCTGCTTCCATGAGTGTTGATGGTTGATCCAAGCAAAATGAAATCATTGACAGCTTCAATCTTTTCTCCATTTATATAGATGTTATTTATTGGCCTAGTGGCAAGGATTTTTGTTTTCTTTACATTGAGGTGAAACCCATACCAAAGGCTGTGGTCTTTGATCTTCATCAATCCGTATTTTAAGTCCTCTTTGCTTTCAGCAAGCAAAGTTGTTATCTTTGTATTGCAGGTTGTTAATGAGTCTTCCTTCAATCCTGATGCCATGCTTTTCTTCATATAATCCATCTTCTCTGATTATTTGTTCAGCATACAGATTGAATAAGTATGGTGAAAGAATATAACCTTATAGGAAATGGTAAATAAAATTTTGGATTGTTTTCTGAATACAATAGAACAAGGAGTCCTGGTTGCTCAGTAGTTAGGTGCTCAGCTGCTAACTAAAAGGACAGTGGTTCAAACCCACCAGTCACTCATGAGACAGAGATGCAGCAGTCTGCTTCCAAAAAGATTACAGCCTTGGAAGCCCTCTGGGATAGTTGTACTCTGTCCTGTCTGGTCAGATAAGTCAGAATCAACTCGACAGCAACGGGTAATAGATACAGTGGAACAGAAGAGCATTGTGATCTGAATCGTGGTTTAAAGAATATCATCTGGAGAGTGGATTGTGGGAAGCAAGAACAAAAACAAAGAAACGCCTTAGGGACTACTGCAGTGGCCCAGTTGAGAGAGGAGGATGGCTTGGACCAGAGCGATAATGCTAACAACACTGGCCCTGATATCATTTCCCAGACTTGCTTAAACTCTTTCAAATGCAGTTTTAACAGTTTATTAGTTTCACATCTGAATTTAAATAAAATAACATTAAAGAATAATTTCATGGTGGTGAAATACAGATAACAAAGATTTTCCTTTTTTTTAGCAATTTTTAAGGATTCCATTCAGTGACGTTATAAAAGAACATTTTTAAACTACTGTTTGATTTCTAGATGCCATGGAATTAAAAAAAAAAAAAATTACTGAAATCCTTGACAATTAAGTACTCATTGTCCAAATATCTAATTTCTTTTTTATTTACTTCTGTGTACATACTCTACCTGAATCTATAATATATATCACAGCCTTTACCAATGATTGTTTATAGCTATTTATTAAAATGTTTATTGTTTGCCATATATACTAATACTTTACTATAGAACATATAATATAGCAAAACATAAAGGAGAGAAAATATCCAGAGGAACATTTTGTGGTATTTCCTTCCCATCTTTTTCCTATGCATGCATATATTTATTTCCTAACGGTGTCCATGTTTTATTAAAAGTTAGTAAATTTTGCAGACAGTTGCCTCACCAGCTCAGTAGTTAAGTGGTTTACTTCATTTACTTTTTGTTTTTGCTTTTAACACTATTTTTTAATGTTTTATTGTGAATTATGTGATAGTTTATATGGGAGAACATTAGCTTTACATTCATCCTATCATATATTATTTCATTGCCATGATTCCAGTCCCCTCCATGCATCATCAAAAAACCAGAGGGTATACCCTGCAAGCCTGCCCCTTGGTCATCAGCACATAGCCCCTCTCCTTTTCTGGATCTGGAGTCCCCAGCTACTCCATCTCTCCACGTCATCATCTCTGCCTCCATCTCTGGTGTCACTGTTTCTCTGGGTAGGGTCTCGCACTCTGCTCTTCTCCTTTGATGGTCCCAGGGACCTCCACTCCTGGACTGCAAAGTCAACCACTCCCCTCCTTTTGCAACCAAACGTCTACCTTTACATTTCCAACCCTCACAGTCAGTCCTGATAGCAATTATTCACTATTGTACCACAAGAGTCCTATCCCCATCGCCTTTCATCAGCTCTGCCCAGACAGATTGTATATTACTCAGTAGAGATTCTGCCTTCCTCCGCGCACTCTGGATCTAGGCTCCCTCTTGAGAGCTTGTAAGCCAGTCACTTCTTGCCTTTGTAGCACCCCCACCCCACCCCATTTTGGGTAGCCAGTGTCCAAGTTGCCCATCCCTGTCTACCCTGTGTATGGAGGGGGTGGGAATGATCATCGTTGTAAAGATTTGTTCCCTCTTTTGAGCTACTGCATCCATAGGTGTAGGTCAAGTTCATCAAATTGTATCAGATTACTCTTTTTTTCCTCTTGTAGTAGAGTTCTGATCATCCAGGAGTTGAAACCAGGTCAAGTGGGTATTATCTGCAAGTGTGGGTGTTTGTGTACATATGCCCTCTCTTCTTATCAGCTGGTTACTTCACTCTCCACTCTAGTCCTTTGTGGGTATGTCACTGACTCTGAGCCCAGGAGTTCCCAGGGCTTGCTGTACTGCTGGCTAACCAGGTCTCCACCCAGGTCCACAGTAGTCTATTGAGCTAAGTGGTAGAACTTAGCTTGTAGCTTCATTGCTGTTTTCCCCTCACCTCCCCTTATCAGTGACCAATGTGGTCACCAGTCAGACTGCATGTCTGCTGGTATATTCCCCTTGAGTCTTAGTCTTGGAAGGGGGTTTGCCCTGAGGGGACCTGACCACTTGCCTTGATGTCTCCTTGGCAAGCAACTTGCATGTTCTTGTAGTAGTCAGTTGGACTGCTGTTACTGTTTTTTTTTTTTCCTGCTGGTGTTTCTTTCAAGAATTATCTTCTGAGACCAGCCTGGAGTGGCTAGAAGAACAGAAGATACTTTTGAAAGAAAGAACTACAGGGAAAAAAAAACAACAACAGTATAGGCAGACCAACTGTTACTACAAGAACAAGCAAGTTGCTTGCCCAGGAGACATCAAGGCAAATGGTCGGGTCCCTTCAGTGCAAACCCTCTTTCAAGACTAAGACTCAATGGGAATACATGCTCTGATTGGTGACCATGCGTCACCGATAAGGGGAAGTGAGGGAAAAACAGCAATGAAGCTGTGAGCTAAACCCTATGACGTTCAATAGACTTCTATGAACCCTGGTGAAGACCTGGTTGGCCAGCAGTGTGGCAAGACCTGGGGACTCTTGGGCCCAGAATCAGTGACATAGCCACAGAGGACTAGAGTGGTGAGTGAAGCATCCAGCTGATAAGAAGAGAGGGCATATGCACAAGAACACCCGTATGTGCAGATAATACCCAGTTGACCTGGCTTCAATGACTGAATGATCAGAGCTCAACCAGAAGATAGAAGAGGAAAAGAAAATAAAAGAGTAATCGGATACAATTTGATGAACTTGACCTATACCTATGGATGCACTAGCTCAAAAGAGAAAACAAATCCTTACAGCGAGGATCATTCCCACCCCCTCCACACACAGTAGACAGGAATGGGCATCTTGGACATTGGCTAACCAAAATGGGGGGTGGGGGGTGGGAGGGCTACAAAGGCAAGAAGTGACTGGCTTACAAGCTTTCAAGAGAGAACCTAGATCCAGAGGGCATGAAGGAAGGTAGAATCTCCAGTGAGTAGTATCCAATCTGTCTAGGCAGGGCTGATGAAATTAAATGCAGATAGGTCTCTTGTGATACAACAGTGAATAATTGTTATCAGGACTGATTGTGAGGGATGGAAATGTAAAGGTAGATGTTTTATAGCAAGGAGGGGAGTGATTAACTTTTCAGTGTAGGAGTGGAGGTCCCTGGGACCATCAGTGGAGAAGAGCGGAGAGCAGGACCCTACCTAGAGAAGCAGTGATGCCTGAGATGGAGGCAGAGACAGATGACGTGGAGCGATGGAGCAGCTGGGGACTTCAGACACAGAGAGGGAGCAGGGCTGTGTGCTGACGACCGGGGGTGGTGGTGGTGGTACAGGCTTGTAGTGTATCCCCTTTGGGTGTTTGATGATGCATGGAGGGGATTGTAACCATGGCAATGAGACGATATACGATAGAATGAATGTAAAACTAATGCTCTCCCATGTAAACTATCACATAATTCACAAAACATTAAAAAAAAAAGAAGAAGAAGTATCTTCTGTTCTTCTAGCCACTCCAGGCTTTCATTTACTTTTTTAAAACATTCATTAAGGTGTGGCAGTGTGGCATGGTGTTGCTGTTAAGTCCAAGCGTAGAGTTTCTAAGGCTGTAAATCTTTGCTGGAGCAGAAAGGCTCATCTTTCTCCTATGGAGCTGCTGGTGCACTAGAACCACCGACCAAATGGAACACAGTCTAGTGCTTTTCCTACAGAGCCAACGTGCTGCCAAAGTGTGGCATAGATTTAGTATTTTCTTCCCCTGAGCTGCTGCTGCTGCTATTATTAGTTGAATACACAGCCTCCCATTAGCTGGATGCTTTGACTGCAGTGTCTATATCTTTAGCCAACTTTGTAATGCTGTTGTTGTTGTTGTTGTGAAGTGCCATCAAGTTGGTTCCAACCGGCAGCAAATCTGTTTAAGGTTTCCAAGGAGCAGCTGGTGAACTTGAATCACCGATTTTGCGGTTCAAACCAACTTTGCAGCCCAGCGCATTAACCCTGAGCATCACACCAGGACTTTGTAATAATGACCACAAAATACCTATCAAGTTAAAGGTATATATGAGCCCCAGAATTCAAATAGTCCCCTTTTTTTCCTTCAGAGCAACCAGTTGGCAAGCTTTGCCACAGGACCCACCATTATAAGCTTCAGTTTACACAAATTAAAAACATTGTTGCTTTAACTAAACTTGTGATGACTTATTCCAGATTAGAGCAAAGAGGTTAGAAATCTCTTCATAAAAAATCAGGTGTCAAACTAAGTCTTACTGTAAAAATAAGATTGGGAACAATGGAAATTCCTACTGCAGTATGTTTGTCGTGATTGCAGACTAAAATGTAGTGATTCTTGGTGATTATTTTGCAGACCTCAAAGGAAGATCTTCTGCAAGCTGATTTTGAAGGTGCTTTAAAGTTCTTCAGAGTTCAGCTTCCTAAGAGATACAGAGCAGAGGAAAATGCAAGAAGATTGATGGAGCAGGCATGCAATATTAAGGTAAGATGCATGACTCTATACATAATAAAGGTAGAATTGAAATGCAGCAGAACATGGGAAATTATGTCAACGCTTCCTCGAGATGTTGCTGGCTTTTGACTGTTTTTAAGGTGATATTGTGTATCAAGTAGGTCCTGTCACGTTTTTTAACAGGCTAGCCTGTAAAACTATACCTAAAAGGTAAGATTTAGAGTGAAAATTGACAGGTTCAGATTGAAATAATAGAAAGTAAAACATTTATCCTATAGGTGGGTCTCTAGAATGGGCTGCTGCAGTAGTGGTTTCCATAGCAGCAGACTTAGTAGCCTTTGCCATCTGTTTTAAGATTGTTTAGGACAAAGCAAGAAAAACTTGCTCAAGCACTGATTTCCTTTTACTAAGAGACGTGGAGAGCTTTGCGTCTTGAGTCGCACATTCTCATCCCACACCTGCCAAATGTCTATGGACGCATTGGTCTTTCTTGTCATATGTCTGATAAAGCTAAACACATTTTATAAGCTAGTTTGAAATTGAAGTCTCATATATGCTGAAAATTGCGCTTGCAAGGTAAGACAGCACATTTTGTGAAAAAAAATCAGAACTGATTTACTGATGTTAATTCTTATGCCTCTGGTGATCTCACTTAACCATGACCTAACATAGATTTGCTTTATGAATGAAATAAACAAACATGCCAGCTCTTCTGGAATAAGCAATAAACAGAATAAGTATTCATAAAGAACTTACTTAGTTGTTGTTGTTAAGTGCCGTTGAGTCAGTTTTAACTCATAGCGACCCAGTATATAGGGTTTTCAAGGAGGAACGGGTGAGTTTGAACCACCAACCTTGTAGTTCAGACGGGCCTTGTGGTCCAGTGCTTATCCTACAGTGCTACACCAGGACTCCAAAGTTAGAAGGTGATAAATAGCTGTGAAAAGAGCAAATGCAGGATAAGATAAGGGAGATTGGATTGGTAGAGGGAGGGAAGGTTGCAGTTGTTATAGAATAGTTAGAGTCAACCTCACCAAGAACGTGAAAGAGATGAGATTGGGGCAGGGGTTAGTCCTGTGATGTCTGTATTCCAGGCAGAGGCAATAACTTGTTCAAAAGCCCTGAAACTGACTTGTGTGTGGAAGGTATCAAGAACAGAAAGAAGGCAATTGTAACCAGGATGAAGTGAGTGAAAAGGAAAGTGGTAGGAGAGGATGTTAGCCAGTTCACAAGGAGCCAGGAAATGTCGACTGCTGTAAGAATTTAAGCTTTACTTTGAGATAGTGGGACCTTTGCAGTGTTATGTTTTATGTTTCTGAGGCTTTTAGAGGATCAGGAAGTTCTTTGTGTTGAGAACAGATCGTAGAAAGACCAGAGTAGAAGCAAGGAGACTTCTGCAGTAATCTTGTTGAAAGCTGATGATGGATTGAACCAGTGTGATAGCACAGGAGGTACTGGGAATTGGTTGGAACCTGACTATATTTTGAAATATTTTCATGATGTTGTGGGTGTAAGAAGAGAAGAGAAGTCGGGATGATTAATTAGGTATTTGGACTAAGCAACTACACAAAAGAGTTGCTGTCAATTTATTAAGCTCATTAATTAAAACGCACTGCAATCCGCACTTCATTTAGGCACCATATCTACTATGATATTTTGGTGGGGTATACTTTTTTCTTGATACTTTTGTTTTGAATATGAAGTATTTGAAAGTAATTTGTAAATGTTTAAAAGTATAAATCAGTGACAAAACGAAATACCTAAGAAAAAAAAATTATATTATCTTTGAAATGGACTATATCTTCAAAGGTAATTTTCCAGAACTGTCAGAGAAGTACTGTGAACTAGGACAGTGCTATAAGAATATCCATGAAAAGGAAACACTTAATTTTAAGAATTAAGAGCTAGAGAATTAACAGGTACAGGTCAGGTGAAAAATTAAGTGTTTTCAAAGGAAATTTAATAGCACTGGAAATTATTGAGGCTGAAAACCCAGGAAAATGATCCAAAGTTATAAAATGTACAGAGAAGGAGTTTTTTATGATCAAATTTATGTAGTTCCTTGGAAGATGGAGGTAGCTAATAATGGTCACGTCAGAAACATGGAATCTGAGAGATACAGAAACATAAAATGTTAGGAAACCAGGTCAAAATATAATACAGCTTAACTGTTCCTGGGATGGAAGTGCTATGTGTAACCAGAACAGTCTATATGGATGTGAGGCAAGTAAGGTCGTTATGAGTCGGTACCAACTCGATGGCACCTAACAACAACGAGTAGCAATGACTATTCAAAAGAGAGTAAGTAATGCTAGAATGTTTTGTTTAGGGGTTTGTTTTTTCATTGTCTAAGGAAAGTACCTTTTCCTTATATATTTAAGACAATACCCACAGGGCACTATTTTGATATATGGCATATGGTTGTAGAATGAGCTATTGTGAGGTAGATATAAGTTGAAATTGAGAAAAGGAAGACATAAACTGTCTAGTACTCTAGGATTGTGATGGGATTCGAATACAAATCTCTGATTCACAAGTTTGTTAAAAAATCTTTTATGCTGAGACCTACATTTTTAAATAGATTTTTTATCAAGAGGAGTCCTGGTAACTCTGTAGGATAAGCACTGGATTGCTAGCCACAAGGTTGGCAATTCAAACCCACTAACCGCTCTGTGAGGAAAAGATAAAACTTGTGCTCTCTTAAAGATATACAGCCTCAGAAACCCTATATAGGGTCACTATGAATCAAAATTGACTCAATTGCAGTGGGTTTTTATATAAAGATCTTGACCATAAATATATATATATTGTTATTGTTAAGTGCCATCAAGTCAGTTCAGACTCATAGCGATCCTATATAGAATTTCCAAGGAGCAGCTGGAACCTTACAGTTCAAACTGACCTAGCGTTCCAATGCTTTAACCCATAGCGCCACATCAGGACTGACTCTCTCTCTTTTTCTCTCTCTCTCGATATATATATATGAGAGATACTTACCCTTACAATGTATGATATACTCTGATGTTTTCTAATCTATATTTTTGTATTCTACCATTTTAAACTTCTGCATCCATCCCCCCCCCCCCGCCCTCCCCACACACACACACACACAACTCTTGAAACCAGAAAACCTTGTCTCAACATACTAAATCAGTTTCATTATGGCTTGCTGTTTTGAAAAAAAACAAAAAAACAAAAAACTGTAGGGTCTACCTCAGTGTTTCTACTGCCTTCTCCTTTCCCCATTCTGATATACTGCAACCATTAAAATTTGCAGCGGATGAGGTGTTACAGTGAATAATGGAAGCAGGAACGAGGTTAATAATGTGAGTCATGATACCATCATTACAATAGTGTATGCCAGCAATTGTCAACTTTAGGGGAGGATGGTCTTACAAACTATGGCTATGTGGTAGCCAAGAGTGTTCATGGGACAAAGGTGACTGCAGGCAGGGGAAAGGTAGAAAAGTTGAACTCACAAGTTTTTATCCATAGCCTGTTTAAGATTAAGTATACAATTTCTGTCAAAAATAATAAAATATTTAAACAATTTTAATTATTTTCAGATTTGGTATCTTTTTGCATAGTTTTATCTTTGAATGGGTGTGTTCTCATCTAATTACCAAAAAAAATGAGTCATTTTCTTCTAGCTGTAAGGAACTGGGTGAAATGTGATTTTAGTGAGATGACTAGTTTTAAAATAGGGGCAGTAATTGTAGGTATAAAACTGTTTGTTAGAGATATTTGGTATCCTCTGCATGTGGTTTATTTCTATGAATATCAACTGTATGTATCAGTAAAGCAAAACAGATTCAATAAATAACTTTTCTCTCAAATCTGTGTACCATTAACATCAATAATATTTTAAAATAGTTCCAAAACTACTAATTAAAGAGAATGATTTCAAAGTCTTCTGATACTTTCTCAACAACAACAGTGCTTCCTACAAGGCTAAATCATTAACTCATCAAAATTGAGTAGTCACTTGGTTACTTCATATTGAAATCAAGACCTAAATGGAGGATGGTTAAAGAAAAATAATATTAATATCCTGGACTTCACAGTGATTCAGCTTTTATTGAATATGATTTGAAAAAAAGTCACCAAACACTTTTCCCCAGGGCTCTACTCAGCTAGATACAGTGATTCATTTCGGTGGCCATGCACTATACTCAGGTTATGAGGCTTATTAGGGAAGTTACCAGGTGACAATGAAGGATCTGAAATGCTCAGGGCACAAGTTTTTTCCAGTCAGAACAGTTTCTCCTTTGCCGTGCCCACAGACAGAGCTCTCGCTGGATTTTCCCTGCTCTGGCTATGTTATAAAGCTCTTTTAGGGCAGCTGATACATAACCACAGGTCATAGCACTCTGCCTTAAACTTTAGTCAGGAAGATACTCAGCTGTAGCTCCATGAGTCAGCAAACCAGCTCGCACAGTTAAAGGCCTGGAGGCACGCACTCTGCCATCAAGCTTCAGCCCCAAGGCACTCAGCCTTAACTGCTAAAGGCCTGGGAAATCCACCTCTGTCTCCGGGTCTGACTTTGGGTTCTGTAGATGCCACTCCTCTGCTGGTACAGCTTTCTGTCCTTGGCTTGAGGAGGCTCAGTGTTCAGTGATCTCCAGGTACAAAGCACTTACTCCACTCCTGGCTGTTCTTTGGTAGTGAGAACTATCACCTATATATCCTTTTTGATTGCCTGAATTCCCCATTTTTAAAAACATTTAAAATTTTATGTAAATATTTTAATTTACAAATATTAGGTTGAGTGGAATCCTGGTGTGGCACTGGACCACAAGGTCAGTTTGAAGTGCAAGGTCTGCCGTTCTAACTCATCAGCCTCTCCTCGGAAACCCTATTAAGGGGAGCTATGAGTCCAGCTGACCCAACAGCACTTCACAGCGCCATATTTGGCTGAGTGGATGAAATGACATTTTTGTTAGTCCAAAACTGTCAGGTATTAGAGATCTTGTATAAATTCATTCTGTATTTATACTTCTGTGTGGCTTAAATGGAATCCTGATGTGGCACTGTATAATAAGCACTGGACTGCTAACCACAAGGTCAGCAGTTCAAACCCACTGCCTCTCCTCAGAAACCCTGTACTGGGTCATTAATAGTCAGAACCAACTCTACAGCAGTTATCAACAACAACAACAACATGACTTAAATAATGTGCTATGTCTGTGGATGATGAAATATTAAAAATTTGAAACATTCAAATATAATAGAACTCACTTAGCTGACATTGTTGTAATAAAAAGAAAAGGATAAAGGATAAAACATCTGTTGTTGTTAAGTGCCATCAAGTCAGTTCAGACTCATAATGACCTGTGTAGGGTTTAGCAACAAGTGACTGGTGGGTTTGAACTGCCAACTTTTAGATTAATAGTCACTGTTCATTCTACAGTGCCATACCAGGATTCCACAGCATCTGTTGTTGTTTGGTGCTTTCAAGTCAGTTCCAACTCATATCCACCCTATGAATCAACTGAATGAAACACTGCCTGGTTCTGCACCATCCTCACAATTGTTGTTACACTTGAGCCCATTGCTGCTGCTACTGCACCAATCCATCTCACTGGGGGCTTCCTCTTCTTCACTGATCCTTCACTTTACCAAGCATAATGTCCTTCTCCAGGGACTGGTCCCTCCTGATAATATGTCTGAAGTATGAGAGACCAAATCTACTGTCCTCATTTGCAAGGATCATTCTGATTGTACTTCTTTCAAGACAGTCCATGGTACTTTCAGTATTCTTCTCCTGCACCATAACTCAAATGCATCAGTTAATCTACAGTCTTCCTTATTCATTGTCTAACATTCACATGCATATGAGGCGATTGAAAATACCTTGGCTTGAGTCAGGCACACCTTAGTCCTCAAAGTGATATCTTTGCTTTTGAACTTTTATAGAAACCTTAGGTCTGAGACAATGTAAACCTTTCTTGAGAATTATTTGCCAAAAGCTGAGAAGGAAGTAGCTTGTTTTGTTTTTGTTTTTAAAGTTGATTTTATTTTGAATAATTTTGTAAGTATCACATTTATGCTGAACAACATTAATAGCAAAATTTGTGAGAACCAGAATATTCTGTTGGTAGATCTTCAGAGCAGAATGCTTAACAATCCAGATTAGTCTATTTTAAATTTTCATTCATAAATAGAGCAAAATTTAAATGGAAAATTATGACAAAGCATAAAAGGAAGGAGTCTGGAAAGAAAAATCATTTATTGAATACTTGTTGTGTGCCAGAAGTCCCTCAGTAGTAAATAGTCAAGCACTGGACTAGTAACCAAAAGGTTTAGAAGTTCAAAACCACCCAGAGGCACCTCAAATGACAGGCCTGGTGGTCTGCTTCCAAAAGCTATATGGAGCACAGTTCTACTTTGCACACATGGACTTGCCATGAGTTGGAATCTACTTGAGAGCAACTAAAAACAATAATAGTAATAGTTATGTGGCAGGAAGTACGCAAGAGAATTTAGTAAGGTTCTCATAATAAGACAGAGGGAGGATGTTCTATTCAGAGAATATACAGAGGCACAGAAGTAAGAAAGCATGGAGTTGTCTAAGTCTAAATGTAGTTCATGAGTGGACACTGAGGTACAAGGGAGGAGAGGGAATGAGAAAAGTAGATAAGAGAGGAGACTGAAGAGATAAGCAGGAGTCAGACAGCTTGTGCAGAGCCATGTAAGCAATTCTGATTTTATCCTTAGGACAGTGCGAAGCATGGAGGAGTTTTAGATAGAAGCCAGACATGATCAGATCTTTGTGTTAGGAAAGTCGTTCTGGCTGCTATGTGGAGAATGAATAGAAAGGAGTTAAGATGCGATATTGATGATAGATAATTTCAGGGACTGTTGTAATCATCCTGGAGAGAAGTGACTAGAGTGCTTGTATGGGTTGGAGAAATGTGAAGAGAATCCAGAGATAGTCAAGAGATAGAATTAACAGGTCTGGTGATTAAATGTAAGCGCTAGGGCAGGGGAGAAAAACTAGTGAAGATGCTGAGAATTCTACTTGGCCACTTGGTAGTAACCACCATGAAATAGGGCACAACAACAAAGAACAAAGTAGAAGGACAGAAGATAATGATGTTAAGTTTGTGGTACATATCCACAAACTCTTTATCTAAGTAAATAGAAATACACCTACTCCTCACTTATCAACTATCTCATTATCCAGTATTTTGTACTTACAACCGTAGTAAAAAATCTACTATTTTTTCCACTGACTGTATATCTCACAGTAATGAAAGCTGAAGTGTGAGGCAAGAGTAACACTAGATCTGATGGTTAACATTATGTGTCCCCTTAACTGGACCATGGCTCTCAGTGATTTGTCAGTTATGTAATGATACAATTTCAATCGGTAAGTGTTGTGTAGTCAGTTCCGACTCATAGCAACTCACTACAGCGTTTCTGAAACTATAAATCTTATGGGAGCAGAAAGCCTCATCTTTCTCCTTCAGAACCGCTGGTAGTTTTAAACAGCTAACCATGGAATTAGCAGCCCGACTTATAACCAGAGCTCCTTAATGATATAATTTCGTGCTTATGTAAGGATGTAATTTGGCAATATGTAATGATGAAAGGATTCCTGGTGTGGCACTATGGGTTAATACATCAGACTGCAAAGTCGTTTGAACTGCAAAGTCGGCAGTTCAAGCTCACCAGCTGCTCCTTGGAAGAAACCCAATGCAAGGTCACTATGGGTTGGAATCAACTCGATGGCACTTAATAACAACAAAGAAGACATTTAAAGAGCCATGGTGGTACTGTAGAATAAGCACTTGACTACTAACCACAAGGTTGGTAGTTCAAACCCGCCAGCTGTTCTATGGAAGAAAGATGGGGCATTCTGTTCCTATAAAGATTTACAGCCCTGGAAACCCTATACAGGGCTGCTATGAGAATGAATGAATGAAGAATTTTGGAAGTAATGTCATTATGAAATCTGGCAATTGTTTAATAATGTAGTTTAGCAGTTATGTAATAATATTGTCATCTTAAATTTTGTGATCATCCTCCATTTTTGCATAAAGTTAATTCTCACTTAATGACCGGGTCTCTAAAACGTAATGATGCCAATAAATGAGGAGTCATTGTAGGAAGGTAGCAAGATCTCTGCTAGAAGTAAACATTTGGACCCTATCACCATTGAAACCATGAGAGTGGGATGATTTCTTCTAGTGGAATATGTATGAGGAGCTAACAGGGTTGTGAGTAGATAGGTTAATAGATAAAAGTTGGGCTGAAGAATAGAAGCTGGTGAGAATGAGAAGACAGATGGAAACTCAGGAGAATGTGAAATGAAATGAAAATACTAAGGGGAGAAGGTGTTTGTTTTCCAGGAAGAAGGAGTGAGCAAGTGTCAGTAATGCTTAGAGGTTATGTAAGGTACTATGGAATAAAAACTGGCCACTATACAAATGTTCTTGATGGCTTTAATGAGAGCAGTTTCAGTGAAGTGATGACTTATTATAAAAGCCAGTGATTCAACTAATAAATAAGAGATGAGAAAATGGAGAAAGAAAATGATACAATTCGTAAGCTTAATATGGGGTGGGAGTGAAACAAGGGATGCAGGAGACGAGAGAAGGAGACAAGGAGAGCATGAGATTGAAGGAGAGTTCTGGTGGGTAGGAGAGATTTGAGCATTTAAATGATGAAAAACTCAGTAAATGTTCATTTCTTTACTGAACATTTACTATATGTCAAGTACTGAGCAATCTTGTAGAGGGTATACAAAATGGCCAAAAGCAGATATGCTCCCTGAACTCATGTAGTTTATATTTCTGTGAGAAGACATTTAGATAATCACCTTATTAATACATGTACAAATACAAAATCAAATAAGTGCTCAGGAGGGACGTCATAAGCATATGACAAAGGAACCTGACTTTGACTCAGTGATCTGGGGAAGCTATTTCAAACTGAAATTATAAGGCATCAGAAGCTGAAGGAACAACATGTACAAAAATGTGAGGCAGGAGAGTGTAGATAATATTTAAAGCAGGAGAAGGTCAGTGTGGCTATAACTCACAGAGTGATGAGGCCTAATATCCAGGGGTTATATCACTTCATCTCCCGATAGGGCAAAAAGGCCCACAGAAAGAGAGAAATCGAAGAGAGGTTAAAAAAAGGGAAATATATCAATAGAGAGGGGCCGCCAATGAAGTAAGAGATTCTCCTCAACAGAATGAGCCCTCTTCCAAGAGGGACTAAGCCGAAGAGGGATGGACATAAAGGCCTCTGTGCAGTTTGGTGAAGAGGAATTGAGGATATTCCATTTGAAGGTTTCAGCTATTTCTGTTGAACAAGATTTCAAATGAATGAGATAGTGTGGAGTGAGAGCTTTGAAGAACATGAAAAGTTTTTCAATAGGCATCAAGAGAATGGAAGAACTGACTAGGAAAATACACACACACACAATTGTTAGGCTCTTTCATTGGAGAGCATGAATTCATAGTGGCAAAAATCTACAGTTTTGAGTTTGTTTAGAATACTCAGCAGCCCAAATGTAAGTGGAAGAAAACAGATAATTATTTTGTGTCCGAGTCAGGATTTGCCAGCATGAGGCAAAGGAAGGTCAGTGGGCCCAGGACAATGGTGTGGTAGTAAAATGTTTCTTGGACAAGTGGGAGATGTAGAGAAATGGCAAATTTGTAATGTTTGCTAATTTCCATGGTTCTTTTGCCACTGGTGACTAAAAGTCACCAACGGAATTTTTGAATAGATAATAATCACTTTTCCTGAGCTAGTGTGGCACTGTGGGTTAATGCACCAGATTGCAAAGCCATTTGAACTGCAAGGTCGGTGGTTCAAGCTCACCAGCTGCTCCTCAGAAACTCTATACAGGGTCGCTATGGGTTGGAACTGACTCGATGGCACTTAACAACAACAACAACTGAGCTGGTAGTTGACAGACTCTGGCACACCACAGGTCCAGGGAATTGAAACTGGTAAAAAGGAGAGTAACTGACAGGATTGGATGTGGAGTCTTAACAATTAAAAAACAGGACTGAGAGACTTCATGAAAAAGGAATGAGAGAGGAGAACAAAGAATTGTTGAGCTCCGTGAACAGGAAGAATAGTGGAAGAAAAGAACAAATTATTGGTGGCACTGTAAGATAAGCACTGGGCCAGAGGTCAGTATGAATCACAGGGTTGGCAGTTCAAACTCACCACCCGCTCCTTGGAAACCCTAGATAGGGTTGCTGTCAGTCAGGACCAACTTGACAGCACTCAACAACAACAACACCTGTTCCATAGCAGTAGTAGTAGTGTCAGACCTCCTCTAACACGAAATCAGAGGCCAATAAGGAGAATCAGCATCAGCATTGCCCAAAACTGATTCCTGTGAAATAAAGGTCAGAAATACTTCAGCTCTCTAACTTTTTACCAGTTTCCACACCAGCCATCCACCCATAGTACTCTCTGCTTCTCTGCTGAGTTCAGTCATTCATTGCACTGACCACACAGAACTCATAGACGATACTCACTGTTAGAGGGTTTATTAGGAAAGTAACAGATTACAATACAGGATCCTGATCAACTTGGTAGTAATAGAAACATTTCAGGAGACAGGATATGGTTCATCAATCAGGATAGCTTCCCTTCGTTCCAAACTCTGCCATTGGTCTCTGCCCTGCTCAGTCAAGTTATAGCTTTTTAACTCCACAGATAATGCCTGGAGGCACCCCACTTCTCCAGCAAGACTCCTGACCAAAGGTGCTCAGCTTTCTTGTTCCACGCATCAGCAAGCCCACTGCAGCTGCCTCACTCTGTGGGCCACAAAGCCATCTCACACCAGCCTGGTTCTCGTTACTGTACCATCTGGTGCCATCTATGCCATCTCCAGTGTTAACAGTTTTCTGGGTCCAAGGGCATGCTCTGCTCCTGCTTCTTGATAATGAGATCCTCCTTAGGCTTTGTGAGAATGATTATTTAAAATTTAGCAGATGGCAAAACTGATCCATCCCCTTGGTAGGCTACAACAACAACAAGTAGTCATTGCCACTAAGTCTATTCAAACTTATGGTAACCCTAGACAGGGTTCTAAGACTGTAAATCTTTACGGGAGCAGACAGCCTCACCTGTTTCCCAAAAAGTGGTTATTGGGTTTGAACCACTGATCTTGAAGTTAGCAGCCCAATGCCTAACCCATAGCACCACCATGGCTCTTTTTAGTAAACTGCAGGCACCTTGTTTGCAAGAGTTCTGCATACTTTATCTGCATTGTCCCAGCCAATCGTTGTTGTTGTTAAGTACCGTCGAGTCGGTTCCGACCCACAGTGACCCTGTACAGAGTTTCCGAGGGTGTAAATCTTTACAGGAGTAGAAAGCCTCATCTTTCTCCCATGGAGCAGCTGGTAATTTTGAACCGCTGACCTTAAGGTTCGCAGCCTGATTCGTAACCACTCGCTACCAGAGCCAATCATTATGTGGAAGTTAATAAAGCACAGCTAGAGAGATTATAAAACAGCAATTCATTGCACTGTATCCCAAGAGAAAAAAAATCTATTCCCCCAAATTCTTATGTTTTAAATATAGTTCAGTGACTTTAGAAGATGATACTAACCAGTGCTCACATTTTTGATTTGTCAGCTCAGATGAATCTGAGGCAACAAAGTCTATTTTTGTTGTTTGTTTCTGTGGTCAGTGTCACTACTCTACCCTTTTACACTGATCACATCATTAAAGGCTTAGGATGCATTGTAGGAGGAATATAGGCTAAGAGTGAATGAGGAGGGCTTAGTGGCTAAGAGCAGAATCCTAACCCGGAACCTTCCTCTCACACCCCAAAATTGTCTTCCTACCCCATGCTGGATAGGAAGGTATTACTTGCCTCAAAAAATTCCGTTGCATACATACTGGACCAGACTACACAATTATTCATTCTTCTGTATGGGTTAATATAATTTGACCATGTTCTTAATAAAAGGAAAGTGGTAAATTGATTAATCTAGAAATGTATTACTTTTTCCCTGTAAGACCTCCATATTTGTGACCAAGGACTTGAGTTTAACTGAATGTAGCTTTTACACCACAGCAAGACTGTAAAGAATATTTGTATTAAAAGTAATTTACTTAGCCTCTAATTTCTTTATGTGCTTTGCTGTTTATTGCTGGCTATATTCATTGTGTAAGGCGCTCTGGTAGCATAGTGGTTACAAATCGGGCTGTGAACCACAAGGGCAGCAGTTTGAAACTACCAGCGGCTCCGCGGGAGAAAGATGAGGCTTTCTGCTCCCGTAAAGATTTACAGCCTCAGAAACCCTGTTCAGGGTCTCTATGGGTCAGAACCCACTCAATGGCATTTAACAACAACATATTCATTGTGTATAAACAAGAATGTACTCTACCAGAAAGAAGTGTTAGTTGAATGAATTAGGAAGGCCAGACAGAAACTTTTGTCAACTCAATGTGTCGAAAATGTGTGCCCTCATGAACTTTACTGAAAGGGTTCATTTTTTTACGAAAACACATCTCCTGAGGCTTTCCTCTAAATACTACTGTACATTTTGACAACCGCAGTTAGAAATGTTTAGAGTATCATAATCTTCTGGCTTCTTCTGTTATAGAAGATAAGTTAAACACCATCTGGTCGGTTCCGCCTCATAGCAACCCTATATGGGGTTTCCAAGGAGTGACTGGTGAGTTTGAACCGCCAGCCTTGTGGTTAGCAGTTCAGTACTAATCCTACAGCACCACACCAGGGCTCTTTGATAATAGTATCTACAAATACTTGAGCGACAGCAAAAAAA
Organism: Chrysochloris asiatica; assembly: GCF_000296735.1. Classification (NCBI taxonomy): domain Eukaryota; kingdom Metazoa; phylum Chordata; class Mammalia; order Afrosoricida; family Chrysochloridae; genus Chrysochloris; species Chrysochloris asiatica. Next base: position 4,735,549 of record NW_006408618.1, read on the forward strand.
GAGCCCTTCAAAATTGCTGTCACAAATGGTAGTTTCTCTTACTTGAATTTTTTTCCGTATTTCTTCTTTCTCTTGCTCCACATTCACTTGCAGCTGTCTTCTAAAGATTTAGTAAGACAAATGGTTTTGCTCTAAAATGGGAGTTTTCATATTTCATATACCTTTCTGTAGTGTTTTGTCAATTACCTTATAGCTAGCACCTATGATTTATATTTATCTGTGTTGAAGAATAAAGTAAGAACTTGTCTTCACTGTTTGGGAATTGTGGTAAGAAGTGATATTCCCACATTTATAATGTGGGAATTCCCACATTTATAATGACTTGCACATTTCTTTTGAGTATTTTGCCTATTTGCATGTGACTCTGTAGGATCAGCACTGGACTGCAAACCACAAGGTTGACAGTTCAAACCTACTGCTCCATGGAAACCCTACACAGGGTTACTTTGAATTGGAACCAACTGGATGATACTTAGCAACAACAACATATTTTAAATGTGCTTTACAGTTTGTGTATAGGGGTTTAAACAAGAAGATAGATAGGGTGTTTCTCTGTGCCCTCAGTGCTACTAACTGAAAATAATTTTGTTCTTTTAGGTGGCAATAAAAATAAATTTAAATATCATCTTTGTTAGTTAAAGTGAATAAAGGTAAATACTGTTACATAGAGGGGATTGCAATCATTGAAATGAAATAAAGCTTATGACTTGTTGACTGTAAAGCTGATAATCTACTCTGTAAACCGTCACTCAATTCACAATGAAAAGTTCAAAAATTAAATAAGTAAACATCTTATTTTATGTTTACTTATGACACAGTTGTTAGCCACTCAGTTGTTAACCAAAATGTTATTGGTTCTAACCCACCAGCTGCTCTATAGGAGAAAGATGTGACTGGCTGCTTTCACAGAATGTAGCTTAGAAACTCTATGGAGCACATGGACTCTGTCCTACAGGGGATCTGTGAGTTAGCCAGGGTACGCTATTGGATTCTGGGAGTTTTATCAGGCAAACACTTCAACCAGAGTTGTTTCAGATGCTGTCTGCTCTCGGGAATGTCAAATTAATAGCTGTTTTAATAAAAAGATAGCTATTATAGATCCTAGAGTCCTGGTGTGATGCAAGGGATAAACACTTGACCTCAAGATTAGTTTGAACCAAAGGTCAGCAGTTCAAAATCACTAGCCGCTCCATGGAAACCTTATACAGGATCACTGAGTCAGAACTGACTCAATACCACTTAACAACGACAACAACAGATGACAGCCTTATCTGGTCCTTCTTTTATATGAAGTTATAATCCTTTGTGAAGTCCACTTCATATTTCATTATGCAATTGTCTCCATATCAGGGGGTGTGGCACTGTGGATTAATATGCTAGACTACAACATCGGCTTGAACCACAAGGTTGGAAGTTCAGGCTCACCAGCCGCTCCTTGGAAACCCTATACAGCGTCGCTATGGGTCGGAACTGACTCAACAGCGCTTAACAACAACAATAATCAGTTTTTCCTTCATAGATTAAATTCAAGGACTGTTAGTAAAAATGTCTGCATATTTATGATTGCATATTGTAACATTTATCTATTGCATATAACACACCACTTTTCAAAACTTACTGGTTTAAATCAATAATTCATATTTATCACAATGCTGTGAGGTGACTAGGTAATTCTTTGCTGGTTTCTCTTGGACTCTTTCATGGGATAGCATTCAACTACCAGGATGACCAGGGCAAGGCTTTTTTTTTTCAAATACTTTTTCATCTTAGGCTTCTTCATAGCACGGTGGTCTTAAGTCTCCAAGGTGGAAAGAACAAATGCATTGTTGCTGTTGTGTGCCATCAAGTCAGTTCCAACTCATATCAACCCTGTGTATGGTTTCCAGAGCAGCTGGTGGGTTTGACATCTGTTGTGTCACATTTGTCAATGTCTTACTGACCAAAGCAAATCATAGGTTAATAGTTGGTGTAAAAGGGGGACTGCAAGGGAAGTGAACAATAGGAGGGATGATTGACTAGGACAGTCCTGTGACAATCTACCACACACATGCATAGCAGATTTATGTTTCTGTACCTAAAAAACCATTAACATAGTTTCTGAAAAGAGAATTGAGAATCTAGAGTGAAAGGGAGACTTCCTTGTCATTTAATAATATTTGGTTTAATTTAGTAATAAAATCCTTCTTTAACACTTAAATTTTATCATATGCCAATGCTATTTAATTTTTTGAAAACCATAGTTCTTTTAAAAAGCAGATGAGTTGAGTGAACCTGACATCAGCTTAGGTTTCTTGATAATAGAAGTGATGTTGTTGTTGTTGGTACGTGCCATCAAATCTGTTCCGACTCATAGCAACCTTGTATAGGGCTTCTAAGGAGTGACTGGTGAGTTTGAATCACCAACTTTGTGCTTCAAACTGACCCTGCATTTTAGTGCCACACCAGAATTCCTATAGAAGTGGTGGTTGGTGGTTATGTGCCATGGAGTCGGTTCTGACTCATAGCAACCCTGTACAGGGTTTCCAAGGCTGTAAATCTTTATGGGAACAGAAAGCCTTTCTCCTGCAGAACAGCTGATAATTTTGAACTTCTGACCCTGAGGTTAGCAGCCCAATTCGTAACCACTACGTTACCTATAAATTGTTAATAAAATGAGTAGAGATCTTCTGAATACAAAAAAATTCTAAACATCTTAAAATGCTGGACAAGATCTTTAAAAAATATATGTTTTTAAATGTGGCTGAGTTGGTGGGGAAATCTCTCAGAGCCAGAACTTATGAGAAAACCTGAATCCTGAGATACAAGTGAGTTATAAACTTGTATTTGTTTTCTGGGGGAGTGCAGTGGCTCTGTAGGATAAGCACTGGACTACAGATCACAAAGTCTGCGGTTCGAGCCCACTAGCTGCTCCAAGGGAGAAAGATGAGGCTTTCTGCTCCCACAAAGATTGACAGCTTCAGAAACCCTATACAAGGTCACTATGAATTGTAACAACTCAATGGTACTTACCAACAACAGCTTTTTCTCTGGGTATCTGCCAAACCCTGGTGTCCTAGACCTTGGACTTTAACAGGGTTTATGCAGGAAACAGGAGCCCTGGTGTGGCACTGTGGGTTAATGCACCAGACTGCAAAGCCATTTGAACTGCAAGGTCGGCGGTTCAAGCTCACCAGTTGCTCCTGTATAGGGTTGCTATGGGTTGGATCCTACTTGACGGTATTTAACAACAACAACAACAACTAAAGGTTGATAGAGAAATGTTAATAGGTGAACTAGGACAAAATGCCTAACCTCTTCACTTACCTCTCCTTCCCAGAGGCAGACAGTTGAGATCACTGTTTATCTTGATATTGTTTTTTGCTGAAGTGGGTAGGAGTCATATTCATCAATATTTTATGGTGGTGGTAGTGATGTGCCATGGAGTCATTTCTGACTCGTAGCAACCCTGAATAGGGTTGAGAATCTCTACAGGAGCAGAAAGGCTCTTCTTTCTCCCACAGAATGATAATCTATTTCATGGTGACAAGAAAAAACCCTCTAGACAAAGGGAATACTATGTTGATAGGCCCTGCGGCAAGAAAGTATTGACCTATCCAGGGAGCTGAAAGGCTGGTGCAGATTGAACAAAACAGAGTGAGTTAGAAAACAAGGTTGGAGATAGAGAGGGTGGACAAAATCCATCAGGGCTTTAGTTGGGATTGGGGATTTTATCTTCACAGCAATGCATATTTTTTGAAGGTTTTTCAAAAGATTATCTGACTTCTGTGAGAACAATTAGATTAAGAAAATGTAGAAGTAGAGAGCTGTCTTAAAGGTAGAAGAAGAGTACTCGAGAGACAAATTTGGCTTGGGTTAGGATTTTAAGATAAGAAATGGAAGGATTCAAGGTATATTTTGATAATAAAATAGATCTAAGCTGCTGATTTATCAGATGGGGGCTTCAGAGAGTAAAATACAGAGTTATTCGCTAGCATCTAGGTCTGAGAAAGTCAGGAGGTGATATGAAGAAGATCAAGTTTAAGAATGTTGATTGTTAGCCAGAATGGCCAAACTTCATCTCTCATACTTCAGACATATTGTCAGGAGGGACCACTCATGGGAAAAATATATCGTGTTGGTAAGGTGAAGGGTCAGAGAAAAAGAGGAAGACCCTCAGCAAGATGGATTAGCAAAGTGGCGGCATCAGTGGGCTCAAGTGTGGCAACAATTGTGAGATTGGCCTATGACCGGGCAGTGTTTCGTTCTGTTGTGCATAGAGTTGCTATGAGTCGGTGCTAACTCGATGGCACCTAACAACAACAACAAGTTTGATAAGTGAGAAACTAAAGTAATAATAGTATTACTCTTTGAACTAAAGAGTTTATAAGTATTTTTATGTAGTCGAACTTATAATTAAATATGCAAGTAGTAATTACAATACAGGAGTTCTGGTGTGGTGCTGTGGGTTAATGCGCTAGACTGCAAAGCCGTTTGAACTGCAAGATTGGCAGTTCAAGCTCACCAGGTGCTCCTTAGAAACCCTATACAGGGTTGCTGTGGGTTGGAACTGACTCGACAGAACTTCACAACAACAACAACAATGATAATACAGGAGTCCTGGTGGTGGCATAGCAGGTTACATGTTGGGTTGCTAACTGCAAGGTCAACAGTTCAAATCTATCAACCACTCCATGGAAGAAAGAGGCAGCTTTCAGCTCGAGTAAAGATTTACATCCTCAGAAACCCTATACAGAGTCATTGGGAGTTTGAACTGACTAGATGGCACATAGCCACAGCAAACAAAGATAATAAAAATGTACCTTTTACAGGCAGTTTATTGTATAATAAATAAATTTTATTGGGAGGTGTTCGGTGGGGAGGAAGGACTCCATCTTCAAATATATAAATATTTGTTGTTGTTGTTATGTGCAAGGTTTCCGAGGCTATAAATCTTTACAGGAGCAGAAAGCCTCATCTTTCTCCCACGGAACAGCTTGTAGTTGCGAACTGATGACCTTGAGATTTGTAACTACTACGCTATAAATATTTGTTGTTGTTAAGTGCCTTCGAGTCGGTTCCGACCCATAGCGACCCTGTACAGGGTTTCTGAGGCTGTAAATCTTTACAGGAGCAGAGTGCCTCATCTTTCTCCCGCAGAGCGGCTGGTAGTTTCAAACTACTGGTCTTAAGGTTCACAGCCCGATTCATAACCACCACGCCACCAGAGCTAACTTTATAGCGTATAAATATTAGAGACTCTTTATTAAGTCTTAAACATGAGTTAAAAACAAGACAAAACAAACACAGAATACTCAGATAGGGAAATCTCTGATATGATGCCAGGATAAATTTTCAAAAATCTATTTCCACAAGGTACCTTTTTATACATCACAGCGAATAAAAGCATCTCATCCCACAACCATAATTGATGACAGCAATGCATCACATAGGCATGTGGGCCTATGTAAACAGGGAGGGGACTGTTGCAGATAAGAACGTGTACAGTCTCTGAGAGTCTCAGGGTAGGACGTTGTAATTGTTGTTATTGTTAAGTGCCATCGAATCAGTTCTGACTCAGAGTGACCCAGTATAAGGTTTCCAAGGAGCAGCTGGTGAGTTTGAATCACTGACCCTGTAGTCCTATGCTTATCCTTTAGCACCACTTGTTGTTAAGTGCTGTCAAGTTGGTAGCTACTCATAGTGACCCTGTATAGGATTTCTGAGGAGTGGCTGGCAAACTGCCAACCTGGCGGTTCAAAGTGATCTTGTAGTCCAATGCATGAACCTACAGCGCCACACCAGGACTCCATAGCATCATGAAGTGACCATTAAAGGAGCACTGGTGTGTTGCTGTAGGATAAGCGCTGATTGCTAACTGCAGCTTTCAAACCCACCAGCTAGTCCTCTGAAACCCTATACAGTCAAAATCCACTCAATGGCATTTAAAAACAACAGCATTAAAGGTCCTAAAGGAGCTCTGGTAGCGTAGTGGTTAGGAATCAGGCTGTGACCCGCAGGGTCAGCAGTTCGAAACTACCAGCTGTTCAGTGGGAGAAAGATGAGGCTTTCTGCTCCAGCAAAGATTTATAGCCTCGGGAACCCTGTTCAGTGTCGCTATGAGTCAGAACTGACTCCACGTCACACAACAACAAGGGTCCTAAGAAAGCTCCTACGAGGACCAGCTGTGGAAAGTGGCTTCAAACCCACGTTTAAATATACTTTGCTCCTAACTCTGGTAGTTGTTGTTGCTAGTGCCATTGAGTTGGTTCTGACCCATAGCGACCATGTATAGGTTTAGTATCAAGGAAAACTGGCATCTCTGAACACCTGAATCTAGGCACACGATGGTTCTACACTCTGGCTGACTGGAGTCTTTTACAAGCAACATGCCTTCAGATTTCAAATTCTAACAGAGATAAATGTATTATATGATAGAATTTGTTTGTGGTAAATATATTGTTTAAGTTTACAACATATAAGAACTGACTAAATTTTCAGATAAATTATATTCTGGGAAAGACACTGTGAAAGATATTGGCTAGTTCACCAAACCTACTTTCCTTTCCGGTGACTCCTTTTCTCAGGTTCCCCTGTAATTAAATGTGTCATGTGACTTAGTCTACACAGCAGATTAGAGTAAAAATAATGCACATTTCTTCCTTTGGTCTGATCTTTTTTTTTTTTTTTAATTTTCCTATATAATCTGTGTTTCCTCTCTATCCCTTGTGCCAGCTGGATAGTAAATTTGGAAGTCATGTGTTGAAGATTACAGTATCTCTGTCAGTTGAAGTCCTTAGTTCCTAATCCCCAAACCCAGTTTCAGCCAACTGAACTTTGCATGAACGAGAAAGAAACTTCTATTGTTTCAAATCACCAAGATTCTGTAATTTAACTGTTTCACTATCTGTTGTTGTTGTTAAGTGCCATTAAGTTGGTCCCAACTCATAGCAACCCCATATGGGATTTCCTGGGAGTAGCTGGTAAGTTTGAACCAATGACCTTGTGGTTTGCAGTCCAGTGCTCATTCTTTCTTTCACCATGTAGCATCACATTAAAAGAAGGTAGTTTTCTTTCAAAGTGATATCCAGTATCCATTCATATTTTTCCTCAGTTTTTTCTGTATGTTTTTGCTGTCATATGTGACCAGGGTAGTTTAAATGAGTTGATTAGGGTATTAGGACAAGGAGTGAAGCAACTGATATGAGTTGCCTGTTCTCTAAGATAAACCTCAACCCCCTCTGTCTGGCCCAATACAGAGGCTCAAGGGTTTTACCCCTGTAGACACTTCTTCCCACTCACTAATAGCATCTCATTGCAAAACTAAGAGCTGTTGAAGACCTCATGCATCACTTTCTTCCCTGCCTCGTTTATCATGCACATAGGATCAAAAGTACACATGGGGAAACAAAACACAGGGAAGCTTCCCAAAGTTCATGGGAAAATTCCATTCTCTTTTCATTCCACTTTTTCTTGAACTTTTTGAAGCCCCTTTATCCGATCAAAGTTGAGAAATAGCTTCCCTTCTTTATATTTCTGATCACAGATGTCATAGGGTATCTCATGATAAACACTTTTTTTTTTTTTTTAATGTTTTTACTGTGAATGAGTGAAAGTTTACAGGGCAGATCATCAGTTTTACATTCAACAAATCATACAACTTGTTTCATTACAATGATTATAATCCCCTTCATGTACCATCAGTTAACAGTATTTCTCTCTATTCATTTTAGCTCTTTCTTTTTTTTTTTTTAAGATTCGGGCATATATAATAAACTACACCACCAAAGGGCACATTCTGCATGTCTGCCTCCTGGATGCTAGCTCTCAGTCCCTCTCTTTCCATGAGTCTAGAGTCTTCAGCTGCTCCTTCTCTCCATGTCCCCATCTCTGCCTCCATCTCTGGTGTCACTGCTTCTCTGGATAAGGTCCCATATTCCACTTATGCTCTTCTTCTCCTTTGATGGTCCTAGGGTCCTTTGTTTCTAGACTGTAGGATTAACTATATCCCCATTTTTGTTATAAAACTTCTACCTTTACAATTGTGACAGTTGCATTAATCATGATAACAATTACTCACTATTGAATCTTATCCCCATCTCTTTTCACCAGACCCATCTAGACAAGATGAAAACTATTCAGTGGGAACTCTATCTTCCCTCACACAATCTTAAACTAAACTCCCTCTTGAAACCTTATAAGCCAGTCACTTCGTGCCTTTATTGCCCCCTCATTTTAGGTAGCCAATATTGTGTGGTAAACACTTTTGTGAGAGATGCAAAATGGTACACATATCTCTGGTTGTTATTGTTAAGTGCTTTTGAGTCGGTTCTAACCCATAGCGATCCTGTATAAGGTTTCCAAGGAGAGGCTGGTGAGCTTGAACCACCGATCATGGGCCTCAAACCAACTTTGCATGCCAGCACATTAACCCACAGCACCACACCTAGGACCTATGTAAATGAGTCAGCACCTCTCAGTCTTTAGCTAGTGTATTAGCCAGTCAGACATTTATGTTGTTTTCTTATTCATCATGTCAGTTTCTCTTGCTGGACATTCATGGTTTCTTGAGGAAAGGTTTGAAATAGATTTAGTTCTAGATTGTGAACATTAAACATGATTTCCGGTGTACTCTTACTGTAAGTGCTCAGTAACCTTTTGGTTTAAAACTGAATGCTGAAAATAGTGAGATGTATGTATGATAAGAAGGTGTGTATACCCATTAGAATTTATATTCTGGATTATTCACTAAAGAGAATTTATTTTAACTACATCTATACTGGAGTCTTAGTGTGGCGCTGCGGGATTGCAAGGTAGGTTTGAACCACAAGGTTAGTTTGAACTGCAGCTGGATTGCAAGGTAGGTTTGAACCACAAGGTTAGTTTGGACTGCAAGGGCAGTGGCTTAAGCTCACTAGACGCTCCTCGAAAACCCTATACAGGGTCATTATGAGTCGAAACCAACTCAACAGCACTTAATAACAACAACATCTATAGTGTGATTCTTTGTGGTGCTGTAGGATAAGTACTGGACTGCAAAGTCAGTTTGAACTGCAAGGCCGGTGGTTCAAACCCACTAGCTGCTCCTCAGAAACCCTATACAGGATTGCTATGAGTCAGAACCAATTAGACGACAGGACCTTAACAACAACAATAAATGTTACTCTAAGATGTGAGCTGTTTTCTGGCAATTGAAATCTTTTTATATGCAAAACTTCTCATTCTGATAAAGTTTGTTGTATGAGGATTTTTGCCTAAATTTTATTCATTTTTATTTGCTTTTTAAATGAAAGGAATCCTGGTGGTGCAATGGTTAAGAACCTAACTGCCTACCAGAAGGTCAGCAGTTTGACCCCATGAGATGCTCATTGGAAAAAAGATGTGGCAGTCTGCTTCTGTAAAGATCACACACAGCCTTGAAGCCTTGTGGGGTGGTTCTGCTCTGTCCTGGAGGTTCACTGTAAGACAGAATCTATTCGATGTCAATGGATTTGGTTTGGGTTGCTTGGGTGTTTTGTTTTTTAGTGTGTGTGTGTGTGTGTGTGTGTGTTTTTTGATGACCACATATCTAATTTGTGTACTGGTTAAAAAAAAAAACAACTATCAAATTAATTTTAGGATTGGCAGAATTTATAACTTTGAAGAATTAGGCAAAACACATAGCACAGGGACAGGTGGGACACATGCCTCCGTAGGAGCTTAACAGGAATACCTTCTGGCTGTATAGAGAATTGCCTATTTTTCAATTCCAGTGGCATATGGCTAAGCTTGGGCAAACAGATGTCTGTACCAAGCCAGGCATCTTGTTGTCTCAGTTCAGGTGCTATGTCAGGCTGAAGTTTACAGCTGTGCCCTGGTTGATATTCTAAAGCCCTGGCATTTTATTCTCTGTCTGTAATCTAGAATGATAGCACTTTTTCGCTTCTGAATCTATCTTCTTTCCCAATCTCTAAAATGATAATAACCTGTTCTCATAGGGATTATAAGACCAAGCCTAAATTCAGTTCTAAATTGGCATAAGTGAAATTTAGAACTCTTGCTTGTGTGGTCTTTGAGAAATGTAATTTTAAATAAGTCCCAGTTTCTTCTAAGCACACTTTTGACCCTAATGAATGGATGGCCCTTTGATAGAAGTAGGTATATTAATCACCTTGACCCCTTAGGAAACTAGCATTAGATGCTCTTTGATAATAACTCTTTCCAAGGGGTGTCCAGCTGGCTAGACTAAATTCTCATGCCTTTGTTGGTATACCATATGGCGTTTATCTTAGCAGTGGTTACACTTAAGAAGTATAAAAGAAACTCGAAATGTAATAAAATGAACGAGTCTATTTTAATGCTTCTTGGTAATCTTAGTGACCCTGGGTAAAATGCATGCTGTTGCTTTTAGAACTAAGGAAACATCAATCATTGTATTAGGTCATTCAAACCTAGGAGTGTCTGTATACCCACAGTTCCTTTCTAAAGGGTCCTACAGCCCCTTGCTGAAAACTCATGTTTAAATAAATACATACAGATTGTCATGTTCTGCACCGTGCGACCTTACCATCTTGACTATGCCTCAGGAGAATATTTGATTTAAAGAAGTCAAGCTCTATGGAGGCTGATCGAGGAGATAATGTGGCTTAAGTGCTTTATCTGGCTGATGATAGTGACATTGTGGACTTATCAGATGCACTGTGTTAGGAAGTTTTGAATTTGCAGTAGAATAATTTGAAAGGAAGAAAAGCCAAATGCTTCCCCAGAGAAAATGCAGATAGAAATGACATGAGATTGTGGAAACCATGAGTTATCGAGAGTCAGTCATAAGGAAGTAGATAGTAAGTTATGAAGTTTTTTAAAAGAAGGGATGCCATTGATTTTAGTGTATACCACAGTCATTGGTGCCAACGGGATGCAAAACTAACACATCCAATAGATCCTGCACAACTTGAAATTCTTAATGTATGTTTCTGTGCTTCCCATGAAGCCTAGCCAAGTGGCTGTCTGTGAATTCTCATGAAGCCTATCCATATGGTATCCCTTTGTTCCTTATTTTCATGCCTATCCTTATGGTAACACCCCTATTTTATCTCCCCCACCACAGTACACAATCATACATAGGCACTTGAGATATAAGGTGAGTGAGTCTCTCTCTACTCTCCATACCCAAACGACCCTAATTTACATAACTACTCTCTGAGGTATTGTTTTTGCTCTGCAACCAAGGTAAAAACTGATGAACAATAGAATTTTGTGCCCTCCCAAGAGAGTACAGGCTTTGAAAAGGAAAAGGTACTATATCCACCTCATTTCCGCCAGGTGAAGTGATAGAGTCCAGACAAAGATGGATACTACTAATGACCACATGGCACTTGGGGACACTACATGGAAATGTGCATTTCGTAAAAAACCTTAAAACAGTATCTCTTCTTTCTCTCCTACTAGATTTTTAGTACTCTGAGGCACTCATCTAGTATACTTCATCAGTACCCAGAAGAGGGTTTTGCATACAGTAGGTGAAATACTAACAATTGAGCATATAATGTAATCCAGCTATTGATTTGCCTTGAAATTTAACATCAGCTTGAACTGGTTGATAAAAGCATGTTTTCAGACTGACTGAAGTGAACTGAAGAGAGAGACATGATCCAGACAAGAGTAGGATTTCTAGAAATGTTTGGGAGAGATAGAGATAGGCTGTATATGTTGTTGTTGTTGTTAAGTACCACTGAGTCGGTTCCGACTCATAGCAACCCTAGGTAGGGTTTCCAAGGAGTGACTGGTGTGCTTGAACCGCCCACCTTGCAGTTCAAATGACCTTACAGTCCAGTGCATTATCCCACAACACGGCACCAGGACTCCTGGTGTTGTTGTTAATTGTCTCTGAGTCAGTTCCGACCCATAGCTACCCTGCATAGGGTTTCCAGGGAGCAACAGTGAGCTTGAACTGCTGACCTTTGGTTCAAACTGACTTTGTATTCTAGTGCATAAACCCACAGCGCCATACCAGGATTCCAGACTGTGTATGGTGGTAGTGGTGGTGGTTGTGTGCCACTGAGTCTGTTCTGACTCATAGCGACCCTGCATAGGGTTCCCAAGGCTGTAAATCTTTACAGGAGCAGAATCATATAAAAAGACCAACTGGTAGTTTCAAACTGCTGACCTTGAGGTTGTCAGCCCAACTGGTAAATCCTTTGAAGGAATTCAAAGATCTAGATAAGAGACTGCCTTCTTCATTCAGAGGACTAAGAACAATAACATACTGCTGAGAAGGACGTCTACAGAGAAAAGTACAGCGTAGTCTTTGGCCAAAGAGCATGATCTAGGGCATGGGCTAATGTAGGAAATTTGGAGAAAGAAAGTTCTGTATTTCTGGTTTAAAGCATCCAGTTGTAGGAGAACAAAAACAAGAAGCATGAATTCCCTCTTCCAAGAAACTAGGAGAAGGTATAACCCCAATTTGTGATGAACACATATTTCTGCTCACAGCAGAAGATCTCAGAAAAGGCAGGCAGAACTAACTGTCTAGAGGTAAAACTTAACAATGCCCAGTTATTACTATGGGATGGTGTGTCAGGACTTGGCAGCAGGAGCTTCCCTGGGCCAGTTGGGCCTAAATAAGATTCAACGAAGACTCACACAGATGAGATGATGGTAGCTGGCAAAAAAGTAGATATAAAATACATTTATGATTATTTATATATGTGTAGCACTGTAGAATAAGTATTGAACTACTAACATCAAGACGAGAAGTTCAAACCCACCAACTACTTCTTGGAAACCCTATACGGGCTCACTACGACGAACTGGAACTGACTCAACAGCATTTAACAACAGCATAGATGCCGTCTAAAGAAATAGAGGATCCAATATTTAAGTAAAAGGTTGTCATTTTAAAAGTCAGCAATATGCTTGGAAATAATTAGTTCAGTGGACTAATGGACCACATGAACATTAGTCTACACAACGCTGAGACTAAAAGAACTAGTTGGTTCCCAGCTAAATTACTAACTGCTCTGAAAGGAATCACAATAGAAGACCTTGGAAAATGTGGAACAACACTTAGAATCATAAAAAAAAAAAAAAAAAAAGGCCAGGCTTACTGGTCAGCTAGAGACTAGTAGAATCCTGAGACTATGACCCTTGGTCACTTTTCAGGTCTGGAACTGAACTCACCCCCATGGCTCAATTTTCAGCCAAGCAATAGATAGGTATGTAAGGGGGAAACAGCACCAGTGAGGTATGCACACCATTTGAGATCCAAAGGCCAACAGAATCCAGAGGCTGGGGAAGAAAGAGGAATGGAAACAAGAAACAGTGAGGAAGTAGGATAAGTGATGTTACACTGAGAGGATTGCAATTGAGATAGAATGAAATTTATGATTTGTTGAATGTAAAAATTATGATCTAGTCTGTAAACCTTCACTCAACTCACAATAAAAAGTTAAATAAGCCACCAGTAGAACAAAACTACAAGCCTTCAGAATTATTAGAACACATATGCATATTATTCACAGACACAAAAACAAACCACTTGGTAAAAAATTAAGAAGAGATAAAAATAGAAAGTATAACCTAAAATAAAATGACAACACTAAAATCAGTGCTATGCCATGTCAGCAATGTAGAGGAAATAAACTCACCTATTAAAAAAACACACTCACATATGATGTATTAGGAGGCATGCCTAAAAGAAAATAAATCAGAAAGGTGGAAATTGAAAACCTAGGCAAAGCTAACTGGGGAAGCACAGATAAAAAATTAGAAATTGTGTCTTTAATAATCACCTAAGATTGCATTTAGAGGAAAAAGCTTTAAGGCAAAGAATGATGATTCATAATAGTTCCATAGCACTGTCATCCCTAAAGCAAAAAATTGTAGGGAATATGAAAAGAAATCATTATCTAAGAGCAGTAAGAAATGTTCATTCACTTCTCTTAATTCATGAGATCAAGAGGATTAAAAAAAAAATTTAAGAGAATATCCAATTAAAAATAAAGTGATTATTTGACATACGTCAAAGTTTGAATCCTAAAAACTGAGTTGTTGTTGTTAAGTATCATTGAGTCGGTTTTGACTCATAGTGACCTGGTATAGGGTTTCTGAGGATTTTTAAAACTTTACTAGAGCAGAAAGCCTTATCTTTTTCCTGCAGAGGGATAGATGGGCTTGAACCGCTGACCATATGGTTTGCAGTCCAGTGTTTAGATTTTTGTAAATGACCAATAAAACACAAAAGTAGGCTATGAAGATGATTTCAATGAATTCCAAAAACAAAATGAGCACACACATTATTTTCTGATCTCGTTGGAATAAACTAGAAATTAAGGGAAAAATTATAACATCTGGCAATTTTTCAATTCTCACTTAAACAACTTTTACATCTCAGAGGAAACCAAAAACAGTTTAGAAAATTTAGGAAAGAAATACAATAAAAACACTATTGATTATAACCTGTTGGATAATACTGGAGTTCAAAAGCACCTTTTTTAAATAAGGAAAGAAAATAACTGAATTAAGTATCTAACTGAAAAATTAAAAATATGATCAATGAATAAGGCTTAGAAGGCAGGAATAAAGATAAAAATAAAATTGGAAAAAAGGAAATTTATCAGACTAATAAAAACTTGACTCTTTTTTAAAAAAGTAAATTAAATAGATAAATCTTCAGCTAACCTAATAAAACTGAAAGAGGGGATAGGGAAGAGAGTATGGGGTGTGTGTGTGTGTGTATGTGTGTGTGTATGTGTGTGTGTGTTTGTGTGTGTGCACGTGGAGTCTGTTCAACTCATAGCAACCCTGCATAGGGCTTCTGAGGCTGTAAATCTTTACCGAACAGAAAGCCTCTTCTTTCTCCAGTGGAATGGCTGGTAGTTTCAGACTGCTGACCTTGACCAACTGGTAACCACAATGCTACCAGAGCTTGTTAGGAAAGAGTATAGAATGCTAAAAACAAAAAGAATAAAATATTTTGTTTAATCATAAGTATATTAGTTTAAGAACCTGGAAGAAATTGATGAGTTCGAGAAAGATAGAAATGATCAATATCAACTTTAGACTTATTTGAAAATCTGATTTGGTGAGTTAGCACAAAACAACTGCCCCTCCTCCCCCGCGTGCAAAAAAAATAAAGCTTGAGACCCTGGTGCTTTAATAGGGGAATTTTCCCAAGCCTTTCAGGAACACATAGATAATGCTGTTGTTGTTTGGTGCCATCTAGTCAGTTCCAACTCAGCAAGTCAATATCCAACAGAACAAAACAGCTCAGTCCTGCATCATCCTCATAATCATGGCTATGTTTGAGCCCACTCTAGCAGCCACTTTGTTATTTCTTCTCACTGAGGGTCTTCATCGATTTCTTTGACCCTCTACTTTACCAATCATAATGCCCTTCTTCAAAAACAAATTATTCATTTTCCTGGCAGTTCATGGTATATTTAGTATTCTTTGCCATTACCATAATTCAAAGTCATCTATTACTCTTCAGTCTTTCTCATTCATTTTCCAGCTTTCACATGCATATGTTGTTGTTAAGTGCTGAGGAGTTGGTTTTGACTCATAATGACTATGTATAGGGTTTCCAAGGAGTGGCTATTAAGTTTGAACCACTGAACTTTTAGTCCAGGGCTTATCCTACAGCACCACACCAAAATACCATGACTTGGGTCAGGCATACCTTTGTCCTCAAAATGACACCTTTGCATTTCAAAATTTAAAGACATCATTTGCAGTAGATTTGCCCAATGCAATACATGATTTGATTTCCTGACTACTGCTTCTATGAGTGTAGATAATGAATCCAAGTAAAATGAAATCCTTGACGACTTCAGTCTTTAAATTTATCATGATGTTGCTTATTGGTCCAGTGTGAGGATTGTTTTTTTTTTCTTTCTGTAAAAGTATAATCCATATTAAAGGCTAATAATCTTTGATCTTCATCAATAAGTGCTTTAAGTCCTTTTCACTTTCAGCAGTGAGGTTGTGATATCTGCATATCATAAGTTGTTAGTCTTTCTCCAAACCTGGTGCTGCATGTTCTTCGTATAGTCCAGTTTCTCAGATTATTTGCTCCATTTACAGATTGAATAAAATTGGTAGACAGATACAGCCCTGCCACCCATCTTTCCTGATTATAAACCACGCACAGGTAGTTCTAATTCTCCCAAATATATTGTTGTTGTTGTTATTAGGTGCCTATTCAATTTGCTTTGAGTCTATTACAATTCATAGCAACTTGCATATGGTTTCTGAAGCTGTATATCTTTGGTGGAACAGAAAGCCTCATCATTCTCCCACGGAGCAGCTGGTAGGCTCAGATTGCCAATCTTGTGGTTTGTAGTCCATTGCTTATGGTATAGAACCACCCAATTTTATTTGCTGGAATAAATATACATACCAAAAACAAAAACACATGGTCATGGAGTCCTTTCAGACTCATAGTGACTCTACAGACATAGTAGAATTGGACCACACGGTTTCTTTGGCTGTAAATTCTTTATGTAAGTAGATGACCAGGTCTTTTCCCTTTGGAAAGACTGGTGGGTTCTGACCATGAGCTCTTGGGTAACAGATAAGCTCATAACAACTGCACCACCAAGATTCCTTAATATGTATGCTGTGTTGTTGTTGTAAGTGCCTTGAGTCAGTTCTGACTCATAGCAACCCTATACAGGGTTTCCAAGGAGTGGTTGTTGTTGTTAAGTGCCATCGAGTTGATTCTGACCCATAGTGACCCTGTATAGGGTTTCCAAGGAGCAGCTGGTGTGCTTGAAATACAGATCTTGCAGTTCAAACGAATTTACAGTCTGATGCATTAGCCCACAGCACCACACCGGAATGGTAGTCCTAGGTTAAAACTAAAGTTAGTTTGCTGTTGGAACACCCATCTTTGACAGATGTGTCAGAGGTGTGACAGCCAACAGTGTTGTGCTGGCCACAAAAGACAAACATTTGGGAATGAGACTTGGATAAATATTAGAAATGTCACATTGCTATTGGCCATAGTAAACCTAGCATCAGTGTATCATAGTATGCTTTAAAGGGTCTGGACCTCTGCAGCTTTGAGACAGTGTTGAAAAAAAGTGGTGTAATCAACACATTGAACAGATTTCCATTATGTAAATATAAAAAAAAATCTCTCAATTTTGTCAGTTTTAGGGTTTGTGTTTGTATGTTTATGTATGCACATGCACAATTATTTCATGAATGAATTGCTTGGCACAAAATTCCAGATCTCACGTAATAGTTATGCTAAGGATAAATTATGTCAAAGAAGGGTACCCTTCTTCATAAAACACTGAAGGGCAAGGGAATCTTGCAGTGTTTTAATAGCAAATGTCTTTCATTGTAAAGAGTAGGAATTCCTGTGGAAATCTTATAAATTACTGTAGAAAATTCTGACAAAGAATACGTCTGTCTCATTGGATGATTACTATTCTAAATAGTTTTCCATTAGCTAGTTTCAGCTCAGGAAATAGATTAGACCCTTAATGGCCTATGTAACCAGGAAATGAGTGGTTTATTTATAGATCCCACCAGTGAATTTGAAATAAAACTTCTTGTCTATTAAAAATTATGACTGCAAGGAAAGATGAAGGTACCAGAAGACAGGGAGGAATGTAATAGATAAAGCGAATAGAGGTAAATACACTTAACTGTTGGTACATGGAGGGGATTGCAACCATGTAATGAAGCAAAGTATAGGATTTGTTGAATATAAACCTGATGATCTACTCTGTAAACCTCCACTCAATTCACAATAAAAATTTGAAAAAAAAAACACACCAACTCTGATTGCAATAATAATAATAATAAAAGCCAAACATGTTGCCATCAAGTCAGTCTGAATCATAGAGACCCCATGTTGTTGTTGTTGTTAAGTTCTGTTGAGTCGATTCCAACCCATAGCAACCCTCTATAGGGTTTCCAAGGAGCAGCTGGTGAGTTTAAACCACCAATCTTGCAGTTCAAACGGCATTGCAGTCTGGCTCATTAGTAAAACTACCTCATAGGGTTCCCGAGGCTGTAAATTTTTACCAAAGCCCAAGGACCTGTCTTTCTCCCACAAAAGGCTAGAGGATTCCAACTGCTGACCTTTTGAGTCACAAACAAGAGCTTTACCAACTGTGCCACCAGGATGCCTATCTGACTGCAATGGAATCAGTACGAATGCCTTTTTTGCAAAGGTGTTTCTTCAGTGTTCCCTCTTCTGCTCCTATTCCGACCCTTTTTCAGGTCTGTTTTCCCCATAATCGTCTCAGTAAGGAGAATCAATTACCTGAAGTTATGGGATGTCCGATATTAAGTTAAGTATTGTTGCTAGTTACCATCACCTCTGTTTCCACTCATGGAAACCCTGTGTGTGTCAGAGTAGAACTGTATTCCATCAAGCTGTCAAGGCTGTGATCTTAGAGAAGCAAACTTCCAGGCCTCTCCTCAGAGGCGACTCTGGGTGCATTGAGAACTGCTGACCTTTCTACTGTAGGTAAGCACTTACTCATATGTGTCCCCAGGCACTCCGAAATAAACATGGGGAGTCGACTTGCCATTGAGTCTTGGTCACAAAACTAAAACCCACTGCCTGTAAGAACTGCTTCACAGGGTTTCTGAGACTACAATCTTTATAGAAGCAGACAAGCAGATAGCCTCTTCTTTCTCCTTTGGAGCAGCTGATGGGTTTGAACTAGGGACCTTGTACTTAGCAGCCCAACACTTAACCCACTGCACCAGCAGGGTTCTCTAGGCTAGTCTATATGTTCCCAGTAAGGGAGACCAATCCATGTCTAGCCTATTCTGGGGGGTCCATAGTGAGTCTGACGTAGATGTGGTGGCACAGTGGTTACGTCTCAGCTGCTAACCATCAGAAAAGATGCAGCAGTCTGCTTCAGTAAAGATAGCCTTGGAAGCCCTGCTAGGTAGTTCTCCTGTTCAGGGTCCTTATGAGTCGGAATTGACTTAGTGGCAACAAGCTGAAGCAAGTCTGAAGCAGGATGGCTACCTGGTAGTCCTGTTCTGTCTGAGGCCTCTCCAGACTAAAAGGAAACTTACCTCCACCTTACTTGGTGGACCCAAGAGCTTAGCTGTGGAAGACGGTGAATGATTGTGTCCTATGCATAGGCCTAAGGCATGTTCAGTTTTTTACTTCACTAAGGAGCACTGGTAGCGTAGTGGTTATGAATTGGGCTGTGAACCTTAAGGCCAGCAGTTCAGTTCGAAACTACCAGCTGTTCCGCGGGAGAAAGATGAGGCGTTCTGCTCCCATAAAGATTTACAGCCTCGGAAACCCTGTACAGGGTCTCTATGGGTCAGAACCGATTCGAAGGCACTTAACAACAACAACAACAAGGTTCTGGTATGGCTCTGTGAGGTAAGCACTGGCCTGCTAACTATGAGCTCAGTGGTTCAAACCCATTAGCCGCCCCTCAAAAACCCTATACATGACTACTGTGAGTTGGAACTGATTCTACGGTACTTACAGCATCAGTAAGACTGCTGCTAAAGAGTCAGGAGGTCCCCTCTTAACTTCTCTGCCGTAACAATTCTTTGATTTGGGGTCTTTGACATATGCAGGTTGGTTAAGTTAGAGGACCCTGACTAACTGGAAATGCTCTAATCAAAGATATTTGTTTTAATATTTTAGAACTTACATGAAAAGTTTTTTTCATGTATGGGGGAAAAGAATGTGAGAATAATGTATTTTCATTATGTGGAGAATTTTCTTGCTATAGCCTATTGATAAACATTTTAGTTTCTTTGCTTTTTCATTCTGGTGCCCTAGATGTCTAGCACTGTGCTCTGTTCATAGGAGCACTATGTGTTCTCTTACATTTCACTGAAGTACTGCCTTTTTGTATTTGAATCATCTTTAAGCCTGTTTTTAAATGATGAACTGGTATACCTACAATGACCTATTTTCATTTGTTTGTACTACCAGAGCTTAATTTTCAGAAATGGCCAGTTCAAATGGGAAGATAATTGTGCTCTTAATTTTAAAATGTGAAATAGTCCTGTTTCCATCCAAATGCTCTCAAACTGAGCAATTACAAGTTGAAAACCCTGGACAGGTTAAAATACAACTTAAAACTTAAATATGGCTCATTGTTGTTGAGCCAGCTCTGACTCATGGAGACTTTATATACAACATAATGAAATCCGAAGAGACTGTAAAAAGTTCATGAAAAAATACTGTTATTGTTCAATTCCATTTTTCTGTGAACTTTATGAAGCCCCCTCATATTGCCTGATCCTGCACCATTTTCATGATCATCGGCATGTGTGAGGTGTTTTGTTGCAGTCCTTGCGTTGAACCTTCCAACCTAGGGACTCATCGTCTAGCACTATATCTGACAATATTCTGGTGTGATCCGTAGGGTTTTCATTGACTAAGTTTTGGAAGTTGGTCACCAGGACTTTTTTCCTGCCTGTGTTAGTCTAAAAGCTCTACTGAAACCTGTCTACCATGGGTGACCCTGCTGGTTTTTGAAATACAGATGGTAGCATAGCTTCCAGCATCGCAGCCACACACAAGCCTGATGAATGATGAGAAAAAAAAACAAAAAAAAAAAACTTGTATAAAAGCAGTCAAGGTCAACTACTATGTTTTAGTGTTTCTACATGTTATTTCTATCTTGTTTAGTTTAGCTTTAACATTACATCTTTGGATTAAAAAAACCCCAGGATAAACAGATAAGAAATATGTTTAGAATTGTAAAGTCTAAAATGTACTAAAGAGTCCCTTCTTGCCTCCCTCCCTCACCCCTAACAAAAGCATATCAAATTCATCAGGCAGTTTATACATCAGCCTATAATCAGGCCGTTCCCACGTTCCCCTTGGCATCTGCCTTTACAGGTTTCCATCAGCAACAACTTCCTCTTTAGGGAGTACTACCTTTGCCCAAAGCTGTAAAACTACACAATAACTTCCCTAATTTCTGGCCTGTGTGGATCCCCAGACTTTCCATTAAACCCTGTAAGGCTTTGGTCTGTTTCATCCCACCACACACCATTAAAAACACTGCTTTTCTCCCTTCTTTCTTCTTTTGTTTTTTTCATATTATCTTGTCCTGCTCACTTTTATTTTTTCCCCAACTTTAAATCAGAAACTAGCTGATAATTTTTTCATGTATTCATAGATTTGCATTATTATAAATAAATAGAATTTGTCATGTTTTGGATGATAGATTCATCAACACATAATGGGCTAGAAATATAAGCAACATAAATTGAGAATCTGAAAATATACTTCCCTTTAAAACCCCCCTCGCCTCATTTCTGAAACTCATGAATAAAACTTTCTGGAGCTGATTGATGAAGTTGGATAATGCATATTTCAATATATAAGTAATTAATGCTGGCATCTATTAACAGGACCTGCAACAGGTCAGGAACTGACTTGTGATTTCTCACTTGTAAGAATGTGCAAGTGTTCTGGTTATAATCTGTGAGGGGTGGACTCTTGTCAAAGTAAATGAACATTCTTCACAGATATTAGTTCAATGACTCATTCCTTGGTAGTTTGCAGTAGGGTCTAAAATAATATCAAATGCTGGATGTATAACAAAATTGGTTTAATGTTTAGGGGTCAATTTGGGAGAAAATAGAACCTTTCTCCGTAATTCTAATATAACAATCTGTTGTATATGGTTCTCAACTGGAGTCAGTTTTGTCCCTCCAGAGTACATTTGGCAATGTCTGCAAGCATATTTGAATGTCACAACCTGATGGAGAGGTGTGACTTGTATCTAGCAGGGAGAGGTCAGTGATACTGCAAACACCAAGTCTTGCACAGAGGAACACATCCCAACAATGACATGTGCGGCTCCAAATACTCACAGTGCCAAACGTTAAAAACACTCCTGTGTGTGACTCTAGCTCAGTATGTTGTTGTTGTTAAATGTCATCGAGTGGATTCCGACCCATAGAGACCCTGTATAGGGTTTCCGAGGAGCAGCTGGTGAGCTTGAACCAATGACCTTGAAGTTCAAACGGCTCAGTATAAGAATCCTATAATTTGGGGTGTCTGTTCATATTAAATTCTGGTGGGTCCAGAACAGAAAAGATAATTCATTAAAATCTCAGAGCTCAACATGCATATTATTGTAAGTTGTTTGCTGATTCCTGGCCTTTTAATCCTAACTAGATAGTTAAGACCTTCATAATGGATCGCTGAATTTGTTCTCAGTCAGTGTTAGTTATTATGGGAAAATAGAAAGCACCCAAAATGTAGTACTAACATAACTGTTCCATCAGATCATGTTTAAAGATGGAGAAATTCTTTCATAGATAGCAATTCTTATATAACAGTATGAGGTAGGGCTTCAAGAAGTTCTTGGGAAAATTCCACTGTCTTTTAATTCCATTGTTACACCAACTTTTTGAAGCCCTCTCTAATGTTTCAAAGTGGAGTCATGGATTATTAAACTAAGGTAGCCTTGGCAAATCATTTGTCTGTCCCTCTCATTTTAAAATAAAGGGGAAACCTGAAGTAAAGTGCCTATCCAAACTCATATCATGTATATTGGTTGCAAAAACATGATTACAACTCAGACACAAAGAGTTTGCTTCTCTACCATGAAGGTATTCATCACATATTTAGGTTATTTTTATTAGTTCATTTATTAGAGCTGGACCTCACTAGCATTTGCTTCTGGGTTTGCTCTCTGTAGCCTGTAAGTAACCTCAGAGAGGAATTGTGAATAAGGGAGTTGGTACTTGCTGTCTGCTACCATTTACACAATTTCAGCACAGTACTAAAAATGAGGAAGAGGGAGAATTGGCGGGATGGGGTGTGGAATTGTGCCTCAAGTCCCCAGAATGATAGCTTTGTATATTCCACTTCCACTTTCTTCCCTTTCTACAGCTAGAATTCTACAGTAAATTTCCCTTAAATTATTTATCTATTTCTTTTTTAAAATTTTCCATTGTTAGACTTACTGGATAAACAACATTCCTCTTACTGAGTTGATACAGTAAGATTTAAAGAGTTGTCATTCTAAAATGCTGACATTAAAGAGGACTTTTTCCCCCCACATTCCTAAGCAGCAGCATACAAGAGAAAGATAAGGCGTTTTACTCCCACAAAGATTTGAAGCCTTAGGAACCCCATACAGAGTCACCATGAGTCAGAATAGACTCAATGGCACTTTACAACAACAACAACAATCAGCATCATGAAACTGCCCTTTAGTAATTGTATGTTACAAGATAGTAATTTTTTAAAAGTATAAGCCAAGGTGGTGACATACCATGAAACTACAAGTTTGCAGAAAATGCTGTTGTTTAAGGAAAATACTGTTAGAAGGAAACTTGGTAATGAAATGGTTAAGCACTAGACTGTTAAACAAAATATTGAAAAGGTGGAAATCACCCAGAGACACAGAGGGAAAAAGGCCTGGCAACCTGTTTCCATAAATATTGCAACAAAACCCACTGGATCAGTTCTGCTCAGCCACATCAAGTTGCTATGAATTTGAAATAGAGTCAAGGGCACCCACCAACAACTGTTAAAGAAAAAATCTATTGCTCTCACTCTTGGTGTTGTTCAGTGCCATCGAGTCAGTTCCGATTCATAGAGATCCTGCATAGGATTTCCAAAGAGCAGCTGTTGAGTTGAATCACCGATCTTGTAGTCTAGTGTATTATCCTACTGCACCACACCAGGACTCCTTGGTAGTAATTGGAGTATCCTGATCTAATTTGAGGTACTCAGAATAATTGGAGTGCTTAGTGTAGAAGTGAATGTAACTAATGGATAAAGTTAAAATATTAGTATGAGAAAGTATTTTCACATTTGTTGCCAGTGTAGAATAAAATTCTTAACCACTGTTACAAAAGCCATGAAACCTTTCTTAGAGCTAGATTAACAAGGTAATAGTTTATCCCCTTCTTACTTTTCAAATGCTAGTCCCTAATTTTCTATTCAATTTATCCTTTTCTGAAAACCTGCTAATTTCATGTGCTTTATCCCTACAGAAGAAAATGTTGCTTAGCAACTGTCAAAATAACAAATGGGCCTGCATCTAGTAAAGGCATGAAGGATTTATTTACTCATTTAAAATGTATATATTTGTTTATTGGTCATCAAAACCAAGAGGATATTGCTTCACTCTGAATTTATTCTGATTTCAGTATTTTTGTAATTAATTTTTACATGGGTTGGTTTTAACACAACCAAAACAAAAAATATAGTGTATTTAACTTGAGTGTCTCTTTTTTCCTTTCATTCTCCTAGTGGCATTTTTCTGTGTTCATTGCTTTGGTTCATCTTCTCCAACAGAATGCCCTATTAATGACATATGCTGAATAAAGAAGTGCTTTCTAATTCAGTAGGTACAGAATTCTACAATATGCCTTTTGTTACTAAGAATCTAATATTTTTAGAGGAAATGCATGAAGTTTTTAAGGAGCTCTGGTAGCACAGTGGTTACGAATCAGGCTGCTAACCTCAAGGTCCGCATTTTGAAACTCCCAGCTGTTCCGCGGGAGAAAGATGAGGCTTTCTGCTCCCGTAAAGATTTACAACCTTGGAAACACTATTCAGGGTTGCCATGAGTTGGAACTGATTCCATGGCACATAACCACCACCACCACCATATTAAGGTTTTAGGAAAAGGAATTGCTTTAGATTAAATTGAAGTGTTTGATAAGTAGAGGGTCAGTGAAAAAGAGGAAGACCCTCTAAGAGATGGATTGACAGAGCAGATAGAATGGTGGCCTCAAACATAGCAATCTGAGGATGGCACAAGACCTGGCAGTGTTTTGATCTCTTGTACATAGGGTCGCTATGAGTTTGAACTGATTTCATTTTTGGTTATTTGACTGAAATATATCCCAGAAGAGTCACCATAGCTGAATGTATTCTAAGGCTTGGGATGTGGGAAATACTGTCACATTGCTGTTTTCTACGGAACTCTGTAAGATAATCCCTGGACTGTGAACCACAAGGTCAGCAGTTTGAGCACACCAACCACTCCACAGGAGAAAGATAAGGCTTTCTCCTCTCACAAAGATTTACAGCCTCAGAAACCCTATCCAGCCATTTCTGTGAGTCAGACCCACTCAATGACACTTAACAACAACAATCAAATTCCAACTGTCATTTGGCCTTGGCTTGAGCACTGGCAAGTTTAAATCTCCCCACTATGGCACCTAAAGTTTAATTCTTATCCACATCTCAGGCATATTTTCTTCACTCTCCTCTTACTGAACTGTCAGGGTAAAGACAAAATACCAGGGAATTTGCTTACTGCTCCCTTTGTGTTGTATGGTCTTAAAACAGTAAAGACTGCTTGTACAAAAATATTAGCAATTAAAATACTCAACTAACTTATATTAAAACTACAAAGCCAATCTACAGTAGAGCAAACTGTGTGCTTATAAAAGAGATTCCATCTCGGCATGAAGCTCCTTTACAAAATGGCTGCTTTAAGAGCTAACTTGTAGACAGGCTTATGGCAAATTTATAGCTTATTTCTTTCACAGGAAATAACTCCTGGATTATCTTGCATAACAGTTAGTTACCCTTCATACATAGCAGAGGTATTTTTTGCTGTTGTTTTAAAGGAATTTGTTCAGCAAGGCATTACTCTAACATAAAATAGTGTTTGCAGTTTATTATTATTATTTTTTTTTAATGCATTATTGAATTACTGGTAACTGCAGTAACTATAACTAATAGAACGGTACGTCTATTGTTGATTAGCATATAGCTCATTGAATAACTTACTAAATGGATAATCTTTTTATTCCTCTACAAACTAACTGCAGTCATTCGACATTGTTCCCTTTATATGAGAGCTGTCAATAGAAATGAGATGTGAAAACTGTGTATATAGTCCCACATCTCAGTTCTATTGCCAGCTCTCCTATAAAGAGAACAATGTAGAATGACTGGAGTTAGTTTGTAGATGAATATAATAAAGATTATCCATTTAGTAACTTATCCAATATAAATACAATAGGTACCAGATAGTTTAAGACAAAAAGAATTTTTAAAGAATGAGAGAGAGCGAGATGGGGAAAAAAGGGAAAGAAAGTATATTAAGGGTAGAGCTTAAGCTCTTTGAACATTAGCATGATAGCTTTAAGACCAGTTTAATGTTTAATTTTTCCAGAACAAAAAGACATATGTAAGAATTTTAATAGCAAATTAAATAGTTAATAAAAACAGCCAATTTTTTAAGCAGCTAATTATCAATGCTTCAGTTATGTTTTTCTAAATCTAACTTTACTTTATTCTTTATAAATTTAGTTCTAGAACTTTGTACTTAACGTTACGTTTATTTGCTCAACCTTATGAGCAAGTTTTGAGAATAAAAATTTTTAACAATGGGTAAACTATTTGACAGTTGAAAATCCCAAATACTGAGCTTTGCATTTATTTTAGATCTTAATGTAAGTTATTCCTATAGCCTATACATTTAATAGGGATGAGGTCTACCAATAAGAGTCATTAATTAGAATTTTCCCTTCTTTGGCTATTTTCCTACTCTTTAGAGTAGAGATAGTTGTAAGTAGTGATGTTTACACATTTAACTACTAACCAAAAGGCTGGAGTATTCAAATGGACCTAGAGAAGAAGCCTCAGAAGAAAGGTATGATATTTGACTTCCTAAAAATCAGTCATTGAAAACCTTATGGAGCAGGGTTCTGCTGTGATACACATGGGTCTCCATGAGTTAGAACCAGTCAGAGGCAACCGGTGGTGGCAGTACAGTGTCAGAGAACTCATTAGCTGTTATTATTTACATGAGCTGTATGTTCTCCACATATTAAGGTTTAATACATATTTATTTTACAATTTAATCATTTGTACACATTTATTCATATATAACATTACCCTAGTCTTGACTAGTTAAAATAACTTTCACTTTCGCTTCAATAGTAGGTGCTGATTGTTTTCGTATTATAAATGAGAATCTCATACTACACAGAGCATGATTTTCTGCAAATGTATGCTAAATAATATAAACAATAGTTTTATAGTAGTTTTGAACAGTTAAAAAATGCACTTAAGAACTATGTTGAAGATTTTAATAAAGGATAATAAATTGACATAATAAGACGTGAATATCTAGCAATTTTAGAAGCACCAGAGAGTTGTTAGTTATGCCTCTTAATTATTTGTGTATCTTTGGTTAATTGGTAAATAAGCCTTCTTTTTCAAAACTTTGGAAGATTTACTTAGATGCCTAGTGGATGTTTTAAATGACAAGGTTTATCACAGAATATCTATGTTATCTTAACTTGAAATGGTCATGTTAGAATTCATAACTGGAGGTAGAACTTTCACCATTGGACAACTGTGTAGGCACATAGTCGCCAGATGGTCTAAGACAGTCATGGTGTGGCGTTGTGGGTTAATATACTGGACTGCCAAGTCCCTTTGAGCTACAGGGTCAGCAGTTCAAGCTCACCAACTGCTCCTGGAAACCCTGTTCAGGGTTGCTATGGGTTGGAACCAATTCAATGACTAACAACAACAACAACAACAACAATGTAATCTCTTAGCCTCTGGCTAATTGAAGAGTAATTATAGCATCAGAATTTTAACGACTTAAGATCCATGGGTTATGCAGATGGATAAGCATTCACTACTAACTGAGCTCTGGTAGCGTAGTGGTTACGAATCGGGCTGCGAACCTTAAGGTCAGCGGTTCGAAACTACCAGCCGCTCCGCGGGAGAAAGATGAGGCTTTCTACTCCCGTAAGGATTTACACCCTCGGAAACCCTGTACAGGGTCGCTATGGGTCGGAACCGACTCGACGGCACTTAACAACAACAACTAACTGAAAGAGGTGCCACAGAAGATAGTCATGGCCATCTGTTTCTGACAGCAGCCTAAAAAACTCTATCAAGTAGTTCTCCTCTGCACATATGGAGTTACCATGAGCTGGAATCAACTTGGTGGCAACTAGTCCTAGTGTGGCACTGTTAGGATAAACACAAGGGTGGTTTGAACCACAAGGTTGGAGGTTCAAACTCACCAGCAGCTCCTCAGAAACCCTATACAGGGTCTCTATGAGTCAAAACTGGCTCAATGGCACAACAACAGCAACAATTTTATGACTTTCATGATATTGTGATTTTTTTTTTCTTAAAAAATAGCAAACAGACTAAAGAAATATTATTTAGGATGATATTTTCTATCAGCTTTTAAATCATAAGTGATCACTTTCTAGTCAAATTATTTTAAATTTAATGTAAAAAATAAAACTTAATGCAAATGAATGCAATTTGAATGCTCTGGGCATTGCTGTTGGTGTTATTACTACTGCTATTTATTAAAACAATTATTAAACTCTAGAGTAATGGCTGGAGTCGTGGGGCACTGGACCACAAGGTTGGTTTGAACTGCAAGGTTGGCGGAAACCCTAAACAGGGTCACTATGAACCAGAACCAACTCAACTGCATTTAACAACAATAACAAAAGACTCATGTTTAGACCAGGCACTTCATAGTGTTTTCTCTCATTTAACACTTGCAGTAGCTCAGTGAAATCAGTTCAAAAGAACATGCCCCATTTTCCAGATGAAGAACATGAGCCCTAGAAAGAACTTGTCCACCAGCAAGAAGTGATGGGTAGAGATTATATTAGACCTTGACATCTAAAGCATGGTTGGTTGTAGTTTACAGTGGAAGCTTTAACTCCATTTGAGTTCTTTCTGAGCATTAACTAGCAATATGACAGCTTTGTCCTCAGGCACAATGTATTTGAAAGTAGATTACAACCTCCTGGGTCAGTCCAGTAAGGGACACTCTTGCTTTCAGCGGACTTGCCTATGGTCATGGTAATGATTTACAGATGGGCTGTCACCTAGAAGTTAGAGTACTAGGTGGCATGGTCATGAGTCATACCCAGACCACCAAGTCGCCAGATGGTCTAAGACCACCTGAACCAAACCTGTAAACTTTTCTGCAATTGTATAAAGCATTCCATTCATGGTCTCTACCCACTTCATAATCCCTCCTGCAACAGTGATTAATTGATCTGCGGCCCATCATAATTTTGCGATGAATTCCTTTGTTTTCTGTTGTCTATTCTGCTGTGGCGCTGTAGGATAAGCCCTGGACTGTTAACTCCAAGGTTGGCATCTCAAACCCACCAGCTGCTCGTCAGAAACACTATACAGGGTTCCTGTGAGTTGGAATCAGCACAGTAGCACTCAACAACAATAATAATATAATTAGCCACCAAGTCATGGTATGGGGCTGTAGGATAATCACTTGGCTACTAACCACAGGGTCAGTGATTCAAACCCACCAACTGCTCCTCAGAAACCCTATACAAGGTCGCTATGAGTCAGAACTGACTCCACAGCACTTAACAACAACATAATGAGCCACATGACGGTGCATCCTTTAGATAACTTTATAACCACGTACTGATGGTTGCCTCTTAAGAATGATGTGTCTTTAAGGCTTAATAGAGGGGTCTGTATGCAATGTATTTGAAACTGAGTTCTTCTTTCCCCTAGAACAAGATTCAAGTTTAGGACTCAAATCCTAGCGCTAGGCTCTAGGATGTACTCTGTGATCTACTGTCTTAACTTAGAGGAAAAAGCTTGAAATGAGTCTGTTTGAAAATATCTTTAGAGGAATGATGTCTACCAATCTGTTATAAAGAGTGTCCTTCTAAAGGATACGGAAAGCTGTTTCCAATAGAGCCATTCATCTGAAAGGAGTTTTCATATAAAGCTATTCCTTAAGATTTTATTTTCATAGTCAAATGCAATTTTACCAGCTGCTCCTCAAAACCCTATGTAGGGTCATTGTGGGTTGCAGCCAACTCAACGGCACTTAACAACAACTTAAAGCAAGCATAAAGCCACTGGTTCAGTGGTTAAGTGCTCAGGTGCTAGCGAAAAGTTTGGTGTTCGAACCCTCCAGCCGCATCTTGGGAGAACATGTGGCAGCCTGCTTCCATAAAGACGTTGAAACTCTATGGGGGAGTTCTACCCTGTTATGTGAGGTCACTCTGAGTTGGAATCAACTGGACGGCAGTGGGTTTGGTTTGTGGATTTTGGAATATCGTGGAAGCTGCCATGGACATGTTATTCAAGTAACGTTGCACTTGTCAGTAACTTGAGAAGGAATAGGGTGTACCTTCAATCCTATGTTTTTGTTATATTTGCAAATGCCTTATAAATAATGCTTTTAATTCAATATGGGTTTTTAGTTCTTATGATATACAATGAAATTTTAAGTAAGAAGTACTGAGAGAAGAGACATAGAGTCCACTTTTAGAAATCCTAAAGCTTTTTTCTCTCCGAATGGACCATTTGACTATTCAAGTATGGTGAATTGAATTAACTTTCTTCTCTCTTGCATTCCTCATATATTCAACCTGGTATAAGTGAGAAAAGCAAAACTGAGTCTTTGTAATCACAAGTATTTCTGGCTCTGATTTACTAACAGTGTAACTTTAAATAAATTACTGAAACACTTAGGGCAGTTGTTTCCACCCCTATAAAGTTGTTGTTTTGTTGTTAAATGCTGTCAAGTTGATTCCGACCCATAGCGACCCTGTACAAGGTTTCTGAGGCTGTACATCTTTACAGGAGCAGAAAACCTCAACTTTCTCCCGCTGAACAGCTGGTAGTTTCGAACTGCTGACTGTGAGATCAGCAGCCCGATTCGTAACCACTACGCTGACTCATAGGATTGTTGTAAGAATTCTGATAAGATAATGCAGTTAAAAGTTCTACCCCAGTACTTATGAAATTGCATTTTTAATTGCTATTAAGTGGACTCTCACTCACTCATGACAATCACACATTTCACAAAACAAAATGTCACCAGCTCCCTGCCATGTTCATGCTAGTTGGTATGTTTGAGCCCATTGCTGTGGCATTGGGCTAGTCCACCTCACTCAGTATTTCCCTCGTCTTCTCTAGTTCTCTACTTTACCAAACATGATATCCTTCCTTCTCCAGCTATTGGTAGCTCCTCAAGAGTTGTGCAGAGAAAGAAAGTCAAAGTCTCAGACAATACTCTGTGATCCAAAGGATTTTTATTGGCTAATTTTGGGACATAGACTGCCAGATCTTTGTGTCTTAGTCTGGAAGTTCCACTGAAGCCAAGCTAACATGGATGACTCTACTGGTATTTGAAAGATTGGTGGCATCACTTTCAGTAGGATAGCAACACTCAGGTCACCACAGTAACACAAATTGACGTATGGTGGTGGCTGCCCCAGCATAATGTAGTTGTTGTTAAGTGCCGTTGAGTTGGTTCCAACCCATAGCGACCCTGTATAGGGTTTTTGAGGAGCAGCTGGTGAGCTTGAACCGCCAACCTTGCAGTTCAAATGGCTTTGCAGTCTGGCGCATTAACCCACAGCACCACATCAGGACTCCGCCCCAGCATAATAGGTGTTAAATATTTGTTACTTCCCTCCTTCTTTCCTGTTCATCCCTATTTTAAACTCTGCATCTGCTTGGATTGCAGGTTTATTCGTCAAGTCTAAACTTAAGGATAAACTTCAGCTCTAAATCGCTGCACAGGATATTTCTTTGTAATGTACAAATCATGTGGCACTGTAGAATAATCACTGGACTGCTCACCACAAGGTCACTGGTTCAAACCCACCAGCCACTAAGAAACCCTGTACAGGGTTTCTATGAGTTGGAACCGACTTGACAGCACTTAGCCACAACATGATACAAATGAACAGTGCAAAACCATATTATAGTACAATTATAAAGAAAGATTATGTATTCTCACATAATAACCCATAGTAACAATGTTATGCTAATCAGATTACAATAGATGAATACCATTATATAACAAATGCTCTCTTTGTGTTCTTCCATTACACTTGCTCACTTTAATAACAGGTAGTTGTGGAGTTCTGGTGTGGCCCTGTAGGAATAGCACTGGACTGCAAACCACAAGGTCAGCAGCTCAAAACCATCAGCTACTCCGTGGAAACCATATATAGGGTCTCTATGAGTAGGAACCAACTTGACAGCACTTAACAACAACAATTGATTAAAGTCTTTCTGCATTGGACTCAAGAAACGGGAGAGCAGCTAAACTGTTGTTGGATGCCCTCAGAGTCAATTCTGATTTACAGTGATTCCATGTGGCAGAGTAGAACTAGCACATAGAATTTTCTTGGCTATGAATCGGAACCAACTGGACAGCACTTAACAACAACATCATCATCTTTATGAACTCAGATCAACAGGTCTTTCTCCCATGAAGTAACAGGGTGAGCTCAAACAGCCAATCTTCCTTTAGCAGTCAAACACTTAACTATTGCACCACCAGCCTCCTTTTATTTAAACTGTAAGTGGGCCCCCTTTTACCACATTTTCAAGGTTTTCATCTCCTTTAAGTAGTCTCAGTCATTTCTAACAGGAGAACTTGTGTTCATTATCAGTGTCCCCAAATAAAACAACACCTAGAAAAACTAGGAGTTGAGGGACAACTAATTGAAGATTACAATTGTGTGATACCTTTTTATTTGTCTTTTTGTATTTTTATTGTTTGAACAAGGAAATTAAAAAAAAAAATCAGAGGCATTAATTGTGTTCTGGTGTGGCACTGTAGGATAAGCACAGAACTACTGACCACAAGGTCAGAAATTCGAATCCACCAGCCGCTCCTTGGAAACCCTGTAAAGGATTACTGTAAGTGGGAACCGACTCGTTTCCACTAAACAATACTGAGAAAATCCCGTTCCCCATTTCTAATGGTTGCAATTCCATTTCTTTTCTGATTTGGGCAGATGATCTTATCCCTCCAGACATCATGTTTATTAATATTAATAATAGCAGTTGCTAACATTAATCAAGTGTTTTTTAGAGCCTGTCTCCTTGCTAAGGTAGCTATTATTCCTCATCATAACAGAATAGTTACTATTTTCTCATTTCACGGATGAGAAAACCAAGGCTGTGGGAGTTTATACAACTTGCTCATGGTCACACAGTGAATGAGTGCAGAGCAACGTATCAGACTAAGCTCGTCTGACTGTGAAGTTCATGTTTACTTAGTCATTGTACACACCACCTCCCTCTAATGACAAAAATCAAAGCTACAAAGGCAGAAATCTTGCCATTTTCAACGACTAGCCCTGGTCTTGCTATTAAATGCCAAAGAGTCAGTTCTGACTCAAAATGACCCAGTATAGGGTTTGTGAAGAATGAGTGGTGGGTTTGAACCACTGATTTTACGGTTAGCAGTCTAGTGCTTATCCTACAATGCCACATACCACATATAATTACAGATTTGTTGGCCTGATATTTGAAACCTACCACAAGCTGACTGCAATGTGTCTTTGCAACTTTATCTCCTACTGTGCCCATCATTAATCCCTCAGTTTGATCAGTAAATTTCATTTTCCCTGTATGAGAAAGTATTTTGCTCTGTTGATCCAAATCCAGTTGTTGTTTTCTGTGAAGCCTTCCCTGTCTGCAGTTACTATCCAAATCCCTTCTCATTGCATTATTTTTCAGACATAGTCTGTATCATATTCAGTAACCTAACAATGTGTAGCCTGTGTTCAGGAAACATCAGCCCTTTAAGAAGCAATAGTGTCTGGTGTGGCACTGGACTGTGAATCACAAGGTTAGCTGTTCAAATCCACCAGCTGCTCCTTGGAAATCCTATACAGGGTTACTATGAATTGGAACTGACTCGAAGGCACTTAGCAACAACAACTGTAGTGTCTGACACATGGTCCATTGTCAGTGTAGGTAAGCTCTCTTCCCATATCATCCTTTAGTGAAGACCTATCTGCACTTTGGTGCCAGGCACACCTGGATTTTAGTTGTATCTGCTCCATTTCTGGTTTGTAATAATTGAGAGGCAAATTGCTAAACTTCTCCACAGTGGTTAGTTACTTCATCTACAAAACAGGGATAATAAAAAACACTAGCTCATATTGTGAAGATTAAATGAAATTAGCTCATATAGATGGGAGCTTAATAAATGTTAAGCGCTGTCCAGTTGGTTCCAACTCATAACCACTCATAAGTGAATTTCTGAGACTGTAAATCTTTACCGGAGTAGAAAGTCTCATCTTTCTCCTTCGGAGTGGCTGGTGGGCTCAAACCACCAAGCTTGTGGTTTGAAGTCCAGTGCTTATCCTATAGATCCCCTGCAATCCCATAATAAATATTAACTGACTTTATTATTGTTACAAATTTTTTAGTAAATATTAGTCATTCTTATAACTAGATTGAATGAATTAATATTTTATACAGTATAAAAAATCCATACTCATACCATCAAATTGATTCTGATTCATTTGTTGTTGTTGTTGTTAGGTGCCATCCAGTTGGTACCCACTCATAGTGACTTAGACACAACAGAATGAAACACTGCCCGGTCTAGTGCCAACCTCACAATTATTGTTCACTTGAGCCCATTACTGCTGCTACTGTGCCAATCCATCTCATTGGGGGGGGGGTCTTCCTGCTTTTTGCTGACCCTTCACTTTACAAAGCATGATGTCCTTTTCCAGATACTTGCCCGTCCTGATAATATGTCCAACATATTATATGAGAGATGATGTCTGGCTATTCTGTCTTCTAAGGAGCATTATGGCTGTACTTATTCCAACACAGATTTGTTTGTTCTTTTGGCAGTCCATGGTACTTTTAATATTCTTCTCCAACACCATAACTCAAATACATCAATTTTTTTATGGTCTTCTTTATTCATTGTCCAACTTTCACATACATATGAAGTTATTGAAAATACTATGGCTTTCATCAGGTGCACCTTAGTCCTCAAACTGACATCTTCCAGAGTCTCTTCTGACATCTGTTTTGGTCTTTTACTTCTTTCTTATCTTCTTAATGACCTTTTGCGTTCTTCCTATTTGATGTTCTTCATATCATCCCACAACTCTTCTGGTCTTCAGTGTTTAGTTTCTAATGCATCGAATCTGTTCTTCAGATGATCTCTGAATTCGGGTGGGATATATTTAAGGTCTTATTTTCACTTTAAATTTTTTTTTTTTTTAGCTTCAGCCTGAATTTATATATGAGCAATTGATGGTCTGTTCCAGTCTGGCCCTGGCCTTGTTTTGGCTGTTGATATGGTGGAAAGAAAGGAGCTCTGGTAGCGTCGTGGTTACGAATCAGGCTGCTAATGTCACGGTCAGCAGTTTGAAACTACCAGCTGTTCCTCAAGAGAAAGATGAGGCTTTCTGCTCCTGTAAAGATTTACAGCCTTGGAAACCCTGTACAGGGTTACTATGAGTTGGAACTGACTCCACGGCACATAACAACAACAACATGGTGGAAAGAGAGCTTTTCCGCCTTCTCTTTCCACAGATATAGTCAGTATGATTTCTGTGTATTTCATCTGGTGAGGTCCACGTGTATAGTCTGTCTTTTATGTTGTTTAAAAAAGGTATTTGCAGTGAAAAAAATCATTGCAAAATAAAATCTTGCAAAATCCTATCATGCAATCTCCAGCATCATTTCTATCACCAAGGCCATATTTTCTAACCACTGATCCTTCTTCATTTCCAACCTTTGTATTCCAATCAACAGTAATTATCAATACATCTTGATTTTGTATTGTTTTTGTTAAGTGCCCGGTGTAGGGTTTCTAAGGAGCAGCTGGTGGGTTTGAACTGTTGATGTTGTGTTCAGCAGTCCAGTGCTTGTCCTACTGTACCACACCAGGAGCACTTGAAACAAGTATTTTTGGTAGGTAAAGCTTATTGTCAGGCGCCCTCATGACACCGTTTAAAACCTCAGCTGCTAATTGAAAGGTCAGCAGTTAGAACTCACCAGCCCCTGGGGGGCAGGGGTGGGGGCCCTGGATGAGGCAATCTGCTTCAGTAAAAATTTACAGTCTCAGAAACTACCCCCTCTGGAGCAGTTCTGCTCTGTCCTACTTCATGGCAACATTTTTTTATTGTTGTTGTTGCTTTGAAATTTAATGTGATTCTGTTGGCTGAGGATTTTAGCGTTAGAGTGAGAAGCATAAAGCTGAACGATTATAGTTGCAGCTCTTCTTTCATAATCTGAAGCTTATCTCACTCGCATTCTTTGTAGTGAGATGCAAATGAGGAAGCTAGGCACTTGGTATACCTGTTAGGCAAGTATTTATATGTCTCACTGGTTTTTCTTAGTTTAACTCGGGGGATTTTTTTTTTTTTTTTTTTTTTGTAAGAACCTGTGTTTTCTGAGGTTTTGAATTTGCCTAGTATTTTGCTCTGGAAGATAGGAAAGATAGGGAGCTGAATGGTTGGAATTTAACATGAGAATAATGGCTTTCTTTATTTAGTTTCACATGATTTTAATTTCAAGAGAGCTGAGATTTTGCTTATTTATCTCTTATTTTGTATTTTTTTTTCTTTCTGTTAAAACCAGTACACATTAAACTATTTTGAAATTCCAAAATACTCTGAAAAGCTTATTTCTATTGAAGCTTCTGTAGTTTCTCATTTGCATCTTATTTTGTCTTCTGTTCCTTACTTTGAGAACTTGGGAATTTGTAAGGTACACAACTAAATATAGACAGAAACCTGCTTGTGATAACAATTTTTCTGTGATTAAGAAAATAGTAGTTTTCTTTCCTAAAGGTAGTTCTTTACCCCTATGTTAACACCATGAATATTTTGTGGAGATCCCTTATAATTGAGTCATAAATACTTATGTTTATTTTAAATTACTTTTGAAAGTTTGTGTTGAATTATTCAGGGTAACTTCTGGATGATATCCATGTTTTAACATGGGGAGAACTTTGAACTAAGATGTATCTGTGTGGCTGTTGGTGCACATTAAATGAGTGATCCTTGGTCAGGAGCAGGGGGCTCTGCAGGGCTGACTGGACATGTGGAAGACACAGGAAACCTTTCTGCCCGCTAGACCATATTTCTTTACTGTTGTTTTATCCTCCTTTCTATCTGATCCTGATTTTAATGGCTGTTTTGATGAGAAGAATATTCAATAAGTGGAACCTGAGACATGGGAAATGCACAAGAGCATGAGATGGTATCATTTTTAAAGTATGTTATCTGACTGGTAGGTAGATAACAAAATGAAACCGCTTTACTGCAGTTGGGAAGAATGCCTCTCTCGAATTTTGCTTTGGCTCTTTCTAAACTTGCCACCTGAGAATAAATCTTCTGTGAAGTGCAGGACCTGGATTTTTTTGACTCATACTCAGTAAGTTTTTGTTTAAAATGATAGCCCTTCACAATAGTTTAGCTTAACTAGTAAAAAAAAAAATCTGCCTTGATCATTGTGCTTTTTTAAGATGTCTTATTGTTAAGTGCCTTCAAGTCTGTTCTGACTCATAGTGACCCTGTTTAGGGTTTCCAAGAGCAGCTGGTGGATTTGAACTGCCCACTCTGTGGTTACCAGTGTAGTACTTAAAACTGCAGTGTAATACTAGGGCTCTGAGATCTGTGTGTATAGGATCAAATTGACAACAGGAACTCAAAAAATTAGAAAATGTAGAGAGCAGTGAGTTTATGTTAATGAAGGAGAAACAATTGGAAGAGGAGAGTGAAAATGGGTGCACAACATGAAAAACTGTCTGAGGGTGCCTCAAAAAGTTCTCCAGAAAATTCCGTTATCTTTTCATTTTGTTTTTCCACGTAGAAATTGTTGAATTGGTGTATTTTTTTTTTTTTTTTTTGCTGTGTATATTCTCAACAACCATAAAAGCAAAACTACAATACAATACCAAAAAAAAGATACAGCCTTAGTAGAATGATTGTTGGGATAAAATCAGTCATCTGAATGAGATGTTGTATGTAAATTCCTAACATAGCACTGAAAAGCCATTGGAGATTTCTATTCATTAAAAGTTTCTTAAGATCTGGAGAAGCTTTTGCAAATTGTTTTGTTTGGCCTCTGAATATGCAGTTTTTATTTAAAGAGTAATGTTAACAGGATTCCTGGTGTGGCGCTATAGGATCAGCTCTGGACTGCAAACCAGAAGGTCAGTAGTTCAAACCTACCAGCTGATCCTATACAGAGTTGCTGTGAGTTGGAACAGACTCTATGGCAACTAACAACAACAACTATAGCAAGTACATCCAAACTAGGAATCCTGGTGTGGCGCTATAGAATAAGCACTCACCCTTAAGTTCCCTTTGAACCATAAGGTCAGCGGTTCAAACTCAGCAGCTGCTCCTGGTTGCTTTGAATTAGAACCAACTCACTGGCACTAACAACAAGGGTACAAAATAGATTGTTGGGACCTATTATAACTTGCTATCTTGAGGGCCTTTCTTCACATCTGGATTAGAGTTACCTTTTGTTTCGTATTTCCATAGAGACTAAAGAGGTAGTCCCACCTCCACTGTCCCCCACCCCTAATAAGCCGATTTAGTGGAGGGAAACTGGACACAATTCTTTTTGACTCTTTCTCAGCACACTTTGAAAACCACGGATCTGTTCTGTCCCTCTCAATTTACATGACCATGAGGAAATTGAAACCAAGGGAGGTTAAATGCCTAGCCCTGGGACAGACCCGTAGCTAGTTCCTGCTTAAACTGGGGCCCCTATTTTGGTTATAGACTGCCTCCTTTCCCTAGGCCCATTTTTAATACACAGTTCTCTTCCGGTAAACTTTAGCAACACTTGGTGTTATTTGCATGACACCCCTTGATCTCAAATAATTCTCTTCCTGCAGGCCTTCTTCCCTCCCTGTCCCCCAGAGGAGTTGCAAGGTGGGGAAGTAGATAACTGCAGAATCTCAGGTGTAAACAATCCTGGGAATCAGTGGTCTCCACCCACCAGGGAAAAGGCTAGAGTATCTAAGCAAGATGTCTTGTTGTTGTTGTTAAGTGCGGTGGAGTCGGTTCCGACTCATAGCGACCCTGCACAGAGTTTCCGAGGCTGTAAATCTTTATGGGAGCAGAACGCCTCATCTTTCTCCCGCGGAATGGCTGGTAGTTTCGAACTGCTGACCTTGCGATTCACAGCCTGATTTGTAACCACTACGCTACAGATGTCTTTCAAAGGAGTAAAACACTGTATGTAAACTTAGTACATTAGTTTCTGAAGTTTGGGAGGATATTGGTTTGCTGATTATTTCTGAGAGATATTTCTGAGAGAAAATGCCTTAGTAAAAGTGAAAAAACAAGTACAGTGTAAAATTTTCATCAGCTTTCAGAGCACTTACCAAGAAGATGCTTTCCTTTTAGCTACAAGTACGAATAGGCTACAAAAAAACTTGTGGAAAAATGGAATTAAAAGATAATGAAAAATTTCCATGGACATTTGGAAGCCCTCTCATCATACACACATTTAATTATATAAGAAAAGAAGCACTTGAATTCTTTTTTCTCAATCCTGAGAGTCAAGTGTGGAGGAACATTTTATGGATGATAAAAAAGTGAAGGGTGCAAATCAAATGCAGGGAACGCTTGCTCTAGAAAATGCACACATGTGGCTAGGATAAAAGACTTCTTAGATTTAGGAATGAAATGTTAATCATTGTAGCCATTAGAACTGTCCTTTGGAGGCAGTAAATTAGAAGCTGTTAAAATATTTATCTAAGAACCTGTGTAGAATTCTTAAAGGGCTGCATTTGAATTTGTTGGTTTCTGCTTGTTTATGTAAAATTAAAACTATCTGTACAGCCTTTGATTGTGTTTCTAAAAGCGTTTATTTTGCGCTGTTAAGGCACTGGTGCCTCAAATGTTTTATGAGTTTAATACACATCACCTAGACTATTGGATATTGTTTCTCTTTCCTTTTTTCTTGGATTATAAATGTTCTTCTTAACGAAGAAGATGACCTATTGTTACACAGAATGTGCTCTCCCAGGGTGCATAGGGGACTGCTCAAATGCAGTTATAATTCTTGTTTGCCCCTGGGCGGTTGCCAGCAGGGAGTAAGGCATTATGGGAAGTAGTTTCTTTACCTTCCGCAACAGGTGTCTTTGTCAGTGCACCTTATTCAGATATCAGTGTGCGGAAGCACTGAGTAACTGTAGCAAAGAAAAATAGGAAAGCAAGAGGAATTGCTTTCACGTCTAGAAACTGGTGCTGCAAGAAAGTCTGAAACCTGGTGCTAGTGAATGCACGAAAGAGGACCACAGTATCTTAAAAAAGTGCTCCTGAAAAGATAAAAAGGAACTTAAAGGTATGAACTGCCTAGCCGTGTAATTCCGTGTCTCCTAGTTACCTTTTTTTTTTTTTTTTTTAACCAGGTTAGTCAGTGTTAAGAAAAAGTGCTGGAAATTTTTTTTATAACAAAACTAAGACTTTAGACAAAGCTACATTGTAGGAAAAAAAGCTTTACTGACTATAACAAGGATCAAACAGAGTTTAGCGGATTTATTTTAAAGTATTGCATTTTTCGTTGCTGTTTAAATAAGCCTATTAGACTTGTTTCTGTTTCTTAGCAATGAGGTGTGTTTTTCTCTTGAGTTTGTGTGGAGGAGGGGAAGAGGATTGGGTGTATTCTAGAATGCTGTGACCCTCGAAAAACTCACATTTAAAAGTATTCACAATTAAATGGAACATGGTACTACTATTTAATCATCATAATCTAAATGAAGATCTTTGATCAAAACATGGGGAAAAAATAGACTATATAGTCTCTTAGTTATTTGTTTTCTGAAAAGCAAATGTACCCAAACCAATATACTACTTGTATTGGTAATTAGGATTAAAAATTTCAACCAATCACCATATTTCTTATAATTTGATACAGACATTGCCAAATTGATTTCTGGTTCTAACAAGTAATGTTTCTCATAGTACTACAGTACAGTGTCATAAAATTCTTTAGAAAACAGAGATAGCTTAGTTAGCAATAGTAGAAAAACACCTTTAGGGAGGAGCTGTATAAGCCCTCCATCCCATGCCCACCTCATTTTTATTTGCTTAATACTTTTTCCATGGGATTAGCATACATTATATTTCCTGTCTGGAAATTTAGTAATGATTGTGAGCAGTTTCCAAACCTTTTGTCTGGGAACATGGTGGTTCATTTACAGTCTCCAACTGTACTTTAAAAAAACACTGCAGTGGCTAAGACACCAATGTTGTTAAGTCGGTTCCGACTATAGTGATCCTTTTCTGAGGAGCAGCTGGTGAGTTTGAACCATTGACCTTGTGGTTTAAGCCAATCTTGAAGTCAACGGCTTACCCTAAGCAGCTTCAGCCTGCCAATCGTTATTTACTTCTCTGGATAATTAAAAGAAACTTAACCCTTAGAAAGCAAAAGATGAAAACTTTTATCTATGGGAGAAAAACAGCTTAGAAATTGTGTTACTTTCTGTGGACAACAGAAAACTAAGTCTCATAGTCAAGAATATAGTTTATAATATTTGTGTAGGGTTTTTGTTTTGTTTTGAGAGAAGGGGAAAGGATTACTAATTGATATTGCTGTCCCTGTTCATTTTTATATCTTGATACTTCTTTATTTTGACAGAAATACTCAGAGGGGAAAAAGAACCATTGTTTTCATACTTATGGAAATAATTTTTAACTGCATCAAGGATTTTACAAATTCAGAAAAATTAAAGGTGGTCATGTTTTTTCTTTGACTGTGAAAAAATGAGCAATACAAATGTTCAGAAAATCCACTTTCTCCAAGAAGAAGAATCTTCATAGAAATACTGAAATAAGAAGATGAACTATTATAAAAAGTTTTCATTACCAAGAGCATAAAATTAAAGATTTTTGTTTTGGCTTTTTTGCTATAGGTTATTTCTAGTCAGGAAATTTTAATTTCCTTTTTTTGATGCATAACGAAGATTTTCAAAAATTGACATTTCCAACTGCTGTGTTAAAAATGCAGAAAGTGTTTATAGTATATACTTCTGCATAGATAAGAGACTTCCCTTAGTCTTCTACTGGGGGTGGTTTGCTGTATGAGTCTGTGACAGCAGCTACTTTTCATTTTCCTTTTGGATTTTGATACTCCACGCCCTCAGGTGGGTGTGTATATTGGGCACTGAGCTGCATTAGAATTTTTCCTTGGATAGTCTGGTCTGGAGCTGGGGCAACAGCTGCTACTGTGGAAAAGGTAGCTGGCAAGATGATGGAAGAAATCTCCATTATGGTAGCCTATGACGCCCATGTTTTCAGCCAGCTGCACGATGAAGACTTCCTCACTAGCCTGGTGGCCATCAGCAAACCCAGGTCTATGGTAGGTGGTGCTGTACCCGCTACTCTGGGGCTTTAAAAAAAAAAAAAAAAATCTAATAGTTACATTTCTATAGCAACTGAGGAATAGCTTCCAGGGAATTAAGGTAGAAGTATTACTGTTAGCTTTTTGTTACATAGGCTGCAGCGAGGTCTACAGGTTTTCAGTGATAAAGGCCGTAGTACATTTGAAGTGTTTCAGGAGTAAAGTTTATGTTAATGCTTTCATATGTCTCGAGGTCAAGAAGACTGTCACGCACTTTGTTCCAGGTGATGCTTGACATGTATGTACAAGGCAGCTTCCAGAAGTTGTCAGAAAATTCCATAATCCTTCTATTCCGTTTTTCCACGAACTTTTTTGAAAACCCCTCTTAAATAATTATGTAAGTGAAGGCTACTTACGTTTACACACAAATAATTCAGCCTTTTGAAGTAACATTTCTACCAGTGGGCCTTAGCATTCACGTTGAGAATTCAGCTATCTAAAACCAAGATTAATTTGAAGGATCTTTAAATGATTAGTAAGAGGAACTCTTTTGAAAATAACCAGTAGTACAGTTTGATTTTGGATTTAGTGTTTGAAAAAAAAAATTTTTTTTTTTAACCTTTCTCCCAAGATCTTAGTGTGTATGTTCTGGCATAATTGTTTCCATATAGAAAATGATGTTCTTGCAAGTGTTTGTTTATTGTTGTTTGTTCTTCCATGTAGATGTCCTAGTGGCACAATGGGCTAAATGTTAGGCTGCTAACTGAAAGGTTGGTGGTTCAAACCCATCAGTAGCTCCATAGATGAGGCAGTCTGCTTCTGTAAAGGTTTACAATCTCAGAAACCTGATGGAGTAGTTCTGCCCTGCTGTATAGGGTTGCTATGAGTCAGAAGCAAGCAACAGTAGCACATTTCGATAGGGTTGCTATGAGTCAGAAGCAAGCAACAGTAGCACATTTCGTTATGGTTTATGTAGAGTCACGTTTACAGTGGGTGATACGTAAGTTATTTAAGATATTCATGATCCATACCTTTGAAACAAACTTGTAAAGCTGTGGCAGTCTCTTGTTCATTGTATTTAATACACTATGGGTTAATGCAAGGAGCTCTGGTAGCGTAGTGGTTACGAGTAGGGCTGCTAACCTCACGGTTAGCAGTTCAAAATTACCAGTGGTTCTGTGGGAGAAAGAAGAGGCTTTCTGCTGTCATCAGATTTACAGCCTTGAAAACCCTATACAGGGTTTCTATGAGTCAGAATCGACTCCACAACACACTGGCTTCACCATGGGTTAATGCGCCAGACTGCAAAGCCATTAGAACTGCAAGGTCGGCAGTTCAAGCTCATCAGCTGCTCATTGGGAAACCCTATACGAGGGTTGCTATGGGTCGGAATCGACTTGATGGCACTTAACAATAACAATCACAAGCAACAGAAGAATAAAAGAATATATCATAATAGAGGATCCTTGGTGGCACTGTGGTTAAGTGCTCTGCTAA
The DNA here is from genome assembly GCF_000296735.1 of Chrysochloris asiatica. Taxonomy (NCBI): domain Eukaryota; kingdom Metazoa; phylum Chordata; class Mammalia; order Afrosoricida; family Chrysochloridae; genus Chrysochloris; species Chrysochloris asiatica. Next base: position 4,779,071 of record NW_006408618.1, read on the forward strand.
CAGAAAGGTCAGCAGTTTGAACCCACTAGCCGCTCTAGGAGGGAAAAGATGTGACAATCTGCTTCCATAAGATTACAGCCTTAGAAACACTATGGGGCAGTTCCGCTCTGTCCTAGGAGGTTACTATCAGTTTGTTGGGTACCTAACCCAGCAGCAATTGGTTGGGTTTTTTGTTGTTGTTGTTTTGTTGGATAATCTTTAAGCTTCACTTTGACTATTCATTTCACAGTAGTCTACCATGAACAACGCAGAATTCTGGATTTTTACTGTGATACTGTCAAAATCCTCTTAAGTGGTCTGAGCAGAGTCTTCAAAAACCTGGAGGAGTATTGTAGGTTCAAGGGCCAGGAAATGAAAATGGAGAGATGTGAAGTAGCCCAAGTGGACAGAGGAAGCTGGAGGCTTAAGGCGTGGGGACAGCTGGTGCTCAGTGTGTATGCACACGTGTTAGGGTGTGTGTAATTGTGCACTAATGTAAGACAGGCAGGCAGAAAAAGATCTCTCAGTTTACATATTTCAAAGGAGGCTTTGGATATATCTGTAAATACAAACTGCATGATCTAGTATTTAAACAGTGGACAAGATGAGTAGCCATGCATACTTTAGCAAGCTCAGCTGATTCAGGTTAAATGTTGGGTTTATGTGCTGGACCACTAGGTCACTTTGAACTGCAAGGTCGGTGGGTCACGCTCACCAGCCGCTCCTCAGAACCCTATACAGGGTCACTATGAGTCAGTACCGACTTGACAGCACTTAACAACAGCCTTGAAACATTTTTATCTTTACTGTGTTTATGAGGGGAACATTGCTTTTCATATATGTTAGTTGAGGTCAGTATAAAGTATTGCAAACATTTTATGATTACTATAATGTGAATTATAATAATTCATACCTATAATGTGAATTACAGTAATCACAAAATGTTTGCCAATACTACCAGCTGTTCCATGGGAAAAAGATAAGGCATAATGTGATTGGAGTCCTGGGACTGTAAGATAAGCACTGGACTGCCAATTGCAGCATTAGTGGTTCAAACTCACCAACTGCTTCATGGAAACCCTATACTCCCTACGAGTTGGAACCTACTCCACTGCAATTTAACAACAACAACATAGTGTGAATGGCATAAAGAGATTTGTCCTTTACTTTAAAGACCTCACAATCCAGTAAGATACAAACAAGTAAATATTTATGAGGGTAGGAGAGCAAAACGGGGAATAATAACCACTGATTGGGCAGAAGCCTTCAACAGGAGTAGGGGCATTTGAGTTAGTCTTTGAAGGCTAAAAGGTGATTGCCAGTCAAAGAAGCAGTTAGGACCTTTCTTATTTCTTAGCAGGGGCAGTAGCTTGTACAAAGGCTGAGAGGTTAAGTAACTATTTGAGTGGCTTTAGAATTACCCAGGAGTCCTGATGTGGTGCTGTAGGAAAAGCACTAGACTGCTCATCAAAAGGTTCTCAGTTCAAACCTACCAGCCACTCCTCCTAAACCCTATACAGGGTTGCTATGAGTCAGAACTGACTTAATGGCACTTAACAACATTAACAACAAAATTACACAGTTCTCAGTTTGAGTTTTAGATCTGCTGCTTACTAATAAGGAGTCCTGTTGTGACGCTGTAGGATAAAACATTGGACTGCAACATCGTTTGAGCCACAAGGTCGGTGGTTCAAATTCACCAGCCTCTCTTTGGAAACCCTACACAAGGTTGCTGTAACTTAATAACAATGGGTGCCTTAATAACAATGCTAAGCCAAACTTACTAGTAAATTAGTTAACTTTTCTAACCCTCAGTTTCCTTCTCTGAAAAATGAGGGAAATAGTAAAACCACCTCATTGGATTACTGTCAGGATTAGATAAGACAACACTAGTAAAGTGTTGATCATAGTGAAAGTGCTTACTCATCATTTCCCCTCCTAATATAGGAAGGACTACTCCTATTGGAGAAAACCCCAAGGAAAGAGTGGGATGAGTAGATAAGATATCATAAGGATGTAGAAAGAGAGAGAACAAAATGACTTACAGACCACTCCTGCTTTAATGCTATGTACATTTGCTCTCACTTTGAAACAACTGAATCAGCCTCTAAACCAAAATCCTAACCCTTTCCAGTTGTTGTTGTTAAGTGCCGTCGAGTCGATTCCGACCCATAGCGACCCTGTATAGGGTTTCCAAGGAGCAGCTGGTGAGCTTGAACCACCGACCTTGTAGTTTAAACGATTTTGCAGTCTGATGCATTAACCCACAGCGCCACACCTGCAGTAGTGGATTCCAATTGATATCAGGGTAGAATTAATTGCTCAGTGGCTCTTAACAACAACAAAATCATGGTTCAGTTATAAATATAAATGCACTTGTCTTCCCAATGGAAGCAGACTGCCATATCTAGTCTCCTGTCAAGTGGCTGTTGGATTTGAACTGTAGAGCTTCATCATGATCACTTTGTAAGTCATTGAAAAGGTTCCCCGTCATTTCTTACACAAAAGAACTATATGAACTCAGTTCAATTTACCAACAAATTCTTAAAGATACAGTTAAGAAAAGTTCTTGTATGTATCCTGGGGGTTTCTTGTTGGTGGGATACTTCAGCAAAGTATGTTAACTGTTTGAGTTTAGTTTGGATAAAGAATTGGCATTGAGTATCGGTCCTTCAGGAAACTTGAAGCCTTTTTCCCTGAGGATGGTATAGATGATTGAAATGGCGAAAAGGCAGCTTAGAATCTAATGGAGGGAGTTATATCGGGCAATCCATCTGCTAAGTAGATGGTATGGACGCTTGCAGCAGTAAGAACTGACTGTCAAGTCCATAGTGCACCTGGAAAAATTGTAAAGGTCATTAACTCAAGTGAGAAGAGTTGGTCATATCTTGCGATGAATGACCAGTATCGGTTATTGTCAAGTTGATTCCTACTCATGTCAACCACAAGTGGTGCCAGAGTAGAATTGTTCACCATAGTGTTTTCAGTGGCTGGTGTTTTGGATGTAGATCATCAAGTCTTTCTCCAGGGCACTTCTGAGTGAATTCAAATCTCCAGATTCTCAGCTAGCACCCGAACACAAATATACACCACCCACAAACTCCTTGCAATGGTTAGACACAAGTAACATTATGTAGGAAGAAGTAACAGCTGACATGTATGTGAAAAGTGAATGCTTGAGTTGAAAGGTACTGTAAGCTTCCTGCTTTATAATATTGAAAAGGTTGTTGTGATGCCAACTTGGTTGGGAAAGTTGCATTTCTAGAATGCCATGGAGAAAAGATGATCCATTCTGGCTTTACTATGTTCCCATCTCGATATCTCCATAAGAGACTTGATAATTCTGTGGTTACAACACTGCTTGTTCTAAAAAGCCTTTTAGCCAGGCTACCACTTGGCTATACTGTACTGACACTGGATAAATGTTCTTAATTGATAGATATTAAATAGCAGCATTGTATCAGCACTAGAAGACAACTCTTTCTGGAAGCTATAGTTTCTCTGTTCTATAAATGAGAGTTGAGGATGAGCATATTGTAATCACTTCCTCCTTGTCAGGTTGGCACATAGATTTCATTGAGCATGCCAAATTAAAAAAAAAAAAAAAGAACAATTCCATGTACCAGAGATGCGAAAGTAAGAACAAAAATCAATACATTTATTTATAAATCTTCACTGGATGTGCATTTTAATTATTAATTAGAATAAAACAAGTCAATAAAGAAACATCCATTTAAAAAAAGCTCTATGAACTTTATATAAAATTCTCATTACAAATTAGCCTGGGCATGTTTTGGCAACATTTCATCAATTTCTGCTTAGTACAGGGAGCCAAATCTTACCTCATTTAGTTTATGGTTCCTGATATGAGTTAAAATTCTTATTGCTATAAGTAATGAAACCATGAGCTATCTTAAACAAGAAAGGAACTTTATCTTAAGAACACCAGGGTGTGTCCCTGTAACTGTAAGGGTAGGAGTTTATTAAAGCCGGTGGAGCTGGTACTGGACTGATGTTAGCAGGCACTCTCCCTGTCTCCTGCCATCTCATTAATGTCTCTTTGGGTCTCCTCTATTTATCTGCTTAACCCCAAGCTCTTAGCTTCTTCATTCCAATGGTAGAATACAGCTGCCATGTGCATCTAGACTTACAGTTCTATTATTTTTGTGGTAGCGTAGTGGTTACCAATCGGACTGCTAACCTCAGGGTCAGCAGTTCGAAACTACCAGCTGTTCCGCTAGAGAAAGATGAGGCTTTCTGCTCCCGTAAAGATTTACAGCCTCAGAAACCCTGTGCAGGGTCTCTATGAGTTGGAACTGACACCACAGCACATAACAACAACAACAACCATCAAGTTGTTTCCAACTCATAGCAACCCTGTTTCTGAATAACAACCGATGGGTTTGAACTTACGGCCTTCTGGTTCGCAGTCCAGCACTGATCTCCCAGTACCACACCAGAATTGAATTGCCAACCCTTAATCTCAACTCGACGGCACTTAACAACAACAACAACAACAACAATCTCAACTCAAGATTCCTTGGAGAGAATTTAAATGAGTAATGTTAGTTTGGGTTCCTATCACTGATCTCTAATCATCTGTTTTGGGGAGAAAATGATATTACAATACAGATATGGCATTGTATGTTTACCTGTATACAGGAAAGTGGTAGCAACTCTGAGATAGTTGATTCGTGTTACAAAGCAGACACTACCTCAGAGTCTACTAATGACAGAATAAAAGTGTTACTAGAGAGAAGTCTTTTAAAACTATAGGTTTATGGGGGAGAAGTCTAAAGACAAATAGTGCAGTTTAAAACTATAGCTGTAACAGGTACAATTGCTATAAATGTATCGGCGTCTCATTAACAAAATATGGAGACGTAGAAAAACAATCAAGAGTCTAATGTTCATTCAGATATATTTGTAAAATCCTTGTTCCTCATCAAAATTATGTTTTTATTTCTACAAGTGAAATATATGTGTGTTAGAGACAGTATAGATTAGTGCCTTTGAGTAGAGATTCTGGAACGAAACTTGTTCTTATTGTTATTAAGTGCTGTCGAGTCAGGGCTTCCTAGGAATGGCTGGTGAGTTTGAACCGCTGACCTTGTGGTACAAATCAACCTTTGGTCAAGTGCTTATCCTATGGCACCACACCAGGACTTCAGAATGAAACTCCTTGGGTTCAAAGCCCACTCCAGCCCCAAATAGCTGTATGACTTTGGGCAGATTACTTATCCCCATTACGTATACTTTTCTCATCTTAAAATTGGAATCATTTTGTTGTTTTTGTTGCGTGTCGTTGAGTCGATTCTGACTCAAAGTGACCCTATACAGGGTTTTCAGGAGTGGTTGGGGTATTTGAACAGCCCACCTTACGGTTAACAGTCTAGTGCTTATCCTACAGTGCAACACTAGAATTTATATTAGTCACACTTAAGCTCCCTGGGTGGCATAAACGGTTTGTGCTTGAATACTAATCTTAACAGTTGGCAGTTCAGATGTACTCAGTGATGCCACAGAAGAAAAGCCTGCAGATTTTCTCTCATACAGATGTAACCAACAAAACCCCATGGTGCAGTTCTATGTAACAAATGCGGTTGCCATGAGTCCGAATTGACTCAACAGGAATGGGATTGGTTAGGTTATAGGATTGTGGTGAGAGTTGTTGTGGTTCTTATTAAGTGCCATAGAGTCGGTTCCCACCCATAACAACCCTTGATATAGGGTTTCCGAGGAGCAGCTGGTGAGCTTGAACTGCCGACCTTGAGGTTCAAACGAATTTTTCAGTCCAGCGCATTAACCCACAGTGTCACATCGGTTAATGTATGTACAACACACTTAATACCTGACCACATCTTTGTGATTGTTGTGTGCTGCTGAGTCAGTGTATAGCAAATTTCTACGACAGAGTAGAACTGCCTAGACTGTAATCCTGGTGTGCCGCTGTGGGTCAATACGCTGAATTGCAAGGTCAATTTGAACCACAAGGTCGGTGGTTCAAGCTCACTAGCTGCTCCTCGGAAACCCTATACAGGTTCATTATGAGTTGGACTGACTTGACAGCACTTAGCAATAACAACTTTTACAACAGCAGGTCACCAGGTCATTTCTCCCATGGAGTGGCTGCCGATAACCAGGCCCCCCTAACATAGTAAGGGGCAGGTGTTTATTAAAAATTGTCACATAGACTCTGACTCATGACAACCTCTTGTGTATCAGAGTTAAACTTTGCTACACAGGGTGAAGCATTCATAGGCCCAGCAGTCCTTGGAGTTCTCCATGTGTCTTGGCATCATCGATCTTTCCCTGGATCTAGGAGTTTCACAGTGAGAGACCCCAGGCCTAAAGAATGTATTCCACCCCCAACTCTTCTTTCTTGAAAGTAATAGATCCCTCCTCTCTGCTCACTTCTCTCTTCTTTTATTTCTTGTAAGATAAAAGGTGTTGCATGCCACACCCCCGGGGAATCTCCCTTACATCAGATCAGGGTCAAGATGGGATTAAGGGGATGATGTTTTGTGCCAGAGTCTATTTCGACTTACAGAGACCCTGTATAGGGTTTCCAAGGCTGTAAATTAATCTTTACAGACACAGAAAGGTTCATCTTTCTCAGCAGAGCAGTTGGTAAATTCAAACCGGACCAAAACCTCCAATGTTTTGATTAGCAGCTGAACATGTTAACCATTTGCAACACCCAGGGACTCCATGTGTGTATTGTTGTTAAGTGCCATCAAGTCAGTTATGACTCAGAGTGACCCCTGTAGGGTTCCCAAGGGAACAGCTGGTAACTTTGAATTGCCACATTGTGGTTCAAATCAACCTTGCGGTCCAGTGCATTATCCTGCAGCACCACACCAGGACTCCATGTGCATACTGGTTGATTGGTTATGTGCCATGGAGTTGGTTCCAACTCATAGTGCCCCTGTATTTAGTTTCTGAGGCTGTAAATCTTTGTGGGGGCAGAAATCCTCATCTTTCTCCTGAAGAACATCTGGTAGTTTTTAACTGCTGACCTAGAGGTTAGCAGCCTAACTCATAGCCACTGCACTACCAGAGCTCCTTATGTATGTATTATTCAACTCAAATACAGCCTAAATGTTCCTTAGAAGCTAGGGTGGTGGGACTTAGTCTCATATTTTGGACATAGTATCAGGATGAACCAGTTCATAGAAAAGGACATCATGCTGGGGAAAGTGGAGGGTCAGTGAAAAAGACGACGACTCCTAACGACATGGATTGTCTCAGTGGCAGCAACACTGGCTCAGACGTAACAATTGTGAGGGTGGTACAGGACAAGGCAGTTTATCATTGTGTGTTGCATAGGGTCCCTATGAGTTAGAACTGACTTGTTGGCACCTAACAACAACATTAAACTGACTATTCCTTTTCAAATTCTTGAAATAAAAGGTTCTTTTAGCAAAACTTTGTAAGTAACTTCACCATGCAGAAAATATTTCAGTTATTTTGCTATTGTTGTTGTTGTGAAATGCCATCGAGTCGGTTCTGACCCATAGTGACCCTATGTAGGGTTTCCAAAGAGCACCTGGTAAGCTTGAACCACCGACCTTGCAGTTCAAATGACTTTGCAGTCTGGCGCATTAACCCACAGCGCCACACCATAATTAAGTGTGAGATTATTAAACCAGTTTCTCTTATAGTAGTTAGAACTTTTCTGTGTTTCAGATGTTGAGAAATAATCTCTTTACTTGATATTGTAGAATATCTTCTGAAAAAACCTGTTATTGTGAATTGGTGCAGGTTTACAAAGCAAATCAGCAGATAGTATATTTTTATAGATGTTTCAAGAACATTTGATATGAAATATAATACATGAAGTTTTAGAATCTTTTTTTTTTTCAGAGTCACTTCACTTTTATTATATACAAACACAATCTCAGATCAGTATAGCTAGCTTCAGAGTTGATATTAATAGAAATTATCCCAAAATTTTTCTTAGGTCACAAATAACTACTATCCCATATAAAAAGGGAAAAAAATCCCATCCAGTCAGAGAAAAGGTATCCTCTGTGTGTTTCCATGGTAATGAGTTTATGACTCAAACTTTGTCTGGTTAGTCATCCACCACTTATCCAGTGGACTCATCATTCAGTCACTTGGAGAGCCATAGATTTTAATGGTACCATTCAGGATATGGCATATGAAGTTCAAGGTGGATACTGCTGCTCTAAAAATACTCAGGACTTAAGAGAATTCCTCTGCTAAAAGATCCCAAATGCTTTATAAAAAGCATTAGTCACTCCTCAAAACTGCCCTGTGAGGTAGGTCAGTATCATCCCCATTTTAACAGAAGGAAAACTGAGGCTCACTGTAGTTAAGAGACTTGCCCAGGATCACATAGCAAGTCAGTGGCACACTGGTAGGAGAGGTTGGTCCTGGCCTTAATCACCAGCATAACATTGCCACATTGCTTTCTTCAACCTCTCACCCTGACCCATTCTAGTACACTTAACAGAGAATACATTTAGGATACTAGCAAACCAAGAAGAAAAGTTTTATGAGTCTGTTTTATAAAATAGTTTGTCCACAGTGGTTGAAAATCTTACTCTAGAGTTTTTATTCAATTTTACTAATCCAGAATGTTTCTTGACCTACTATTATGTGCCATGCTGCATTCTCGGCACTGAGAATCTAGATGTGAACCAGAAACCTGTGCGAAGTGGAACTCGGTGGGCTCGATTTATTTTTCCTAGTCTCTTCAGTTTCTGTCTTGGACAGGGTGCTGTCTTACCACTTGCTTCTCATACGTTTTAGTGGAAAATATTTGCGTTTTCTCATCTCGCAGGTTTCCAGCTTACATAGATCATGGCTTGCACAGGTTTTCTGTATTTGCTGTCAATCTTGTACTGTAGTGGGAAGAGGCGTGCTCAGCAGAGACTGAAAATAGAGCATGTGGTTAAAAGTGATTAATTGAGGATTTAAATTAGGTTGTCAGTGAGGATCTCTCTAAAGAGGTGTCATTTGAGATCTGAGTGACATAAATGACCCTGACAAGGGAAAATCAGGGATAAAAGCATCTCAGGCAGAGCAACCTTCTTAGAGAAAGACCCCAAGCTGGTAACTGAGCTTGATATATTAGTAAAATGGAAGTGTTGGGAGAGCCATGAAAGGAAGGTATAAAATTCGGGGAGGAAGTTAGGGGTCAGGCGATGATGCAGGGCTTCTAAATTAGAAGAAAGAGTTCAGGTTTTAGTCTTTATTTAATGTTCTTATATTTAAAAAATCGAATGCATCAGATTTAGACTTGGTTAACAGAAATATAAAATGATGATTAAATTAATAGAGAAACCATTATTACATCAAAAACTCATCACAACGCTCATGTTGAATATGAAATCAATGTGCAACATTCAGACTCAGTGAACGGACTTCAAGCTAGTTTATAAATAGGATTTGTAACAAAATGACAAAATAATTCCTTAACGCTTATGACTGTAATGCCCACAATAGGATTACCAGCAGACTGAAATATTATAGAAGCCTGCTAGTCTGACATGGGACAGTAGCTGCTAGGTTAGTAGAAGAAGTTGGCTCAAGAGAAGCATAAGAAATAGTATATTCTACCTTAAAACATAAATAAGAGGGGCTTCAAAAGGTTTATGAAAAAATGTCATAATCTTTCAGCTCCATTTTTCCATGAACTTTTTGAAGCCTAACTCGTATATACTTATTGTTACGTTGTTGTTAAGTGCAATCAAGTCAGTTCCGACTCATAGTGACCCTGTATATAGGGTTTCTGAGGAGCAGCTGGGGAGCTTGCTGCCGACCTTGCGGTTCAAACCAACCTACAACTCATTAACCTGCAGCGTCACAGCAGGACTTCATAGATAAGTATAGCTGAACTTAACTCCAGGCCACAAATTTAGTTAGATCTGCTTCAAACCTCTCATCTTCTGAGATCAGCAGGCTACCCGGAGCATGGTTTTCCCATGAAGAATTTGTAAATTCTCACAGGGGTCAGTGGAAACATTTGATGCCTCCTAAAGGTTTGGAGTCCTGGTGTGGCGCTGTGGGTTAATGCACCAGACTGCAAAGCCGTTTGAACTACAAGGTCGGCGGTTCAAACTCACCAGCTACTCCTTGGAAACCCTATACAGGGTCGCTATGGGTCGGAATCGACTCGACGGCACTTAACAACAACAACAACAACAAAAGGCTTAGGGTTGGAATTTAATTAGCACCCTTTGATTTTTATCCATGTTGCATTGGCCAAAACAAGTCACAAGGCCAATTCCAACATCAGTAAAGTAAGAAAGTGCATTTCACCATAGAAGCTGGGAGAAGAGTGAATATTTGCTGAACAACAGTCTACCTCGTATCTTACCACATAACTTACCCTTGGTGTGATCATCATGGTTAGGTGGTGGTGGTTCTAAAGTGCCGTTGAGTCAGTTCCAACTTATAGTGACCCTGTATAGGGTTTCCATGGAGTGACTGGTGGGTTTGAACCACTGGCCTTGCAGTTCAAACTGACTTTGTGATCTAGAGCTTATCCTGTAAACATTGTATTTCTCAACAACATCCTAGCTCTGGAATTCTCAGCATTTAGGAGGTTATGGAACCATTTGGCAGCCTGTTTAAATCCATGCACCCTTCCTCAGAAAAAATATTTTTAATTGCATAAATTAAAATATATAAAAAAATTTGTGATACATTACTGTGTTTTTTATGAACATTAAATGATAAGCAGGTCTAGTAACATTTATAATTCCAAAGTAATGATTATATTGAGATAGGTAACAAATATGATGTGATATTGGGAGAGTGTTGGCTCTAGAGAATAAACATTGGACTGAGAAGCACAAGGTCTTTCAGTTGGAGCCAAGCAGCCACTCTGTGGAAGAAAGATGAGGCTTTCTGCTCCCACAAAGATTTACAGCCTTGCAAACTGTATACAACTCAACACTTAACAACAACAGTAATGTCTTATGAAAATATCTATAAATTCTGTTGTTGAAAAAAATCACAAATACTACAAGTAAACTTTTTCCAATAGTCATAATTTAAGGAGCTGTGAAATTTCAGAGGAAAATAAAGATGTATCTTTTTCCATCTAAGCTCATGGACACTGAATACTCTCCATAACCCCTGACCTAACCTTTAACTGAGCCCTGATGTGGCATTGTAGGATAAGCAATAAACTAGTAGCCTCAAGGTCACCAGTACAAACTCTCCAGCAGCCTATATAGAGTTGCTGTAAGTCGGAATTGTCTTGTTGGCACATAACAACAACCACCGCCTTTAACTATTACCTGAGGTACGTTTCCTTTCCTGTGGCTGGTTAGGAGAAATCTTGATCATACCTTCCAGTTTCTCTCTTTTCTTTCTTGAACTTGGAGAAAAATACTGTGAAAATTGTGTGCTTATTTGATGACTCTCTCTCACTAAACTGTAACCTCCTTGAGAACATGAATTTGTTGTTTTCATCACTATACCTTCAGACTAGTATGGTGCCTACTGCATTGTACATACTCTGTACCTATTTAAATAATAGTATTGGGGGGAAATGAAACACGACATAGTAACCATTGGTTCACAGTGGGTGATAATTTTGTGACAACTGAATATATTCATGTACATTGTACAGATAAAATATGGAAAGTGTTTTTAAAATATTTTAAATTTAAGACTTGTTTGCTCAATTCCTATAAAATTCATCACGGACTTGGGTTAGAGTCTGTCTGAATACTTGCATGTTGTTAAGTGCTGTTGAGTTGGTTCTGACTCATAGCCACACTGTATAGAGTATCTGAGGAGTGGCTGGTGGGTTTGAACCACCAAACTTGTGGTTAGTAATCCAGTGTTTATCCTACAGCATCACACCAGGACTCTGAGTACTTGAATAATATTAGCTCTTAATTATAAAAAATCATAACAGTGGTTAGTTTTGCTATTCTTGTTGTTAGTTGGCCCCAACTCATAGTAACTTAATGTATATAACTGTACAAAACGTTATATATATAACTGTACATAATGTTGCCTGGTTCTGTGCCAGCCGCACAGTCTTTGCTGTGTTTGAACTCATTGTTACAGCTACTGTGCCAATCCATATCACTGAGGGTCTCACTCTTTTATGCTGATCCTCTGTTTTCACCAAGTAAGATGTTCTCTACAATTTGGTCCCTCCTAATGATATGTCCAGAGTAAGCAAAATGGAGTCTTGCCTTTCTTACTTCTAAGGAACATTTGGGGCTGTGCTTCCTCCAAGACTGATGTGTTTATTCTTCTGATAGTACATGGTATAGTTAGGATTCTTTGCCAAAACCATGCTTTGAATGCGTCAATTCTTCTTTTTCCATTATCCAGCTTTCCCATGCATGTGGGGGGATTGAAAATACCATGGCTTGGTACAGGCACACCTTAGTCTCTAGAGTAACATCTTTGCTCTTTAACACTTTAAAGAGGTTTTGTGTTTTGTTTTGTTTTTTTATATAGCAGATTTGCCCAAATGCAATACTGGTTTGATTGCTTTACTGTTCCCTCAATGGCTGTTGATTGTGGATATAAGTGAAATGAATCTTTGACATGTGCAATGTTTTATTCTTTGTGGTGCTATTGCTAACTGGTGCAGTTGTGAGGATTTTGTTTTTATGTGGAGGTGTAATCCATACTGAAGACCTGTAGTCTTTAATCTTCATAATGGAGTGCTTCAAGTCTTCCTATTTGGCAAACACATTTTTGTCATCTGCATAGCTTAGGTTGTTAATGAGTCTTCCTCATCCTGATATTGTTCTCTTCTTCTTCCTGCTTCTTCCTATAGTCTAGCTTCTCAGATTGTTTGCTCTGAATAAGTATAGTGGAAGGATACAACCTTGCCACACACCTTTTCCCATTTTAAACCATGCAGTAGCCCCTTGTTCTGTTCAAATGACTGCCTCTTGCTCTATGTACAGATTCCACATTTGTTCAACATCCCTTCCTCCTTTGTGCACAGCACTGCACTCAACTTTGAGATAGTCTGTCTTAAAGAGATCACAATCTAGTTTGGGAGACAGCCAGTAAACAATAATTATAAATCAATCATGTGATCACTCTTAGAGTTGCACGAGATTTTGACTCTCCTTTGTGCACTGTGTGCATGGAAATTCAGTTTCTTTGCAGGTTTTTATTTATTTGTTTGTAAAAAATTTCCCTCTCTACCTACCATATAAGGAGCTCTGGTAGCGTAGTGGTTACAAATCCGGCTGCTAACCTCAGGGTCAGCAGTTCGAAACTACCAGCTATTTTGCAGGAGAAAGATGAGGCTTTTTGCTCCCATAAAGATTTATAACCTCAGAAACCCTGTATAGGGTTGCTATGAGTTGGAACTGACTCCACGGCACATCACCACCACCACCACCACCACTACCTACTATATGATGGGAAAACATGGAGAAGTTAATCAAGAGATAGTTTCATTGAATGTAAAACTGATATTCTTCCATGTAAACCTCATAATAAAAACTTATTTTAAAAAAAGATAGTTTCATAAAGATAATGACAGTTTTTAAAAAGTAGTTTTACTTTTAAGCTTTTATAAATTTACTATTTGAATAAGTAATTACCCAGAGATATCTTATGCAAATACAACAGATTTGTATGTGTTATTCCCCTCTCTTTTTAACCAAATTGTTGATGTGCCATTCATGTTCTATACTTTATTTTTCTTTTCTTGTCAATATGTGTTGGAGATTTTTCTTTCTTATCAATATATGTCATTTGTGCGAAGGTACAAATCTCACCTTTTTTACCACCTGTGTAATAAGGATTATTGTGAATCCAAACCCCAAAACAAGAGACTAATCCAGTCCTCACCTTCCCATTTCTCCATTCTCACTGCCAGCCAGCCAAGGGGTACTCTGTCTGTGACCCTAGATGTCCAGAGTTGGGTCAGAGGTCACAAGTAGATACTGTCCTTCAGACCAGCTGACCATGCAGCCTTTCTCTAACCCTAGCCACCCTGAGCTAGATCAGACCTTACAGTTAAAAGGACACAGTCTTAAAGAATGCCAAAGAGGCAGATGCCAGCTCTTGCTGGCTTCCCTTGTCTCTGGAGATGAAAATTCACCAGAGTGACTCACAGAATCTCACAGAGAACACACCATATTTAGGACTACAGGTTTATTACAGTTTAAAAGGATACAAAGAAACACAGAATCAGTCTGGAAGGGGTCATAGTGCAAAACTTCCATTTACCCAGGGACACACTACCCTCTTGAGAGCAGATGTGCTTGCCAACCTGTAAGTTCATCTGAATACTAGGGCTCAGGACTGTTATGAGCCTCTTGACATGGTCAAATGACAGAGAACTTCATGCTTCCTGAGGCTGCGTCAACACTGGGTCCGCCTCCATTCTTTAGTCTCAGGTATAGTCTGACTCTCAGGAATCAATGCCAAAGGTCAAATTGCTTATTACCAGGTGAGTCTTCACCTTCCATAGTAGATAAAGGTTGTGTTTATTCACTTGATAGCTGCATAGTGTTTCATTGTATAGATTTTTGTAATGTGTTTAACCAACTCAGGGTATATCGGTATGGAGGTGGTTTCCAGTATTTGGCTGCTACAAAAAACTGCTGCAGTGAAAAAGTCTTGTGTATAATAATTTCGCAAATGTTTGAGTATATCTGTAGGTTAAATCTCTAGATGTGGAATTGCTGGGTTCATGCATTTGTGATTTTGATCGATCAGGCCAAATTGCTCATCTTAAAAGTAATGTCAATTAATATTCCCACCTGCTATGTGAGGCTGTGCCTGTGTATGGTTGTTGTTAAGTGCCATAGAGTCAATTCCTACTCATAGTGAGCGGCCCTGTATAGGGTTTCTGAGGAGTGGCTGGTGAGTCTGAACCACCAAAAAATGAAATTAAAAATATGAATTCTCGAGTGGTCAGATGGAGGACAACAATATTATAGAAATAGAGAAGGAATAACACATTCAGAAGGCCAGCAGAGCAAGAGCTGTTGCAGATCTAAGAATTTTAGTTGGTTCCATTTGGCTTGAATGTGGGAGGATGGCTGAGAAGTGGTGAGAAATGATGCTGAGACTAGGGAGTAGGAGTGGGAGTTGGTCATAAATGGTTTCATGTATAATACAAGGTAACTGATACTCTTAATTGTGCAGATTAAGGTTTTTGGTAAGGAAATGACGCAGTATGGTTGATTCATGCATATTATAAAAAAGAATCAACTGTTCGTATTTTATTTAAAGCAGGCTTGTCAAATAAAGATTCTTCTTGCAATTTAAAATGTTTTCCTACCTCATGAATAACTAAAGTCATATGCAGATTGTAGAAAATTTATATGTGTCAACAAAAACTGAAACACGGAAATTAGTCATAATTTTACCACTGAAAATTAATCTCCTTATTCAAACAACTCTTGCTGTCCTTAAAACAATAAAAGAAAATCAATATGTATATTAGGTTTAAGAATATAAACAAAGTGGCTTCCAAAGATAGCCACTGTTGGGAGTTTCTTTTAACTTCTTCCAGGAAGAATGGGAAGAAAAATAATGATTCATACAGTCACATAAAATCACAGCCTAATTGTTAATGGTTCCATTGTACTACACTGTAGAACTGTACTACAAAGGCTTTCTCTTAAATATATGAGTATTTTGGAAACATAAAGAATCGTTTTATTTTTTTCTTTAAGGACCTTACTAAAAACTTTAGCTAGATCTCAATCACATGTGCTCTTATTTTTTTTGTAACATTGGACTAGCCAGCACTTAGCTAAGCAGGATCTCAACATAAATGTTATCAGTCCACACAGAATGCTTGGCAGAATGCTGTGTTTCAGAAAACTATTCTACTGTTCATTCTCAAAAGTCCCATTGTAGAATAATCCTAATATTATAATGTTGTTGTTGTTGTTAAGTGCCGTTGAGTCGGTTCTGACTCATAGCGACCCTGTACAGGGTTTCTGAGGCTGTAAATTTTTACTGGAGCAGAAAGCCTCATCTTTCTCCGGCAGAACAGCTGGTAGTTTTGAACTGCTGACCTTAAGGTTCATAGCCCGATTCGTAACCACTATGGTACCACTACTATGACTAAGGCTTTTACCTGTAGGACCTGTTGTAACAGGTCCTTTGGTGTAAGACTTGAAAAATAACATCTTTACATCACATATCTGGATCACGTATCTAACATATCACTTCTATGTACTAATGCATCAGTCCATCTTGGTTTTTTTTATAAGCTTTAAAGTAAGTTGCAGACATCAGTACATTTCCTTCTAAATATAGGTATCATTAGGTAAAATTTACATGCAATGAAGTGCACAAATCTTTTTTTTTTTTTTTACTATATTGTGAATTAGATGAAGGTTTGCAGACACGATCATCAGCTCCACAAAACAGCAAAAACCATATACCTTGTTTCAATTCAATAATCACAATTGCCCTTCTGCAACATTTATCCCACTTCCTCCCTGTGGCTCCCCACTTATATCTTTTTTTTAATGGGAGTTAGGGGTTTATTAGGGAAGTTAACATGTTATATACAATTCATGGTCAGAAACATTCAGGGCACAGTTCTTACAGTCAGGACAGCCTCTGTTCAGCTGTGCACACAGGCAGATCCCTTTCTGGCCCTCAGCCTAGGCTGAGCAAGGCTACAAAGCGCTTGTAAGTCTGCTGATAAATGCCCACAGGGCACACCAATCCACAGTAAGCCTCAGCCTGAAGGGACTTGGCTCTAGCTCCATGTGTTAGCAAACCTAGTTCTTCCAATTAAGTGTCTGGAGATGCCCCATTCTGTAAGCAATCCTCCTGCCCAGAGTCACTCAGCTTTATTTGTTCCATGTACTAGGAAACCCACTGCTCTGTCTTGTGGCCACTTATATCTTATAGTTCACAAATGAACAAGGCAAAAATATTTGATGTACACTTAAAAACAAAATATATATTCATTTAAACGTCCAAAGGGCACTTTCTGCCAAGCCTGCAGGCACCTTTTCTGCTGTCAGCACTTTTCTAGGTAGGGATCTCATGCTGCACTCATCCTCTTCCTTATTGATGGTCCTGGGATCATCTGTTCCTAAAATGAAAGATTACCTACTTCTACTTTGAGTTCCACATCTTCTACAGTTACAATTGCAATTAATCCTACTAAAAATTTTCACAGTTGAGTCATAAAATCATATCATCGTCGTCCCCCACCCCCTTTCACCAGATCCATCTGGGAAAAAGGGAAACTATTCAATGGGGATTCTACCTTACCCCCCTCATTCTGCAACTAAACACACTTAATAAAACTTGTAAGTCTGTCACTTCATTGCCTTTGTCGTTCCCCCATTTTTGATAGCCAGTTTCTAAATTTCTTGTCCCTATCAACCCAGTACACTAAGGCAACAAAAACGCACAAATCTTAAGTGACTGTATTTCAATATATGTGCCCTACTGCTTCAGAAATACATTAATGTGCCTTCAAATCATTTCCCCTCCATTAGGACTTCCTAATAATTATAACTGACTTATGTGTGGTCCCGGTATGTTTTCGTAGCTATATATTCCCAACTGTTGGACTAGGACAATAGTTTTGATGATTTGGGATTCACAATCACAAGACATTGTTAAAAACCACACGTTGTTTTTAAGTACTGTGGGGTCGGTTCTGACTCATAGCAACCCTGCCCAGGGTTTCCAAGGCTGTAGTAAATCTTTATGGGAGCAGAATGCCTCATCTTTCTCCCACAAAACTGCTGGTAGTTTCGAACTGCTGACCTTGAGGTTGGCAGCCCGACTCGTAAACACTACGCTACCAGAGCTCCTTAAAGCCACATAATATGTAATAAATGCTGGAATTTGGATATCCTCTCCAAACAGTTAAAATTCAATCTTTGCTTAGAAACCCAGAATCTCTACAGTGCTCTCTAACCTAACAGTCACACTTATATTAATATGACTCCTTTATGTAAAACAATTACGTTAGTGCTACTGTTTGAAAGGTGCAAATTACTTTTCATTTTGGGTGTAGGCTGCTCAGCTTCCTTCTTATTAAAGAGACAGGAAATTTTTCCATTCAAAGTTTAATGTCATTTGTAAATATTTATTTGAATTTATCATTGACTTAAGCTCTTCAAAGAACATTTGCAAAACAAGTGCAACTTAGTGATCAAGATTGTTATATATAAGGAGCAAATGTTTTCAATGACTAGTCTTCCCAGTGATGGCAGGGTGCAAAGAGAAGAAAAAAGGCAGGAATTGGTCTGAGTATGTTTTAGTTAAATAACTAAGAGAGGATGAGCCATCACTGAGTTGGCAAGATTCTGAGAAAGGGCTCTTCTTACCTGTTACTGCAGGAAATGAGCACTGCACTTGATGGAAGAGAGGGTTGTTGATATTGGACATACAGAAGACACAAAGCAACTTATGTTAAAATTTTTCTTCAGACAGTTTCTTAAAGGAAAAAGACACTTATATAAAAGCAATATATTCTTCATGGTATCTTTATTAAATTTATATATAACTAATATATTTGGAGTCCTGGTGTGGCGCTGTGGGTTAATATGCCAGACTGCAAAGTCGTTTGAATTGCAAGGTTGGCAGTTCAAGCTCACCAGCTACTCCTTGGAAACCCTATACAGAGTCGCTGTGGGTCGGAACCGACTCAACGGCACTACACAACAACAATATATCTGTTACTGCTAATCTCACAGTAAGCAGTTTGAAACTACCAGCGGTTCCACAGGAGAAAGATGAGGCTTTCTGCTCCTGTAAAGATTTGCAGCTTCCGAAATCCTGCACAGGGTCACTATGAGTCAGAACCAACTCCATAGCATATAACAACAAATATATCTGTCAGGGAGTACGATGGCTCCATACGATAAACACTGGACTGCAAACCACAAGGTCTGTGGTTCCAGCCCGAGAGTCGCTGCATGGGAGAAAGATGAGTCTTTCTGCTTCAGGAAGATTTAAAGCCTCAGAAACCCTATACAGGGTCTCTATGAGTCAGAACTGACTTGATGGCATTTAACAAGTCTACCGGATAGGAGTCCTGGACTACTAACTACTAGGTTGGCAGTTCAAACCCACCAGCTGCTCCTCAGGAAAAATATGAGACTTTCGGCTCTCATGAAGATTGATTGTCTCAGCAACCCTGGTAGCGTAGTGGTTACGAATCGGGCTGCGAACCGCAAGGTCAGCGGTTCGAAACTACCAGCTGCTCCGCGGGAGAAAGATGAGGCTTTCTGCTCCCGTAAAGATTTACACCCTCGGAAACCCTATACAGGGTCACTATGGGTCGGAACCCACTCGATGGCACTTAACAACAACAACAATATATATATATGGAGCTCTGGTAGTGTAGTGGTTACGAATCGGGCTGCAAACCTTAAGGTTAGCAGTTTGAAACTACCAGCCGCTCCGCAGGAGAAAGATGAGGCTTTCTACTCCCATAAGGATTTACACCCTCGGAAAGCCTATACAGGATCGCTATGGGTCAGAACCGACTCGACGGCACTTAACAACAACAATATATATATGTACATTTTACAAAAAAAGAAAAAGCCAGAAACAAATCTGTAACTAATGATATGTATATACTTTGCTGTTGTTGTCAAGTGCCATAGAGTTTATTCTGATCCATAGTGACCCTGTATAGAGCTCCAAGGAGCAACTGGTGAGCTTGAACTGCCACACTTGCAGTTCAAACTGACCTTATAGTCCAGCACATTAACCCACAGTGCTACACCAGGACTCCTATGTATACACATATATTTTTGAACATTTGATTGTGTTTTAAATGAACATTTACAAAGTAAATTAGTGGTACATGCAACAATCAGTATGCAAGTTGTTCCAGGACTTTGGTTGCTGTGCCCCCACCAGTGTGTCAGCATTCTCTATTCCCCTACCTTCCAGTTTCCCTGCCCTTCTGATCTCTCATCTCTGCTTTCGGGCATATGGTACCCACTTGGTCTTGTACAGTTGATTGCTCTCTGGAGCACATCCCTCACAGGTGTTGATTGTTTTATGGGGTAATCTGACTTCTGTTCCAGGTTAAAAAGGTGTCTTACTTGGGTTGTTGGCGTCCTTGTGTGGCACTATGAGTTAGTGCGCTGGACTGTGAAGACGGTTTGAACTGCAAGCTCAGTAGTTCAAGCTCGCCAGCCGCGCCTCAGAATCCTTGTACAGGGTCACTATGAGTCTGAACTGACTTGCAGGCACTTAACAACTACTTGGGTTATTAGTCTCAGGTTCTGTCAGGCTTACCAATCCAGTAAGTCTGATCTTTTTTATGAACTTGAGTTTCATTCTGTGTTTTTCAGTTAGCAGCAGTTGAGTGCTTAACCACTGTGCCACCAGGGGTTCTTGGATCACCTCTGTTGTTGTTAAGTGCCATCGAGTTGGTTACAACTCATAGCGACCCCGTATAGAGTTTCCAAGGAGTGGTGAGTTTGAACCAACGACCTTGTGGCTCAAGCTGACCTTGCAATCCAGTGCTTTATCTCGCAGTGCCACACCAGGATCCTGGATCAACTCTATAACCTACTTATTAGAAAGCTTTATGAGATGACGTGTCAGGAAGT
This sequence comes from Chrysochloris asiatica, assembly GCF_000296735.1. Lineage (NCBI taxonomy): Eukaryota > Metazoa > Chordata > Mammalia > Afrosoricida > Chrysochloridae > Chrysochloris > Chrysochloris asiatica. The sequence goes on from NW_006408618.1 coordinate 4,799,587, forward strand.
GAAGTATTGAATAGTTCCACTCAGTTACAACTTAGATGGATGGTCAGGGTCATGCCATTACATTAGGTTGGTTGGAACTGTTGCTTTGGGGGAAAATCTGGATTGAATATGGCATATCATGTTGAAAAACATCTGTGTGCATTTCACCCCTTTATAGAAGGATACTTGTATTTAATATGGTACTTAAGAGTCTGGATTTTAACTCATTCTGTGAGGGATGTTTTAGGATTATTTTTCTTTGTCAGAACTCTATTTGGCTAGGATTTAGCCCCTCAAAGCACTGGATTATAATCACTATTCTGCTGTTCCAACCCTTAGTAGTCTGCAGTCTCTTCAGTTTTTAGATCCTTTCAAAGATATTTTCACTGGACAAAAGCACCATAAAAACCATAAGACACCTATTAAGAAAGCAAGTCATTCTGTAATTTAATAATAAGAGTGCAAGCTGTTCAGTTGAATATCTACAGAACTAAAGTAATAGCTAAAGTGAACGCAAATTCACATAAATTGAGTGATTTTGTTACCTTCTGTAAACCTTATCTTTATGTGAAATAGGGTCTTATTCACCTACAAAGGATTTTTTGGAGGCTTTCAGTAATGCTTATAAAACCTGAGAATGTGCTTAAAAGATTGGTGGACAGATTTTGTGATCATATTGTCTACTTAATAATGACATCATCTTTCTTGTTAGGTTTCAAAATAGGCCATTCAGATACTCCTGTTATGTAATTGAATCATCACTTACTGTTACAAAATCAAAGCTCCCCTGCTGTTCCTGTATAGAGTCACATGACTGAGCAGTAAGAAAGAAATGTTTAATGCTTCCAGATGCAGGCTGTTCTTGGGTTAATGGGGTGGAATGGAGATAAAGATGCCTGTTGAAACTGATTTGTAAACTACTCCCAGAACTAGGAGTTGTTCTATTCTAGAGATCCCAATATTCTCCCTCGAGCTTCTAGGATGTGCTGACTAGTCTCAGAGTAATACAAAAAGCCTGCTCATTTTGGAAGCATCCTCTTATTGCAGTGTTTGTCTGGCACTGCTATTTGCAGTAGCTCTTAGCCTTGGCAGCCCTGTTTTTGTTTTGTATGTTAAGTCAATGAGTAGGTAATAGATTGGATGTTTATATTTTTAAATTCAAAGTATAAATTAAGTAAGCTTTTAGGCTTCTGTGAGATCATTTTTAGATTTAAACAACAACAACAACATAAAAGACTGGTCATTGGTATTGTCCTTAACTGGCAGGTGTTAATGAGAAAAAAGCCATATGTTCCGTGCCCAAATGAGGCAGATGATTATGTTCTGCTCTGTTTATTATACTCTTCTTCCCTGCCAACAGCTTCTCAATTTTATGTCGCAGAAGGGACTAAGCCAGAGAATATGATATATCAGCTCATGTCCATTGTCTTGGAAAAATAGTTCAGATATGCCCAGAGGATCAGCACTTGTTTCATTCATGCGTAAGCTGGAACTATGTATTTGTAAGTGGCCAGGGCAAACTAAGCCTGTTACAAAGGAAAACAGAAACAGCCAAGTGGATGGTCTTTGATTTCAAGAAACGTCAGTATTCTCAGAAAAGAACACACCGACATCTAGAGATGTCTGAAGACTCAAATGCCAGGTATAAGAAAACACAGATGAGTCAAGTACCAAGTGAATCTGTTTGGGATAGTGTCAGTTGAATCTAATCAGATGAGTTTATTTCATATGGAAAATGCATTCAACCTAGGAACAGTGAGACATGCCATTTAGTTGAAATTAATTGTAAATTCTGGTCTCTTCTGGATTGTCAGAGATTCATTTAACAGGAAAAGTTCCTTCCAATGTATAGTCTGCATACTTTAAGATGCCTCTAGTCTTCTTTAGCATAGAAACTACTGGAAATAATTACAATATGTGTCATTTTAATGACATCAGGTTCTCTCTTTCACTGCCACCATCATTTGGTATACCCCTCATTAAGCAGCATTAGTATTCAAATTTTAATCCTTACATAGTTCTGTGTGAAAGCTTCTGCCTCTTTTATTATATATTCTGCAGACTATACTCTTGGCTCTTGGGTATAGGTATTCGTTCGTAATGGACTCTCTATATTCTTATTTATCATTTTTTGAGAAAACCATATAACTAAGGATCTTGATTGTTTCCCCCAAGGTTTGGCCCGGCATATTGTATCTGCCTGAGGGAGACAGCAACACTAAACCTGTTTGGGGAAAATGGAATTGAAAAAAATGGGATTTTTTCCCACAGTTTTTTTGAAGCCCCTTGTATTTCTAGAGATAAAAGGTTTTGCCCTTTGGACTATTTATTAGGACACAGTGTCTCTTGTGTTACCTGCAGCCGTCTTTGAAATATAATCTCTCTGATAAATTTGTTTACCAAACTCTTACGTTGCGGATATGACACAAAACTAACCTTGTGACTTCCACAGTATAGAAAAGGGCACTACCTTCTGACTTGTAGCTCTTCTCCTGGTTGGTGTGGTGTTCTTATGTACAGTCCAGTGTTGTTGTGTGCTATCCAATCAATTCAGACAAATAGGGATTCTGTATGACAGAGTGTGGTGCTGTGCTGTGGTCCTGGTGTGGTGCTGTGGGTTTGTGCACTGGACTGCAAAGTCCGTTTGACAACAACAACACTATGATTAGTATCCAGGATAGATCTCCTAGCATATTTGTCTGTGGTGTTAAGTGCCGTCGAGTCAGACCCCTACCCATAACAACCTTATATGAAGGGTTTCCGAGGAGCAGCTAGTGAGCTTGAACCGCTGACCTTGTGATTTAAACCAACTCTGCAGCCTAGCTCATTAACCAGGACTCTCTCTCT
>NW_006408618.1:4802727-4835659 GCF_000296735.1 Chrysochloris asiatica
GAACCGCTGACCTTAAGGTTTGCAGCTCAATTCGTAACCACTACGCTACCAGAGCTATAACAGATCTTAAATACTGAAGACTAACAAAAGTTGTTGCATAAATTTTTCTGCAATTAGATGAGAACATTCTTATTGCTGGTCTACAAACGCTTCATAAGGATAGCTGCTTCCTAAAGATACTTTGAAGTTGCCAAATGTTGAGTGAACCCCATTCTTCATTGTCTGTGGTATAATTATATTATCCTAAAATGTAATAGTTGAGAGTTCCAAGGCTAGTAGGGTGACTTCCATCATCACACACTGCCTTCCACTGTGTCCCAGGAACTGTTAGAGCCCTTGCCATCTCTGTGCCAATAGGGGAAAACACTTTGTAGACACACACAGGAAATGGCATGCATCACATATGCTTCCATTACATACAGGACTCTTTGCCAGAATTTAATCATAGGGCCACACCAAGCTACAGAGGAGTTTGGGGAAGGAAATCTTTGGGTGGGCAACCATAAACCCAGTTGAGAATCAGGGAAGTGTATTAAAAGGAAGAAATAGAGAGTGAATTTTGGGAGACAACTTCAGTAGTCGCTATCATAAATCTGTGCCCACACCCATTTATATACACCTCTAATGCATACAAATGGGTGTGGGCACAGATTTAAAATGAGTCTGGAAAATAATATGGCCGACTTCCTTTCCTTCTTCACCCTCTGCAGAAAGATTCTGGCTAGGATTTTTTTTTAAATAGCTTATAATTTTTTAACAGTATTATTAAAATAAAATTCAGCAGTTTTAAGTAGACTAAACTAAGTCTGTTGCTGTCAGATTAATTCTGACTCCTGGCGGCCCCACTCGTTTCAGAGTATTACTGTGCTTCGTGGGGTGTTCAGTAACTGTAATCTTAGGGAAGTAGGTCTTCTGGACTTTATTAACGGCACTGCTGGGTGGATTCAAACTGCAACCTTTTGGTTGGTAGCTGAGTAAAAAACAATTTACACCACCCAGGAACCATTTGAAGCATACTACTTACTATTCACTGATCCTGGTGTGGTGCTGAGGAATAAGTGCTGGCTAGGAGCTCTGGTAGCGTAGTGGTTACGAATCGGGCTGCGAACCTTAAGGTCTGCAGTTCGAAACTACCAGCCGCTCCGCGGGAGAAAGATGAGGCTTTCTACTCCCGTAAGGATTTACACCCTCAGAAACCCTGTACAGGGTCGCTATGGGTCGGAACCGACTCGACGGCACTTAACAACAACAACAACAACAACTAACTGAAAGGTTAATGGTTCAAATCCACCAACTGCTCCTTCAAAACCCGACACAGCGTAACTATGAGTCGGAACCAATTGGTGGCACTAAACAATAATTCAGTGGTATTTAGTGAATTTATAGTTATGCCACAATTCATCTTGAGAAAATTTTCATTACCACCACCACCACCACCACCCAAATACCCTCATGCTTATTTGCAGTCAGTATGTATCTTATCTCCAGACTCAGTCAACCAGTAATCTGTTTTTGTCTGGAAATTTCATATAGGTGGAAATATAAAATATGTATCTTTCATGTCTAACTTCTTTTACTTAGCATGTTTGTGGGGTACATCTGTGCTATAGTATAAATAGTTTTCTTTTTAATTGCAGAATATAGTATTCTGTTGTCTGATTGCCCCATATTTTGCTTATCCATTTACCAGTTGATAGATTTTGGACATATTTCCATTTTGAGGCTACTATAATGTTCCTATGAACATTCCCTTACAAGTGTTTGTGTGAACATATGTTTTCATTTCTCTGCCTAGGAGCATAATTGTTGAGTCATATGGTAACTTTATGTTCAAATTGTTAAGAAAATACCAAACGGTTTTCCAAAGTGCCTATAACGTCTTACATCCTATCAGCCTATAGGAGGGCTCCAGTTTCTCCATATCCTCAGCCCTTGATGTCCTTTTTCACTGTGGCCATTTTAGTGGTGGGTGAGTGATGGTCATGGTGATTTTGTGCCGTGGAGTCAGTTCTGACTCATGGCGACCCTGTATAGTGTTTCCAAGACTAAACCTTTACAGGAGCAGAAAGTCGCATCTTTTTCCCATGGAGTCGTTGGTAGACTCAAACTGCTGGCCTTGTAGTTAGCAACCCAACTCATAATTCACTACACTCTCAGAGCTTCTGGGTGGTGAGTAGCAACCTCATTTGAAATTTCAATTCACATTTTCTTAATGACAGTGAGCATCTTTTCATGAACTCTTATTAGCTATCTGTGTATCTTTGGTAAAATGTCAGTTCAAGATTTTTCCCATTTGAAAATTGGATTATTTATCTTTTTTTAATAATTGAGAGTTCTTTTTTTATTCAAGATATAAGCCCTTTATCATATATCTGATTTGTGAATATTTTCTTTCAACCTGCAGCTTATCTTTTTGTTTTCTTATAATGGTATCTTTTGAAGAGCAAAACTTTTGTATTTGTGTAAAGTCTTATTTCTCCATTTTCTTTAATGGATTGTCCTTTTGATATCATAGTTAAGAAATAACACAAAAAATTTTTTTCCCGTATTTTCTTCTAGAGGTTTTAGAATTCTTGCTCTTACATTTAGGTCTATGGCTGATTTTACTTTGATATTTGTGTTTGATGTGAGCTAAGGTTCTTACTACTTTTTTTTTTTTTTTTAACATTGGGCTATTTCATTGTTCCTGCACCATTTGTTGACAAGATTCTTTGTCATATATGTTGAAAATCAATATAAATAACCAAGTTCATTTCTGATTCTCAAATTTTTTTACATTGATTATGTGTGTCTATCTTCACCTGGCTAGACCTTTAAGACTTTCACAGTAATATTTCTGAATTTCCCTTTCTTGAATTGTTACTTAATCCAGTAAGCCATGGAAACTGAAATGACACCGTAATGTTTAAGCATCTCTAAAGAGAATGATGCAGGGCCTGAACAAGGTTTTATAATCACAGATCAGTTCAAGTAGTAGCAGTACCCCACTGTACAAAAAATCAGAAGCAAGGGTAAAAGGACAAAATTGAAAAAAAAAAAAAGATATAGTTAGAAATATGAAATACTTGTATTAAAAATGAGATGAGCAAAGAGACCTAAAAGGGCAGTGGCTTAAGAAAGATCTTCATTTTTCTCATTCAGTATCAGTACATGCTTGATTTGGTGAGTCCATTGAGTCAGGACCAGGATCCTCCATTCTTGTTGCTTTGCCGTCTTCAGGGATATTGCAGCCATCTTCATGGTCAAATATGCTCCCACCACGTTTTCTAGGCCCACATTCAAGCTTGAGGGAAAAGGAGGGCATGCCTCTCCCTTTGAAGGAAGTTGCATGTATCAATGCTACTCTTTCATCCAAACTTGTCACAGGCCATGTTGTTGTTAGGTGCTATAGAGTCAGTACAGACTCATAGAGACCCTATACACAACACTTCCCGGTCCTATGCCATCCTCACAATTTTGGGTATCCCTGAGATCATGGCTGCTGTCATGGGCCATAACTAGGTACAAAGAAGGCTGGGAAGATTGCCCGTACTGAGATTTAATCATTGTGTGTGTGTGTGTAAGAATGGTGAGGAAGAGGAGGAAGCAACTGTGGTTTTACAATTTATATAAATTTTATTTCAAAACTGAAAATGTTTGTATATTTCAATCCCAACCACTGCAGGTTCCAGCTGTACTATTTATAGTTTTTGGCTGCCTTGATTGAATAAACCTTCACTTTAGAAAGCATTTCTTGAATAAATGTTATATGCCAGAGGTACTAAGCTAAGCTGTCTACATCCAGAAATATAATTACACTTTGGCCTTGGATAGAGAGCATTTCGAGCCTTTTGTCCTAAAATGTTGCAGCTTGAATAATAGTAAGTGATAGTAAGAGGCTTTATAATATTAAGTTATATTATAAAGTAAGTGCATTTGGAAAGAGCCCAGGACTGGAAGCCAAGAAACTTAATTGATTGTCCTAAATCTGTCATTCATCAGGGAACTGTGGACTAGCCTCAGTTTCCTCATCTTAAAAAGGAGACAGCTTGTATTTTCTATAATTCCCTTTGTTTCTATGGTTCTATATCATCACTTGTCTGTAATCTACATGTTATGTGTGTTATATGTGATGTTACTTATCTTTATAATCTGTACATTTCTGTAACACCAGTTTTCTATATTTCTGATGTATCTGTTGCAAACCACCCCAGAACTTTGTATCTTAAAATAACAAGCATTATGCTGTCAGATTCTATGGATCAAGAATTCAGACACTGCATAATGAGCATAGCTCATTTGTGTTCCATAATGTCTGGGCCTTATCTGAGAAGATGGAGATGACTTGGTAATGAGGAACTGGGAGCTCTGGTAGCGTAGTGGTCACGAATCGGGCTGCTAATCTCATGGTCAGCAGTTTGAAACTTCCAGCTGTTCCATGGGAGAAAGATGAGGCTTTCTTATCCCATAAAGATTTACAGCCTCGGAAACCCTGTACAGGGTTGCTATGAGTCAGAACTGACTCCGTGGCACATAACAACAGACTCATCTGAAAGACTTAAGTGCAGTGCCTCAGGTTCCTGGATGTAATGATTCCGAATTTAGGCTCAGCCGGAACTTCTTAGACTTGTTCTTATGATTTGGCTTCCTCAAAGCATGGTAACCTGAAGGTCTTACTTGGCAGTGAAGGACTCCAGGAGTTACTCTTCTCCAAAGAGCATATGTTTGTCTTATGAGATGATTAAATGATCTTCTTGTTGTTAAGTGCCATCGAGTTGGCCTCAACTCATAGCGACCCTGTACAGGGTTTCCGAGGCTGTAAATCTTTACAGGAGCAAAAAGCCTCATCTTTGAGCATCTGGTAGTTTCGAACTGCTGATCTTGGGGTTCGCAGCCCGATTCGTAAGCGCTACACTACCAGAGCTCCTTGTTGTTGTTGTTAAGTGCCGTCAAGTTGGTTCCGACCCATAGCGACCCTGTACAGGGTTTCCAAGACTGTAAATCTTTACAGGAGCAAAAAGCCTCATCTTTGAGCATCTGTTAGTTTCGAACTGCTGATCTTGGGGTTCACAGCCCGATTCGTAAGCGCTATACTACCAGAGCTCCTTAGTGGAATGAAAAAATCTAAGAGTTGTTTTAAAAACCAAGTCCATAAAAAGTATTAACCATGTAGAGTTATAAACATTGGTTGAGTCTGTTAGGACACTAAAGCTGGCATTTATTAAATGCATATTATATGTTACACACCACACCATATATACTTTTGTGTATTACCTCATTTATTCTTCACAGTACCTTAGGCAGAAATCAAGGCTTACAAAAAAAGTTAATCATCTTGTCCAAGTCACATTGCTTTCAAGAGAGACAGCTGCTACTCAAAAATACCTTTTAACTCCAAAGTTTGTGGCTTGAACATTAATAGCATTATACCAAAATGTGTTGCCCTTCAGATTATGATTTAAACATATATTAATATGTAAATGGAGTCCTGGCGTGGCACTGTGGGTTAATGCTCTAGACTATAAAATAAGCTTGATCCGTAAGGTCAGCGGTTCAAGCTCACCAGCCGCTCCTTGGAAACCTATTCAGGGTCTCTTTGGATCGAAACTGACTCGATGGCATTTAACAACAACAATATGTAAATGCATTATCCTTCAGCTTGTCCTCTCCATTATGTATTATCATCAAAATCCATAATAACTGATCTCTCTCTCCTTGCTATGTTAGATGCATTTGTGTTTGTACAATATTTAAACTTATCATTATGCCTTACTGTGGCATATAATAAAAGTGGTAAAAATATCTTCTCTTAGTCATAGTCTTTCCTATAGGAAAAAATTAGCATTCTTCTCCCTTTTGACATGAAAATCTAATAATTCTCAAAGAGATTATATTCTGTAGTGAAACAAGGTTCAGTTAAGATTGTTTCAAAGTAATTTAGAAACCAACATGAAAACGTCTTGTCTTCTATCGCTAGTTACCTGCCACTGAGAACTAACTATTCACTGGATGTTAGACTTCATCAAAAGATTTAGCATTTACTCCCTGAAACAAAAGACAATCAAGTTAACTCTACCTCATGGTGGCCCATGTGTGTTATAGTAGAACCGTGCTTCAAGTAGCTCACCAAGCCTTTCTTCTGAATTACCTCTTGATGAACTCGAACCTCCAGCTTTTCAGGTAGCAATCAAGCTGTTTGTGTCATTCAGGGACTCCTTTATTGCCCTGACCATATGAGGGGGTTCCAAAAAGTTGGTGGAAAAATGGAAATAAAAGATAAATAAAATAAAAGTTCATGGCATTATTCCATGAACTTTTTGAAGCCCTCTCATATATTATTGGAGTCCTGGTGTGGTGCTGTAGGATAAGCACTGGACTTCTAACCTTAGGTCGGTGGTTCAAATCCACCAACCACACCTTGGAAATCCTATACAGGGTCGCTATGAGTTGGACTCAATGACTCAGATTGATGACAACAACATATATTTATTATATTATAGTTTATGGTGTGTGAATTTTATTTTATTGTTTAGTTTTGTGTTGTATATACAGATCCTGTCTGCCCCAGTGAGTTTCCATCCTTTTGAGTTTTTTCTGGTTAGCTAAGTGTAATGCATGTTTCAGGTGGGCACTAACTGCAGATTAAACTGAATTGTAACTTTTAGATCATGAGATTGTGGATGGATACCTTTTCCCTCAAAGTCTGACTATTGAAACATTGTTCAAACCCATATGGGAAAGGGCATTTATTTTTAATACTTAAATGCCATTTTGATACATTCACTATGCCCTTCAAACTTTAAAAATGATTTTGTTTTCCTAGCCTTTAGATTTTCCCAGCACTGCTTTCTAACCTAAACTTTAAGAGTATGTCCTACTCAAATATTAGAAGAGAGCTATGTCTAAGTGAGGACCATTTTGTTAGATATTCTTGGTCACATCCACATAGAAGAGCAAATGTCTTAACATTATTTCTGAAACTGGAACTCACAAAAACACAAATATGACCTCACTTATATGAAAAGACAAATATATTAGAGACCAAAGTTATTAGTGGTTACCAGGGTCAGGAAAGAAGAGGAAAGGAGTTAACAGTGATAGAAAAATTGCATTGATTGAGGGTAGGGTTGCAAGCAGATTATTATAATTGCTATCTATTAGTTGTACACCTGAATAAAGCTGAATTGGCAAAAGTTATGGGATACATGTATTTACAACAGTGGCAAAAAATGAATCTGCTTATATGCAATCAAATACCTCATGGGATTTGCTTTCTTGGTTTGGAGGTTTAGGGTCATGGTTTCATAGAACATCCTAGATAATTGGTATGGTAATACTTTTAGTGCTTCTTGTCTACCTCCTGGTGTTTCAGAGAACTAAGCTCTGTAGGGGGTACTTGGCTGTGATCTTTACAAAAGCAAATGTCCAGGTCTTTCTGCCACAGGACCACTAGGTGGGTTCAGACTATCAACTTTAGCTATTAATTAGTAATTGAGTACAAACCATTTATAAGGAGGCTTCAGAAAGTTCTTGGAAAAAGAGAATTGAAAGATAATGGAATTTTCCCACCAACCTTTTGAATCCCCTTTCAATTACCACCCAGGGACCTATAAAGATGATGATGTGGTTAAGCGCCATCTAGTTGGTTCTGACTCAGCAACCCTGTATAGGGTTTATAAGGAGCAGCTGGTGGATTTGAACTGCAGACCAAATCTATTTCATTGGCCTTTATGTCTTATCCCTTACCTGATAGGCCACAGCTTCAGTTAGTAAAACTTAAAAATCTTTGATATCTAATAGGACAAATACCCCTTCCTTTATTTTTCTTTAAAATTTGCTTGACTATTTTTGGTCCTTTGCTCCTCACTATGAATTTATTTGGATCAGTTTATTACAAGGCTCATTAAAAGTCCTTTGCAATGTTGAATAGAATGGTATTAAATTTATAAATTAATTTAGGGAGACTTGATATATTTTACTTAAGTCCTTTTATGTTTTCCAACAAAATGTAAGCATTTTTCTCATAGAGGTTTTTTAGGTTAGCTTTCTTTCCAACGATCTTACAGGCGTTTTTGGCAAGAATAAATAGGTTCTATTTTTTTTATTTCCTTTTTGATTTGTTGCTTCTAGTGTATAAAAATAATATTGGCTCTGTAAATAGGTCTAGATACTAGGAAACAATTAAGCCCTCTAAAGTGAATGATACATTGATTTAATGACAGAAAAGAACCATGGTGGCACTCTGCCTGTCTTTTTCCTACCTATCTCTAAATAAGACCAGACTAAATTCCCAGCAGTCTGTTCCAGGATCTCCCAACCCTTTGATCTGCCACATCTTAATTCTGTGCCACAACTGGTGGGTTTGAACTACCAACCTTTCAGTTAGTAGGCAAGCACTTTAGCCACTGCATCATCCATCAGGACTCCTTCCATGATGATTACAGCCAAGAATACCCTATGAACAGTTCTATTCCGTAATATGGTATCACCATAAGTACCACTGGGGTGGCGCTGTAGGATCAGCACTGGACTACAAACCACAAGGTTGGAGGTTCAAACCCACCAGCCACTCCTTGGAAATCCTACACAGGGTCACTCTGAGTTGGAACCCACTCGACGGCACTTCACAACATGAGCTGGACACTTGATGGCACCTACAAAAATATGCGGCACCAACCATTCCCCTACTTCTCAGCTAGGTTCAATAATTCATTGCAATGGCCACTCAGACACCATATTCAGAGTTACAAGAGGTTTATTAGTGAAGTAGTTGTTCTTGTTAAGGGCCATTGAGTCAATTTCCAACCATAGTGAACCTTGTATAAGGTTTCCAAGGAGCAGCTGGTGAGTTTGAACTAGCGACATTGTAGTTCAAACCGATTGGCAGTCCAGCTCATTAGCCCACAGCACCACACCAGCACTCTGCTGGGTAAGTTAACAGATTACAGTTTGGGGTCAGAAATGCTCAGAGCACAGTTGTTCCAGTCAGCTGCTGACACATGCCCACAGGACACACCACTCTGCCATAAACCTCAGCCTGAAGGCAGTCAGCTCTAGCTCTCTGTGTCAGAAAACCTAGCTTCTCTTCTTAGGTGCCTGGAGATACATCTCACTCTGCAAACCAGCTTCCTGCCTAAAATCACTCGACTTTATTTGCGCTGTGGACAGGGAAGCCCACTGCTCTGTCTCATGCTCTGGTTTTTGGTTCTGCTGCTGCTGCTGCTGCTGCTGCTTTTCTGCTATTCCTCTGGTACCACAGCTTTCTGTCCCTGGGTTGAGGAGGTTCAGTGCATAGGGACCTCAGGGTGTAAAGGATGCGTTCCACTCCTGGCTCTTCTTCTTTGATGGTAGTGAGATCTCCCAACTCCTGCTTCTGAAATGGCTTATTTTAAACTCATGCTGAAGGTTCAAGTTTTTACAATTATAGCGAACTCTGCTAATATGCACAGCTGAAGCATGTCATCTGACCAGTATCTTCTCCCATTTTCTTTTACTTAGACCATCAGCAAAAGAGTCACTTGGTGTGAGTTACAACGACTAAGGTTAGAGGAAGCATATTAAATGATTCACTAGACCACAGCATCTAGCAAAAACAATCCACCTAGGTACTCATTTCTCCTACCAGATTAAGTGTCTTAAGGGTACTAGTTCTCTTATTCATCATTGTTATCTCCAGCACAGAGGCGGTATTCTTCATTGTTATTACCTAACACAGAGAACCTATTGAGTATGCAAGTATGGGATGGATGGATGAACAAAGGAACAAGTTGGAAAGCAATGATTGAGATAAATAGAAAGAGATTATTCCAGAAGGAAAAGAATATAAGCAAAAAGCCTATAGAGACTTAAATGTAACTGCTAATCTCATTGTTTACTTTGAGTCCTGGGCAGATCCTCAGGAACTCTAGAAATATTTCTAATGAATAATGTCTAATGGATTGAAATAGATTATTTTCACCTATAATGCTTTGCAACATTTTTGGCTCCCCTCTGCCCCCTCAACCAGAAGCTTTCTTCTGTCTTCTCTTTAGTTTGTATTTTCTTTTCAGATTCATTCATCAAATTCAGTCTATAAAAATTTACTGAGTCTTCGCTGTGTACTAGCTTCAGTGCTAGTGCTGGGAACTTGTTATAGCCTGTCTCCACCCTAGGACGATCTCTTCAGCTGGTTGTTGTTGTTGTTAAATGCAATCAAGTCAGTCTGATTCATAGAGATCCTGTGTAGGATTTAGGGGGAGAGGCTGGTGAGCTTGAAACGCGGACCTTGTAATCGTGTTTCTTTATCCTCTTTTCTCTTGTCATTTTTTCCCCACTGTGGTACGCACCTTGTAAAGGAAGTCTGCTGCTTGCTGGGGTTTTAACAGTTGGATTCGGTGACTAAGAATAACTGGAAGTGATTGAGGATGAAGTTTTGGAAAGAAATTATCTGAGAGGCCCCTCCTGTTGTACTTAAATTACCCTTTCCTTTTCATTCTCCATTGTCAATGTTGAAGAAGTCTTCTTTTCCTAAGTTAGACTCGTAAAAATTAATATGGCTGGGTGTTTTGGTTGAATCAGAAATTAGAAATTGACTGTTAATTTCTATTGATTTTAAAGGAAAATGTGATGAGCTTTATTTTGTCATTGTAGAATGGTAATTTGCTTCATACTTGCTTTCTTCATTGTCCCTGTCAAGGAGAAGATAAGAAGAAATGTATCTCAAAGATGTATGAAATAGTTTATAAGGGAATTGATAACGTGAGCATTAGGTGATAGCTTACTACATAAATCGTTATTTGTAAATTTTAGTAAAATTTGTGATTGACCTGTAGGTAGATCTGAATATGCATGAAAATTGGTTATATTTAGAGTTAGGCCGTAATCAAGTATCTCTGATTCTAATATTAGGTGGTTGGAGTTCTGGTGTGGCACTAAAGGATGACTACTGGTACTGCTAACCCAAAAATGGATGGCTTAACCCCATCTGCAACTCCTGGGAAACCCTGTACGGGGTCACTGTGAGTTGAAACTGACTCAACAGCATGACATTAACCACAACAATACTGTTATATCTGATTACAGTATTGGGTGGTTGAGAGTATCAAAGGTAGAGTTAAATTTCTAAACTACTTTAAATTCCAAGGACTTAAATTCAGTCCAAAATGATGCAATCGTCATGGCCATAGTTATACCCAAAGACTTTAATTATGGGTACATCTTAACTCTCCTTTTGTAATGTAAATGTTGTTAAGTGCCATTGAGTTGGTTCTGACCCATAGCGGCCCTGAACAGGGTTTTCAAGGCTGTAAATCTTTATGGGAGCAGAAAGCCTCATCTTTCTCCCGTGGAGCAGCTGGTAGTTTCGAACTGCTGACCTTGTGGTTCACAGCCCAGTTGGTAACCACTACACTACCAGAGCTCCATAGTGACTGTTTATTTTGGAATTCCAAAGGGATCATCTGTATAAATGTTCTTAAAGGAACAGACCGATCATGGGGCCTTAGTAGGAAGCATTCAGAGAATTGCAAACTGCATTGGTGAAGAACGACCAGGAAGGTTACACTGAGAATTTTTTCCCATCACAACTTGCTCGTTCTTTGCAGGTTCTTTGAGCATTTCATTAGGAAACCTTACCCCATTCACCCTACAGCCCGATCTAGTGCCCTTCAGATTTATTTTTATTCCCCAAACTCAAGGAATATTTAAAAGGAATGCAGTTTGGATCCCTTGAGGATGGCCAGACTACCATAGTATAATTTGAAGAATGCAGAATTCTTCAGGGAAGAGGTTGTTGTTGAATCAGGTCAGACCCATAGTGACCCTGTACAGGGTTTACGAGGAGCAGCTGGTGAATTTTTACTGCTGACCTTGCAGTTCAAACCGACTTTGCTGTCGAACGCGTTAACTCGCAGCACCATGAGATGGAAACACTCCCTTCAGAAGTATATAGACCTAGATGAAAGATATGTTGAAAAACAGTAGCTTCATTTTTTGGTATTTTTATATAATAAAAAAAAATGCTTTTTTACTTAACTCTCATTTATCTCCAACAAAACTCAGAATTATCATATGTGATGAACATTTCCCATTTCTGTTTAAGGGGAAAGCTGATGGAATATCTTCTACATTATATCTTAAGAATGAAATTCAGAATCCCTGATATTGTAATACTCAGGTTCTAAGCCTGCCTTTGAATGCTTTGAATAATGAAAGTAGTTTCTTTCAGCTTCTGACAGATAATGCCCTTTTCGTGGATCTTCTTTCAGGGAATTTCCTTGTGAGACTTTTCAAGTTTAATAAAAGCCAATAGCCTTAAGTCAAATCAAAGCTTGCTTCTGCCCTGGCAAGACTTCAGTGTGTTTTTGGGGGGTTTTGGTTTAGTTTGGTTTAGTTTTATAAAAAAGATTGAGCTCTATCATGCATTTACTGGGTTGCGCTGAACCAGAATGAGTTGTCTTAGGCAATTAGGGTATTATTTATGAGGGATGAGTAAGAGCACAGACTTTTTTAATCTATGGAACCTAAGATTGTTAAAAATAAAAATTTCACAACAGAAAATTTGTACATGAACTACATTAGCTTTATTTTTTGGTTCATGAACTCAAGGAATGCCCTGGTCTGGAAATCCTAAGTGTTGAATTGGTGAAGAGACTTTTGTAAAGGCAGGTAAATAGGAACAAAGAAGACATGCTTGGCAATGTTTGATGGGCTGATGGTATTTTCTCACCTTATTTGGGGTTCAAGGGGAAATTTGAAACATTTAAAATTGTTTCATGAGGCCCAGAAGGAGCTATGGTAGCATAGTGGCTACGAGTTGGGCTGCTAACCTCACGAACTACCAGTGGTTCCGTGGGAGAAAGATGAGACTTTCTGTTCCCGTAAAGATTGACAGCCTTGGAAACCCTATGCAGGGTCTCTATGAGTTAGAATTGAGTCCACGGCACATAACCACCACCACCATCACCATGAGGTCCAGATCAGAGCATGACTTTGCTTCTTTCCACACTAGTGTTGGTCACTTTCGTCATTTGACTAAAGATGAGTCCTGCTGGGTTCCTCCATGTCACTCTGTTTCCTTTCATAATTAATAAGAATTCTCTAGAGAGGTACTCTGAAATTATATAAATATATCATTCCTAATCAAACTTTCACCATCTCCTACTTTATTCAGTAAGTTATATTCTATTACTGTCATTATTCATGTTGTCTCCGATTTGTCCAGTGGGAAACCCCTTCAAGGTGACTTTTGTGTCCTGTTAACATGTTCCCATTATTGTTTGACCATAACCTGCTTCCTGGAACAGCAAACTGTTTCGGGTTATTTGTTTATTCTCTTGGCACTAGCCCCGGAACCAGGCATTTCTCCAGAAGTACCTGGTTCGTGTTAGTAGAGAAAGCAAGATCAGTGCAGTACATGTACTCTTTGTTCCTGAGATATCGCTGCTTCTCTCAGCAGACAGAGCTGAGGAACACACACGCACACTTTCATATCTACATTTTCTTTCTCTGACTTCACACTGTTAACTCCACTCCCAGTCCATTACTACAGGGCTCATTCTAGTTGTCTCTCTTTCCATATTTATAAATTCCTTCTCCATCAGTGAAAAATCTGGATCTTTAATACATTCATTTATTTGAGCAAGCCTCCTATCTGACAAATGTGCCGCCTCTGCTGCTACCCCCGTGCCTTGTGTGGGTGTCCTTTTCTCCCTGCACTTGCTCTTAATTCCTCACACCCATTGCTGTTTTCCCTCATGGGTGCCTTTCCACATTCCATCTAGGCTCCAACACCCTTATTGAGGGGCTCTGATACCTTACACAGGGTCATCTCCTTGCATGGTCACCCTCCTCAGCTCACTTGAGCTATTAGTCTTTCCACACTAGGCCAGCCTGCACACTATTTTCATGGATTTGGATGCAAAAGAAAATGGAATGACTCAAACATACTTAAATTTTTGCTCTAAAGGCAGGGCTCTAGAGCAGTGTTTCTCCAAGTGTGGACCCTTGGCCAGAAGCATCAGCATTACCTGGGAAATTGTTAGAAATGCAAATTCTCAGGTCCCACATCAGACTTAGTAGCTCAGAACCTCTGGGCATGGGGCCCAGCTTTCTGTGCTTTAAGAAGTCCTCCAGGAGATTTTGCAAGTTCAAGTTTGAGCCCCACACTCTAGAAAGATCTGGATCCTCTACTTGATGTTCCTCTCTGCATCCAGCTTATCTCTGGGATAGTGAAAATTCTGCTTTAGAGTCTTACCAGAAATTCTAACTATTCTTCTGGGTTGTGACTGGAATATCTATCCACTTCAACCTACCATCCATAGAAAGCCCAGTCTTCCCTAAGAATTAAACTTTGCTTTGTCTTTTTGTTTTTAGAAACCTTTTTATTTAAGCCTAACAATTGTCAGAAACAGTTAAAGCAGAGAACAGAAGTGGTAAAATGGCTAGCATTGAAAAAAAATATGAAAAACTTAGAATTCTGAAATTTTTAAAATAGCATGTTAAAAATCCATGAATTAATCATGTATGATTTCAGAATTTTTGTGAAATTCCCTTAAGAGAAGTGGGGGGAACCCATTGTCAAAATATACATGTGAGGCTAGGAAAAGGACCAAGAATTAATGAACCCAGTTGTCTTTTCAGCACCATCATTTTAACTTAACATTGTTTCTGGGTAGAAAATGTTTCCAAAAAGAAAGCCAACCACTAGCAGAAATGCTGAGAACATGAAGTCCAAGGGAATGAGGTTTCTAGTGAGAAAATAGCAGCTTGGATTCAGCTAAAGCATGCTTCAACTTGTCAGATTTCACAGTAGTTTCCAGCTGTGTTATAAACCTTAATCACTACATGCACTTTATAGAACTAAGAAAAAAGGGCTTCATAAAGCTAATCTAATTATTATGTTAGCCAGTAAAAACTTGTTTATCAAAATAAATACAAAATGGTACTGAAAATTATAGAGTATTCCCAGAATTGATCAATCACTTTAGTTGTTAAGTGCTAGTAAATTGGTTCTGACTCATGGTGGCCCTGTATAAAGTTTCCAAGGAGCACCTGGTGGGTTTGAACTGCCAACCTTGTGGTTCACAGTCCAGTGCTGGTCCTACAGCACTACATCAGGAGTCCTGATCAGTCACTTTAGTTCTATATTCATAGAATCACCAGGACCCCAAGGAGTCACTGCAGTCTTTGAGTTGTTTTATAGGTTAAATAACATGTTACACTATGGAGACATTTGCAAAGTCTCAAGACAGCCCTCGTGTACATCAAAGTCTATAGTAGTTGGGGGTAGGGGGGTGAAGGATGAAAAATTATTGAATTTTTAAATAAGACTCATAAAAATTGCATAATGAATATTTGAAAGTTCAAAAATCTGACTTATTCATATTACAGTTTTTAAATTCATATTCATTTTTTAAAATTCATATTACAATATTATTCATATTATAAGTTCCTGGTGCCAGGTAATACTTGGGTCCTCAATCTGTGCTTCTGAAGTAAACTAACTTAGACTTTACTTGAATCAAGTGTGAACACTAAATATTCAAACTTGAATCTCTTCCATAGTGTTTTTCTTATTCTTGTCTTGGAAATATCACCTTGGCACTTGAGATGTTTGTAAGAATAAGGAGCCAGTTTAGGCCCCCAAACTCTATTAGAATACTTCCTCCTTACCTTGTTGATTAATGCTCTTGACAGTATTCTGTTGAATTGTATTAGATAATGTTAAAGTTTTGTATTTGCCTGAGGCATATGTGAGTAGCAGCCAAGTGATCTCGAACAATTTGGGATGATAACCTCTCTAAGAAGAGTGAAACAGCACCTCAAAATACTTTTGAATTATGCACATGTAGTAGCGTGTAGTGGTTATGAATCGGGCTGCTAACCACAAGATTGGTAGTTCGAAACTACCAGTTGTTTCATGGGAGAAAGATGAGACTTTCTGCTCCCATAAAGATTTGCAGCCTCAGAAACCCTGTGCAGGGTCACTGTGAGTTGGAACTGACTCCTCGGTACTTAACAACAAAAAAAAAACAAAAAAGGAATCCGGGTGTGATACTGCAAGATAATGCTCTGGACCACAAGGTTGGCTGTTCAAACTTAACAGCTGTTCAACAACACCAAAACCAAAAAAAAATATCTATCACTCTTTTTTTTTCTTTTTTCCCAGTCTTCAGATATGTTTTTAAATTATTGTCTGGTTATCGATGAGGATATTTTGCCTTAAAAGGTTTTAACACAGATCTCCACCTAACTCCATGTGTAATCTAAGTCCTTTGTATGTGAAGGGAAATGGGAAGGAGTCCTAGTGGTGCAATGGTTAAATGCACAACTGCTAACAAAAGGTTGTTGTGAAGTGCCATCAGGTCAGTTTGAGTCAATTCTCATTCATAGTGGCCCTGTATAGGGTTTCCAAGGAGCGATTGGTGGGCTTGAACTGCTGACCTTGTGTTTAGCAGTCCAGTGATTATCCTACAGATGGTGGCGGTTATGTGCCGTGGAGTCAGTTCTGACTCATAGCGACCCAGTACAGGGTTTCCGAGGCTGTATATCTTTACGGGAGCAGAAAGCCTCATCTCTCTCCCGTGGAGCAGCTGGTAGTTTCAAACTGCTGACCCTGAGGATAGCAGCCCAATTCGTAACCACTACGCTACTGAAGTTCCAAACAACCATTCACAGAGCAGGAGAAAAGATGGACAGTCTGTTCCTATAAAGATTACAGCCTAGGAAATCAACCCTATGGGGCTGTTCTCCTCTGACATATAAGGCCAGTATGAGTTGGAATTGATTCGATGGCACACACAGGAAGAAGAATCTAAACCTTTGAATGTAGAAGGTGTGCCAGGGAAAAAAAGACCCCAGACTCAAACGTAGTCTACAGACACGCTTTTATTAAACCTTAAGCAGGACAAAGAACAAAGACAATCATCCCAGATGAGGGAAGCCATCAGCATGTATCCAGTGTGGAGGCAGACGGAATCTGCCAATTCACAGTCATGGTCTTTACATATATGATAGAGAACAAAGGAAATCATCACAAGATTATGACTGGTGGCATATCAATCCACCACTGTCACAAGAGGGACTAAAGAAGCTGGGAACGGACTATGATTTGGGTACCATATATAATTGAGGGTAAAAATAGGATTGGTTTGGAGGCATCATCACCTGGTTACATGGTGGTCATGTAACTTGAGTCATGTGACTTGAGTCAGCAACAAAGTGACTATAAGACAATTCCAGGACCCCGACCTTTTTATTTGAATTAAATAACAAGTATCTGATTGACTAGCAGGGATGAATGCCCAGTCATGCTCCCTAATTCTTTGTGTGAGCATCTTTCTACCTGGGATTAACCTACTTTCTTCAACTACATTCTTCCTAAGAGCAAACTGCCCCTCTCTGGGTTTGTCCAGACTTGTCTAAGTATAGCCACAATGCTGATTTAATGGTCAGCAAGCACTGGGGAAGTAACAAAGAACTTAAATGGTGTCTGGACTTATGTCAAGATTCAAAATGGAGTTAAGGCTCTCAATGTAGACTTCAACAACCCACAAACCAAGAGTTATGGAACTTAGTTGTAATGCAAGGAGGGAAATGGTAATCTTTAACAAGTTTTTAATTACAGTAGCTAAAGAACTATAGGTGTTCCTTACCATTTTAATTTGGGAACCAAGGAGATTTAGTTAGCAATACTATGTTTGTAGAATTTTCTCCAAGTGCCTGAGTATACATCTCATGTCACGATCAGGAGGCCCAGAGGTCCAACTCTTTGGGTGTAGCTGACAATCTTTGCATAGTTCCTTCAATAAAATATAATTACATAGTGTTTAAATGGTAATTGAAGCCCTCCTCCTCCCTTTCCTTCAGTTTAATTAGTTCTGCTGTACTTTTTCCATGTCCACCATTTAAAGTTTCTAACGCAAGTGACTTGATCAATGTACTTTCCATTTCTGTGTGTCCTACCATTGGTTGATTGGTTGTGTGCCCGCAAGTTGGTTCTGATTCATAGTGACCCTGTATAGGGTTTCCAAGGCTATCAATATTTACAGAAACAAAATGTCTCCTCTTTCTTCTGCACAGGGAATGGTGGATTCAAACTGCTGACCTTGCAGTTAGCAGCTGTACACATGTACCCCACTATGCCACCAGGGTTCCTTGTTTCCTATCATAGTCATTCTTCTTTAAATGATATATGATACTGAAATTATGAAAGACAGCAATAGATTAAGTCTGAAATGATCCCTTTGAGTGTTCTTCCTCATGCTAGTTATATAGTCAGTTTCCCCGTGGTAAATTATTAGAGTGGGGAATTTATTAGGGAAAACATCATTTAAAAATTTTAACATCTGCTATACACTGTCATTTGCAGCTCTCAGCTGACATTCAAACAGCTGCAGTCTATGAGTGAGCTTTCACTTTCAGCTGCTGGAGGTCTCGCAACTCCTGTTCCCATGGAAATGAGGAGGCCAGGATGGGTAGGAAGAGAAGTGAAGGTTGAAATACACATTTCCAAATACCTCATTTTGCTTGCTTCCCAACAGTTTCCATGGAAACGAGACCTAAAAACTATTCCACCTCAAGCCCTGGAGAGCAAGCATTCATACGTAAATTCTGTACAAAACCCCCAAAACAAACACACAGGTAGATTCTGACTCACAGGGAGCTTCTAGGTCAGGTTAGACTGCCCACAGGGTCTCCAAAGCTGCAAACTTTACCCGACGCTAGCAATCACATCTTTCTCCTGTGAAGCAGCAGTGAGTTTGAACTGCCCACCTTTCACTTAACTACTGTGCTACCAGGTCTCCATAAGCTACAGTATATATATATACTTTATACATGAACTCAATGAAAGCTACTCTTTACCTGTGTATATTGGTGTTAAGTGCCATTGAGTGCAATCTCGTATAGAGTTTCTGAGGAGTGACTGGTGAGTTTGAACAGCCCATCTTGTAATTCAAACTGACCTTGTGGTCAAGTGCTTATCCTCCAGTTCCACAACAGGATTCCTTTACCAGTGTATATTGTTGTGTTGTTAGGTGCCACCGAGTCAGTACCAACTCATAGAGACTCTATCCACAGCAGAATGAAACACTGCCCAGTCCTACACCAACCTCACAATTGTTGCTACATGTGAGCCCATTGCTGCTGCCACTGTGCCAGTCCATCTCATTGAGGGTCTTTTTCTTTTTCTCTGATCCTTCTCCAGGGACTGATCCCTCCTGACAATATGTCTGAAGTATGACAGACAAAGTCTGGCCATCCTGGCTTCCAGAGAGCATTCTGGTTGTACTTCTTTCAAGACAGATTGGTTTGTTCTTTTGGCTGTCCATGATACTTTCAATATTCTCCACCAACACCATAACTCAAATGCATCAATTCTTCTATTGTCTTCATATTCACTGTCCAACTTTTACATGCATATGAGGTTATTGAAAATACCATAGTTTGGGTCAGGGCTACCTTAGTCCTCAGACTTACAACTTTGCTCTTAAACACTTTAAAGAGGGCTTGTGCAGCAAATTTACCTAATGCAGGATATCTTTTGGTTTCTTGACTGCTATTTTCATGAGTGTTGATGGTTGAACCAAGCAAAATGTAGTCTTTGACAACTTCAATCTTTTCTCCATTTATCATGATGCTATTTATTAGTCCAGCGGGGAGGATTTTTATTTTCTTTATGTTGAGGTGCAACCCATACTAAAGACTGTGGTCTTTGATATATTCATCAATAAGTATTTTAAGTTCTCTTCACTTTGAGCAAGCAAGGTTGTATCATCTGCATATTGCAGGCTATTAGTGGGTCTTCCTCCAATCCTGATGCCTCGTTTTTCTTCATATAACCCAGTTTATCAGATTATTTGCTCAACCTACAGATTGAGTAAATTTGGTAAAAGAATATAACCCTGGCACACATCTTTCCTAATTTTGAACCATTAAGTGTTCCCTTGTTCTGTTTGAACAACTGCCTTTTAGTCTATGTGCAGGTTCCTCATGAGCAAGATTAAGTGTTCCGGAATACTTGCTCTTTGCAATGCTGCCCATAGTTTGTCATAATCCACACAACTGAAAGCCTTTGCTTAGTAATAAAGTACAGATAAGCATCTTTCTGGTATTCTCTGCTTTCAGCTAAGATCCATCTGACGTCAACAATGATAGTCCTCATTGTACATCCTCTTCTGAATCCAGCTTTAACCTCTGTAAGTTCTCTGTCAGTATATGGTTGCAGCTGTTTTAAAATTATCTTTAGCAAACTTTTGATTGCATGGGATATTAATGATATTGTTTGATTATTTCCACATTCCATTGGATCACCTCTCTTTGGAGTGGGCAGAAATATCTTCCAGTCAGTTGGCCAGGTAGTTGTCTTCCAAATTTCTTAGCATAGATGAGTAAATGCCTCTAGTACTTCGTCAGTTTGTTGAAAGATTTCAGTTTGTATCCCATCAATTCCTGGAGTCTTGTTCTTTGCTAATGCCTTCAGTGCTCCTTGGACATCTTCCTTCGGTATCATTGGCTCTTGATCATATGCTACCTCTTGAAATTGTTGAACATTGACCCTTTATGGTACAGTTACTCTGTATATTACTTCCATCTTCTTTTGATGCTTTCTGTATCATTCAATATTTTGTCCATTGTTGTTGTTACGTGCCGTCAAGTTGGTTCCAACCCATAGCAACCCTGTACAGGGTTTCCAAGAAATGACTGGTGAGCTTGAACCACCAACCTTGAGGTCCAGCGCATTAGCCCACAGCACTACTCAGACTGAAGAAGTTACTAGAATTCTTCAATTTCATCTTCACTCGCTATAGTGATTGGTTCATAGATTTGAATAATCAAGGGATTAACATGTCTTCCTTATAGGCATGTAGATATTTTCCTATCACAGACAATGTTGTACTTCAAAGCAGATCTTGATAATGTTCTGACTTATGATGAATGTGATGCTATTCCTCCTCAATTTGTCACAGTAAACCATGTGATTGTCAATTTCAAAATAGCCAATGCCAGTCCACTTCAGCTCACTAATGCCTAGGATATCGATGTTTATGCATTCCATTTCATTTTTGACAATTTCAAATTTTCCTATATTCATACTTAGTATATTCCATGTTTTGATTATTAATGGATATTTACAGCTGTTTTTCTTCTATTTGAGTTGTGCCACATCAGAAAATGAAGGTCTTGAAGGCTTTACTCCATTTGCATCATCACAGTCAATTCTACTTTGAGGAATTTTGAGCGCCCCAGTTGCATTTTGAGTGCCTTCCAACCTGAGGGGCTCCTTTTCCGGTACTATGTCTAATCATACTCTTGGTCAGTGTATGGCCAAGCCTAATTTCAAATATATTCTCATTTGGTCACTTGAGTACATAAAAAATGAATCAATACTGTTTTCAAAAAGTCAGTTTATCACTTCCTTTTTTAAAAAATGAGAATTCTCTTAAAAATACAATTGTTTTTGTTGTTGTGAAGTGCCACTGAGTTGGTTCCCGCTCATGGTGAACCCTGTATAGTGTTTTTGAGTAGCAGCCAGTGGGTTTGATCTGCCAAACTTGTACTTAGCAGTCCAGTGCTTATCCTAAAGCACCACACTAGGACTCCAAACATACTATTATGAGAAATCTGGGATGACATGGAGCCAATAGAAGAAAAACATAGAAATCCACGTAACATAGGATATTTTTGGTAACCTAACAAGAAGATTGTGATAACCAATTAGAAATGGCAGTTTTCCTTGATATGTTTGACAGAGCCAATAATTATCTCTGCTCTGTGGGGAAATTTCTAGAATAGTAAGAATGAGACTATTTTAAGATTTTTTTTTATGCTATACAATTAGATTATGTTGCTTAAATCTAAATTTGTTTCATCTCTATGAGAAGGAATATAGAAAGAATATAAAACAGTACTAAATGCTCAACATGTGATGAATAAATATGTGTTTAATAATCAATAATAGTAAAAACATAGTATTATTGATAAGTATGTATTTAATAATAATAGTTTAATAAAACACTAAAAAGCTATAATTGATTGTGAAATATGGGGGAAGACATTAACAAGCTGTAATATGCAGATGATACAATTTCTTGCTGAAAGCATAGAGCACTTAAATATTTAAAGATGAGTTTCCCTTCAATATAAAGAAAACAAAAATCCTCACCACTGGACTGATAAATAACATCATGTTAATTGGAGAAAAGATTGAAGTTGTCAAAGACTTCATTTTGCTTAGATCCACTATCAAAACACTCGGATGCAGCAGTCAGGCAATCAAAGCATTAGACAGGTCTGCTGCACAAGAATTCTTGAAAGTGGTCAAGAGCAAAGATGTCGGTTTGATGACCAAGGTGCACCAGACCCAAGCCACGGTAATTTCAGTAGGTTCTCATGCATGTGAAAGTGGGACAATGAATAAGGAAGACCATAGAAGAATTGATGCATTTGAGTTATGGTGTTAGAGGAGAATACTAAAAGTTCCATGGACTGCTAGAAGAACTAACAAATATATGTTGGAAGAAGTACAGCCAGAATGCTCTTTAGAAACCAGGATGGTGAGACTTCGTCTCTCATACTTCAGACATCAGGGAGGATCAATTTCTGGAGAAGGCATCAAGCTTGGTAAAGTGGAGAGTCAGTGAAAAAGAGGAAGAGCCTCAATGAGATGGATTGCCACAGTGGCAGCAACAGTTGGTGCAAGCATAACAACAGTTGTGAGGATTGTATAGGACAATGCAGTGTTTCATTCTGTTGTGCATAGGGTCCTTATGATCCGGAATCAACTTGACAGCACCAAACAGAAAACAAACATAATTCAGTAACACTACTTGCATCAGTTGTGTGCTTTCCCCCCCCCCCCCCAAGTCTTTTCTCTATTAGATTTTAAGCTCCCTGAAGGAACTGTTGTTGTTAAGTGATGGCAAGTTGGTTCACACTCATGGCAACTCTATATAGTGTTTCCAAGGAGTGGCTGGTGAGTTTGAACCTGAACCTTGCAATTCAAACTGACCTTGCAGTCGAACACTTATCCTATGGCACCACACCAGCAACAGAGTGTGCATTTCATCCTAGATGTCTGTACCTGCTCATACTAAATTGTTTCTGCTGCTGTTAAGTGCTGTTGAGTCAGTTCGTACTCATAGAGACCCTGTATAAGGTTTCTGAAGAGCAGCTAGTGAGTTTGAACTGCCAACCTTGTGGTTCCCAGTCCAGTGCTTATCCCTACAGTGTCAAACCAGAAGTTCCTAATACTAAATAGTTGATAAATATATGTTGAATAGGGGAGTGAATGGATGGTTTTTTAAAACGCAAAATTGTTGGAATAGGTCTTGCTTCCCATATTTAAAAAAAAAATAGACATATAAGAATATCAGTGCAATCATCATTCAGTTTAATACCACTGTTTACAACTTACAACCAATTTTACTTACTGCCTTTAAAAGTAGGAGATGAATACAATAAAGTGCTCTCCCTTTTTCTTTCTCACTTTTTCATCCTTCTCAGGTAGTTTAGTATAGTAAAGTTAAATCTCTTAAGACTCAGATTGTTTTTAGTCTCTTGAATTAAATTTCTTACAGCTATAACCTTCTGCCTACTGAGTCTTTTTAGCAAGAGATATTTCTCTACTTTTGATTTATCTGCCAATGACAGCTGACAAAATTACTGTGTCAGGTTTCATAGTGTTCTGTGTGGAAAAGCCAGCATTATTATAATGAATATTGTCATTGTTGTTGTTAAGTGCCATCGAGTTGGTTTTGACCCATAGCGACCCTGTACAGGGTTTCTGAGGCTTTAAATCTTTATGGGAGCAGAAAGCCTCATCTTTCTCCCGCGGAACAGCTGGTAGTTTCGAACTGCTGACCCTGAGGTTAGCAGCCCGATTCGTAACCACTACGCTACCAGAGCTCCTATAATGAACGTAGTAGCATTATAATGTTGTTGTTGTTAAGTGCCGTCGAGTCGGTTCCGACCCATAGCGACCCTGTACAGGGTTTCCGAGGGTGTAAATCTTTACGGGAGTAGAAAGCCTCATCTTTCTCCCGCGGAGCAGCTGGTAGTTTCGAACCGCTGACCTTAAGGTTCGCAGCCCGATTCGTAACCACTACGCTACCCAGAGCTCCTATAGGCTAAAATAAAGTTCTACTTGGCTTTCCTATCACTCTTTCTCTTCTTTCTCATGGTCTGGTTTTAAATAAGATTAATTAGTTCACTCTGAATGCACAACTATCAGCTTTCTGTGGCCCAATTTGTGACTACATCTGGTTAATCGACTCCCTGGAAATCAGACCAGTAACACTTAGAATGTAACATGAGTCAATGTATTATCTACCATCTTGCAGTCTTAATTTTTAGTACTTGTTAGTCATTCTTTTATTCTCCAAACGGTAGTCTGAACATTTTAAGAGATGAATTTCTAGCCAAAAACTCACTGAGAATTAAATTTTACTTGAGATACTAAGAGTGAATTTTGAGTCCCCTTTTCTCCCCATAAACAAGAGAATATAAAAACATCATGTTTGAGATATTGTTGTTGCTTAATTTTTACAAAAAGAAAATAATCTCAATTTCCATAATACAAACCAGATTTGAGGATAAGAATTTTCATTGCCTAAAAAGAAAAGCAGGCAAAATAAATTTTCTACTCTGCAGTTGAAAAGAATCTGAGAAAAACAAGAGTTTAAAACCAACAGAAGGAATGGTTGAGACCCAGCTGCAACAGTTGCATTGAGCGTAAAGGAAGGGATCCAGCGTTCTTTGCACAAACCCAGCATGTGAAGCAGTAAGAAGAGCAAGAAAGAATTACACAAAGTAATCCCTAGAGAAGAAGGAACTTCCCAAGGAACATGATGTTGTGTGCTATTGAGTTGATGCTGACTCATAGTAAGTCCCATAGGCTTTAATAACCTTCAAAGACTTTAATGTTAGAGGAACTGACTGCTAGGTCTTTTCTTCCTTAGAGCTGCTGGTGAGTTCGAACTACTGACCTTTCTATTAGAAGCCAAGGGCTTAACCATTGTACCACCACGGCAAATGTTCCTTCTAAGCACTTGACTGATTCCAGTACCTTAAGGTGATTTGCTTTAAGCTGTAAATCTCTCAGGTGGTTTATGCCCTTAATACTTTTTTTCAGAAGGCTGTGAGAAAAGGAAAATATATCATTGCAATCTGTTCCTTCTTAAGACTTCTTGGAATTTTAAGCAGGCTTCTCCCAGAGTTGAATTCCTGCTTCAAACCACCCCAAGGGCTTTTTGACCTTCTTTATTTGTCCAATTTGCCTAGAAATATAAAACCGAAGGTGTTCATGATTTTTCTGAACTCCTACTTATTTCAGATAATGTAGCAGCTATCTTAGGTTCATTATCTCCCTGTTGTTGTTGTTGTTGCTAAGTGCCACCGAGTTGGTTCTGACTCATTGCAACCTTTTACAGGGTTTCCTAAGAGCAGTTGGTGGGTTTGAATCACTAACCTTATGGTTTGCAATCTGGTGCTTATCCTACAGTGCCACTCCAGTCGTCCCCACTTAGGTATGTTATTGTTAAGTGCCGTGGAGTTGGTTCAGACTCATAGTGATCCTGTAGAGGGGTTTCCAATGAGCAGCTGGTGAATTTGAACCTTCGACCTTATGGTTCAAAACAACCTTGCAGTCCAGTGCTTTAGCACCACACCAGGACGCCCAGTTAGATATATTCAGATATAAAATAACAAATCTCTGTCATCCTGAGTTGATAAGATCAGTTAGTTGGAGCAGGCTACTGATGAGGTTTGAGAGCTATATATATATATATACTGGCTAGGTGACTGCAATTAACCTAGCTTTGTTGTCAGAAAGGCCTACTGAGTTTTTCATTTTTGTGGTCCCTGTGCAATTCCTTAATCAGTCTCAGTTTGCTTAGCTTATAAGATTTGTTGTTTTTAAGTGCAGTGGAAATGGTTCCGACTCATGGGGGTCCCTATGTAGGATTTCTGAGGCTATAAATCTTTGTGAGAGGGGCTGGTGGACTTGAACCATGGACCTTGTGGTTTGCAGCCCAGTGGTAAATGGAAGATGACTACATCATTACATAACCACCAAAGGTCATCATGACATTACTGCCAAACCACGGAGAACCATGGCCCAGCCAAGTAGACACATAACCTTAATCATCACAGTCAACGTCACTCTTGCCTCACCTCAGTGAGGTTTGCACATTAATGTGCAAAAGAGTCAGATGGTAGGTTGTTTACGGTTGTTGTAAATGAAGATGTTGGAGAACAGGATAGTCTACAAGGTGTATCTGTCAGAACCAGATTTCATATACAAGCCTGTTTAACTCCTAAGCCACATTTAGTCAGCGTTTAATATTGATGAGAACCTGTGTTGCTCAAATAATTGAGCCTTGAAGCTTATGATTTTCCCTTCTTTAAAACTTGATTTTGCTTATATACGCAGACTTCTATAATTGCTTGTTGCTTGCTTGTTAAGTGCTGTCAAGTCGGTTCCGACTCATAGCAACCCTGTATAAGGTTTCCAAGGAGTGGCTGGTTAGTTTGTACTGTCAACCTCATAGTTCAAACCGACCTTGCAGTCCAGTGCTTATCCTATAGTGCCACACCAGAATAACATAGATTATTGATAGATTTTAGAGGATAAAAGTAGACAGTCATGACCTTACAAATTTATTCTTATTATTTTCATAAATTGGTTGTTTGGAATACAGAATGGATATTTGCTTAGAAACTGGTGGTGATATCCTCAGGCCAGTTCATAAAGCCTCTTGAGTCTGTTACTTACTCCTCCTTTTCTAACACATGTTGCTTTCCTACAATGGTTTTCAAGTGGGCAATGGGACAGAATTGCCTCAGGAGTGTTGTGAAAATGTAGGTGCTTGAACCACACATCACCCGTTTTGAACCTAGGTCTTCAGGTGAATGATGTATTGGATACATCCAGGCATAAATAGCACTGCACTCAGAAGCCTGAGACATGTGGAGTTTAAGGAGATAAGAGAAGCCTAGTGTTGCTGAGCTATAGGCTGGTTTTCTCTAAACTCGGGTTGCACATCCCTGTCAGGAAAAGCCATGTGTAGTCATTGACTGTTTAGTGAATTAGGCACTTGCCCTATTGTGAAATGGGCTCAAATAGAGTCATCTTAAAAGCATGCGGTAAAAAATGTGAATAGAACTATAAGTCTAACAAATTGCCTTTTGCTTTTTACCCCAATTTGGAATATCTTATGCATTGGCTGGGGCATGTGAACCCCAATGTTTCAAAATACTAGCACAGCAAATGAGAGGCCAGATCCATAGGAAGAGCAGAAGCATGTTAAGTATAGCCTATAAATACTCGGAGTTAAAAATAAAAAATTTTAAATCCATTGTTATGAAGTTGATTCTGATGCATTAGGATAGTGGAAAGCAATGGATGCATTTAGGGAGGAAAAGGACATCAGATTTGAATTCTGGGGGGAGTGGGGAATGACTTTGACTCGACTCACCTTTGAAGAAAACAATTTAGACTGGCACAAGCAGGACCGGGCAGTGTTTCGTTCTGCTGTGTATGAGGTCACTATGAGTCGGTACCGACTCGATGGCAACTAACAACAACAAGCATGAAGTCCTGGTGTGGAGTTACAGGATAATGCACTGGAGTCTAAGATCGGCGGTTCAAATCCACCAGCCTCTGCTCGAAAACCCTAATCTGGGTCACTATGAGTCAGAATCGACTCAACAGCACTTAACAACGGGACAACAAGCATGGACTCAGGGAGATCAGTTTGGAGTCTATTGCACTAGTCCTGATGATTGTGGCTTGAAAGCTAGGGCAGTACCAACCAAACCTAACCAGACTCATTGTGTTGACCCCGACTCATGCTGACTTTGTATAGGGTTTCCAGTACTGTAAATTTTGTGGGAGTGGTGGTGGTGGCGTGCAGTGGGCTCAGTTCCAACTCATAGCGACCTTGAATACGGTTACTGAGGCTGTAAATCTTTATGAGAGCAGAAAGCCTCATCTGTCTCCCACGGAACAGCTGGAAGTTTCGAACTGTTGGCCTTGAGGTTAGCAGCCCTACATGTAACCACTACACTACCAGTAGATAGCCTCAACTTTCTCTCACAAATCGGCTGGTGGGTTTGAACCACCAACATTGAAGTTGGTAACCCCAGACTTGCCCCACAGTGCCACTCCTTAAGGCAGTTCCAGTGCAGCAAAAGAAGATCAACAGGAAAACTATTTTGGCAGCATGTGCTATAGGACCTAGGGCTTGATTTGATGAGCACTGTTTGGGAGCGGGGTCAACAGTGATTTGGGTTTGTGGATATAAGAGAAAACATAAAACAGTGGAAAAACATGCTTGGAGTAGGGAATAGGGTTTATAATGTCTCAAATGTAAAACTTACAAATGATGATATGTAAGTAACAGTGTAAGTTGAGGGAGCACAGTGACTCTATAGGATAAGCACTGGACTGCAAGCCACAAGGTCAGCAGCCCAAGCCCACCAGCTGCTCTGCAGGAGAAAGATGAGGCTTCTGTTCTGACCAAGATGTACAGCCTCGGAAACCCTATGTAGAATCACCAGGAATCAGGACTGACTCGACAGCACTAAACACCATGTAAGTCA
This sequence comes from Chrysochloris asiatica, assembly GCF_000296735.1. Taxonomy (NCBI): domain Eukaryota; kingdom Metazoa; phylum Chordata; class Mammalia; order Afrosoricida; family Chrysochloridae; genus Chrysochloris; species Chrysochloris asiatica. The sequence goes on from NW_006408618.1 coordinate 4,831,288, forward strand.
AGCTTAGTAAACATGCTGGACTGGAAACTATAAATTTGAGAGTCATCAATATATATAGACAGTACCCAGATTCCTCTACCTCCAGAAAATATTTATTGTTAGGAAAGTTTGAGAGGGAAAGTGCCAAGGAGTTCCACAGTTAGATTTATAGGACTGTTGATGAGAAATTAGAAATGAACAGTAAGTGTGTTCTATAAAATACAAGAGGCTCCTATAAAGGTGCTACAGCATTGGGATCAGACAGCTTTTATTAGAATGTGCTAAAGAAAGTAGAAATCAATATTTCAGAAGCTTTCATAGACGCTTTGATGAGCACACTACATACTGGAGTGAACCATGAAGGTTGGAAAATGACTCACACCATACAATTATTCACAAATGGATCCAAGAACCTGTCACAGGTGTGCACACCATTAGGCCTGAGAAATTGAGAAAGCTGGGCACGCCAGAGGAGATGAAGGCAAGGGCAGCCCTGTAGATTGTAATGCTAGTATGAATTCTAGAAAAGAATGCCCAGTAATCTGACATCTCTAAATCTTGAGAGTCATGTTAGATTTGCAGCAAGAGATAAGTACTTTGCTTTTCCTGCCCCCTTAAATTCCTTAATTATTATAATATAACGAAACATTATTTATAGGCTTTTATGTTCTTGTAGAGTTTTTTTCTTCTTTGTCTCATGGGTGAGATATTGACCTAGTATGTTCTCACTCTTCTTAGTGCTTGAAGTTCAAAATTAATCAAGGAGGGGTTTTTTGGCTGGTTTTTTTGTTTTGTTTTGTTTTTGTTTTTCCTGAACACTATGAAGAGGATAAGCAAAAGACACAGTGGTTAAGCACTGGGCTGCTAACCAAAACGTCAGTGGTTCATACCCACAAGCCATTCCATGGAGGATTACAGCCTTTGGAAACCTTTTGGAGCCATTGTACTCTGTCTTGTTGGGTCCTTTGAGTTGCAGTTGACTTGATGGCAGCAGGTGTGACCTGGGATGGGACATGGTTCCTCTTTGTAAGGGCCTTCTCTTGATCCCTTCCCAGGTCTTTTTCCTCAAGTCTTTTATGCTACTGCAAACTGTTCATTTCTCCATTGACCTACTTCATGTTCATAGTTTGACAAGTCTTTGTAGAAGTGATTGGGACTCTGATTATAAACTCCCATCCTTCCTCAAATCACTAAGAAATGTATGCTCTATTTCTATTTTTGCTCTGCCTACTGGTTAATATGGAATCCTAGTGTGGCACTGTGGATTAATGCACCAGACTGCAAAGCCGTTTGAACTACAAGGTTGGCAGTTCAATCTCACCAGCTGATCCTCGGAAACCTTAGACAGGGTTGCTATGGGTTGGAACTGACTCGATGGCACTTAACAACAACAACAACAACTGGTTAATATGGACTCCTGGTGTGGTGCTGTAGGATCAGCACTGCACTAGGAACCCCAAGGTCAGCAATTCAAATCCATCAGCAGCTCCTGGGAAACCCTATACAAGGTCATTAAGAGTCGAAATCAACTTGACAGCACTTAACAATAACAACTGGTTATGATACATTAAATAGGATAACTTATAGTCACCCTAAGAAATAATTTTTAGTGAGCTGAAGCTATGCATAATGGCTAATGCTTTAGCTTATTATATTAATTTTAGGTATTTGCATTTCTGAACACCAGGAACCTTCACTGCAGAAAATATTCATCTGGGTCATATTTGCCTTTTTTATTAACAGTGATTTACTTAGCAAACAATTTCATTCATCAGTGAATTTTTTTATATCTTTTTATTTCCAAAATAGAGAAGCAGACCCGTTAATCCCTAATAATAGATTTTACAGGGGATTGGCCCAGTGTTAAATTTTAGCCCAGGGAAAATGTTATATTTTTAAGTTAGACAAGGAAGCTTACATAAACTTTGCTCATAGCGACCCTGTATAGGAGCTCTGGTAGCGTAGTGGTTACAAATCGGGCTACGAACCTCAAAGTCAGCAGTTCGAAACTACTAGCTCTTCCACGGTAGAAAGATGAGGCATTCTGCTCCTGTAAAGATTTACAGGAAACCCTGTACAGGGTCGCTGTGAGTCAGAACTGACTCAACGGCTCATAACTGCCACCATAGGGTTTCCCAGGAACACCTGATGGATTTCAACTACCGATCTTATGGTTTATAGTCCAGTTGCTGATCCTACAGCGCTACACCAGAAGTCCAGAGTGCAAATCCCCTTCATCAAAGTGTTGCCTCCAAGTTTCTTCTTGATCACCTTTGTACCTTTGTGAACCTCTCTTACTGTATCTATGAAGTGTCTGGAGGGCACTACCTACATTTAATAGGTGAAATGATAAATAGGGCCAGGGCTGCTTTGATGTTGTTGTTAAGTGCCGTTGATTTGGTTCTGAGTGGTAGTGACCCTGTATAGATCTTCAAGGAGTGGCTGGTGGGTTTGAACCACTGACCTTGTAGTTAACAGCCCAGTGTTTGTTCAGCAGCACCTAGAAATGAGTAGTAGAATCTACACAACCAACAATTATCCCACACAAAATTCAGTGTTATCTTTACCTTAGAAACACTGGTAGCTCCTAGGTTCTTTTTTCTACTTAAATTCAAAAACTGACTTTGCAAAATTGGTACTTCATATATGATACTTCAAGACCCATTTATGCCAAGGAGCATGCTACATACATTGTAGGGTATAAATTAGGTTGAAAACTCTCCGCATGTGTAGTCTGCTGTGTTAGTTCATTTCTCTCTCTTACTGTGTCTAAGTTTTCCTTAAATTATATAATGCCATGCTCCACATTTGTCACTGAAACATACTGTCATCCCATTAACTAGTATCCAGATCTGTGCTGTTAAAAAGCATTTTAATTCCTCAAGGTACAAAGATCACATTTGAGAACTGCAACGCCTAACCAAATCATCCTAATTAATTATCAGAAAAAAAATGATAAATGTGCAATTCAAAAGATCAATGCTGTATATTCTAAATAAGACAGTGAAAGTAAAAATACTAAATAGGGCCCAAACCTTAGTAGGTATAATTGTCATAAAGGTTAGCAAAGCGAGTTCATGTAAAATTGACCTACAGTAAAAAGTTCATTTATATTCTATTAGAGTCATGTATGAGAGTGAGAAATGCATACTTTAAATGGGAAGAAGAGAGGGCTTGGGAAATGAAGAGGGTTGGGTATGGTCTTTTGTAGTGTTGTCTCCAGTTCTCCAAATGAGGTTGCATGATGAACCATTAAATTAAGACAAATAAAAAATTCCTGTACTTTCTCTTTCCTTATTATTTAATATTGTCCCCCCCAACACTGTCCCCTTACATTTTGCTAGACACTTTTCCAGAAAGTTTCTGATAGCAGCTGATGAGAACCTCCTCTCACCAACAGATGGCAGGTGAGGGCATTGGTGAATAGGAGCTGAGTTGGCAAAGTCTCTCCAGTGATTTAGAATTACTCCCCATTGAGTATATCATCATCATCAGGAAAGTAGATGAGAAAGCCCATTTGACTGATTTCAGTGTCCTTCAAAATGATGATCATAAACCATTTAAGAGGATTTCAACAGGCATTTAGAAAATGGAATACAACAAGGCACATTATGAAAAATCAGCGGATACTGAACAGATCCTTAGCAATGACTGGATTGTTGTTGTTGTTGTGTTCCGACTCATAGAGAACCCTGTATAGGGTTTCTGAGAATTGACTGGTGGGCTTGAAACGCCAGCCTTGTGGTTAGCAAACCAGTGCTTATCCTACAGTTCCACACTAACAAATACTGCTACCCGTTGCTGTTTGTGATGTGAGAGAAGAGATGGAAAAAGGACTGAAGTGAATCTACACATTGACTGGGGCAGAGTTGTTTTATTCTTCAATTACTTCAATCTAGTTTACAAAATCAGATGTGAAATGAAGGGCGGGGGAATTTTATCTTCCTTTCAGCAGAAGTATTAAGATTTTTAACTGAATTTCATGTGTGAACATTTAGTAGCTAAATTAGTGGTAGATATTGGGTGGCACAAATGTTTTGCCCCTGATTGCCCTTCTAAACGGTGGAGGCTTGAACTCATCCAGTGGTACCAAAGAAGAAAGGCCTAGTGCCTGCTTCCATAAAGATTACAGATAAGAAAACCTGATGGAGCACTTCTACTCTGTAACATGAGTTTGCCATGAGTTAGAAATAATTTGATGGCAATAATTTGGGTTTTATTATTATTGTTTATAGTGCATTTATGTATGAGGGGCTTCAAAGACTTGGTGGGAAAATTATATTATCTTTTTTTTTTTTTTTAATGTTTTTATTGTGGATTGAGTGAAAGTTTACAGGGCACATCATCAGTTTCACATTCAACAATTCATATACCTTGTTTCATTACATTGATT
>NW_006408618.1:4837165-4873039 GCF_000296735.1 Chrysochloris asiatica
GTGTTCTTGTTGGTTCTCAGTCCACAGAACTTCCTTTAGGATGCTTTTCATAGCAAGGTTGGATTTGGCAAAATCCCTTAGCTTCTGCTTATCCTGGAATGTTTTGATTACACCATTGTATTTGATTGACAGCTATGCTGGGTAGAGGATTCTTGGGTGGCAGTTTTTTTCTTTCAGGGTTTTATATATATATATCCCCATTGCCTTCTTGCCTGCATGGTTTCTGTTGAGAAATCTGAGCTTAATCTGATTTGCTTGCCTTTGTATGTTATGTTTCTCTTTTCCCTAGCTGCTTTCAAGATGCTGTCTTTATCTTTGATTTTAGAGAGCTTGATTATTACATATCTTGGTGATTGTCTTTTAGGGTCTATCCATCCTGGGATTCGTTGAGCTTCTTGAATACTTATCTTTTCATTTTTCATGATGTTAAGGAAATTTTCTTCCAGAAGCTCTTCAACTGTCTCCTCTGTAGGGGTGGAACGTAGGGATTTTTCTTCATACTACTGTTGTCTGTATTGACTCTTCCTTCCAACCTGATTGTTTTCTTTTAAAATGAATGTATGCTAAAAAGTTTGGTTGGTTTAATGAGAAAATAGTAGTTAAAATGTGTGTTGTTGTTGTTGTTATGTGCCGTGGAGTCGGTTCCGACTTATAGCGACCCTGTACAGGGTTTCCAAGGCTGTAAATCGGCTGTAAGTGAACAGAAACCCTCATCTTTTTGGGTATGGCAAAAATAATGACAACCAAATCCAAAACCAATTCTGCTGGGTCAATTTTGACTCACAGTGTGTCTGTAGGATAGAACAGAATTGCTTCATAGGTAGACTTTCCAAGGCCATAAATCTTTAAGGAAGCAGATCACCAGCCATACCGTTCTCCTAGGAAGTGACTGGTGGGTTTAAACAGATGACCTTTCTGTTAGCAGCCATGTGCTTAACACACTGCTCCAACAGACTCCTTAAAAATACTGAACATGGTGTTTAAATTATTTAAATTTGAGAACCCATTCATCTACCATAGACAGCTTAACACCAGGAAGCAGCATGGGACTAGAGAAACAGACATGCCTGTGTTCAAATTGCTCTGCCAACAACCAGCTGGTATACTCCCACTCTGGACCTTGAGCTCCAGTGCAGTTTCCTCACACATCAAAAAAGAGATTGCTCCAGACAGTCTCCAAGGGCCCCTCAAGCTTCAATGTAATCATTCTATGTAAATGGGTATTTATGTTATGAATTTAAATGTCAGTGGCAAGCATTTTAATGAAATATTTCTAAGTAACATAAACTATTCAAAAGATGAAAACACCAGTTCTAACTTAAATGCTGCCTTCCGTAAGTACATTTGTCAAGTTCAAAATATCAAGCCCTGATCGATTATTTAAGTGATTGCTGGTACACTCTCTGGAGTCCTGGTGTGGTGCTGTGGGGTACTGCACTAGACTATAAGGTTGGTTTGAATCACAAGGCTGGCAGTTCAAACTCACCAGTCGTTCCTTGGAAACCCTATACAGAATGGACTCAACGACACTTAACAACAACAATATTATACTCTTTAGGAATTGTCTTGTCAGGGTGCTGTATCCTTTTTCTTTTCTGTTCATTTGTTGATTGTTTGATGAATACCATTTTGAAGTGGTGAGCATGTATTATCTGTGGATGTAGATTTTTTGTGTGTGTTGCACTGTAGGATAAGTACTGGATAGCCAGATTAGTGTGAACTGCAATGTCAGCAGTTCAAATCCATCAGCTGCTCCTCAGAAACCCTATACAAGATTGCTATGAGTTAGAACTGACACGATGGCACTTAACAACAACAAAACTTTTTATTGTGTCTTAAGCAAAAATTAACACAGCAGATTAGTTTCCCCTTCAACAATTCATATACAGACCTTCCCACGACATTGGATGCCCTCCCCACAATATGTCAACACTCATCATTTCCTCCCTGCCTTTCCCGTTTTATCCCTCTAGTGTCCCTGCCCACTTAGCCTTCTAATGCATAATTTTGGGAAAATGCTGCCTATTTGCTCTCAAATAGTTGATTTTTCTAAGAAGCATATTCCTTATGGGTGTTATCATTTATTTTATAGACTGATCTGTCATTTGGCTGGCAGGTAACATCTGGGAGTGGTTTCAGTTCCAGGTTAAAAAGGTGTCTTGGGGCAATAATCTTAGAAGGTTCCATCAGTCTATCAGCCCAGTAAGTCTAGTCCTTCTTTATGAATTTGAGTTTTGTTCTTTCTTTTTCTCCTATTTTAACCAGAACCTTCTATTGTATCCCTAATCAGATAGTTTGTAGCGGGATACCATCTAGTACTTGTGATCTCACGCTAGAGGAGGCTGTGGTTGTGTGGGCCATTAGTCTTGTGAACTAATTGCTGTCATCGATATGGTTTCCTTCTCCCTCCTTTGCTCCAAATGGGAAGAGACCAATAGTTAGATGTCTGCTCCCAAGCCTTTAAGACCCCAGATAATACTCACCAAATTATGATGTAGAATATTATTTTTATGTCCAGTGACTTAGATGTCCCCCCAGTAGATAATGGATTTTGGGGGGGCTTTCCTGATCTTAGTCAAAGAAAAAGTACTGGATAGGTAGAAGGTCCAACCAAGTTCTCAGCCATGGAACCAAAACAAACTCACTGTCAATGAGTCAATTTCAAACTCATGGCAGCCCTGTATGTTGTTGTTGTTAAGTGCCGTTGAGTCGGATACGACCCATAGCGACCATGTACAGGATTTCCAAGAGTTTAAATCTTTGCAGGAGCAGAAAGCCTCATCTTTCTCCCACGGAACAGCTGGTAGTTTCGAACTGCTGACCTTGCTGTTCTCAGCCCGATTCATAACCACTATGCTACCAGAGTTTCCAAATCCTTATGGAAGCAGAAAGCCTCATCTTTTTCTTGCAGAGCAGCTTATAGATTTGAACTACTCATCTTGTGGTTAGCAGTCCAGCGCTTATCCTTAATTGCTACCAGGGCTTGTTGTTGTTGTTGTTGTTACGTGCTGTTGAGTCAATTCCAACTCCTAGCGACCCTGTATAGGGTTTGCAAGGAGCTGCTGGTGAGTTTGAAACGCTGACCTTGTGGTTCAAATCAACTTGCAGTTGAGTGCTTATACCAAGACATTAAAAAAAAGTGTTTATTCTTAGCATGTCCTACAAATGCACATTTACATGAAATTGATTTAACTTAAGGGGAGAGATAACTATACAGTGCTTGAAATACTAGGTTGCTTCAGTTCTAATACTTCTTAGTAAAGAGATTCTTTGCCTAAATCTTATTGTTGTTGTTTTTGGTAAGTGCAATCGAGTTCTGACTCATACATAGCAACCCAGTATAGGATTTCTGAGGCTTTAAACTTTGGTGAGAGCAGAAAGCCTCATCGTTCTCCCACAGAGCTGCTGGCAGGCTCGAACCTCAGACCTTATGGTTCACAGTACAGTGCTTGTCATGTGGAGCCACTGAGTTCCCTAATCCTTATAGCCTGACAGTAGTATTCTTCCCCCATCCTCATCTTTAACCTAATTCCCTTATCTGATAAGAAAAAATTCAAACTTAAGTATATTCCAATCACAGAAAGAAAATCAATTTGGTACTGAGATACAGTTTTTAAAACTCTTGACACTCAATTTTCTTTGATTACCTCATGAGTAGTAGGAGTTTCATATCAGCTTTCCTTTTCCTCTTCCACCTTTTTCCCTGTTTCACTTTATGCCAATCACAGGTGGATGCTCAGCATCACCCTGCAGTGCAAGATAAATAAACTTGGGAGGTTTCCTAGCAACATATTGTTCTGGGAGCCTGCTATGTTTCCTTGAGCAAGATGAAGCCAAACACCCTCAAATCTCATTCAGATGGGAAAGGATTCATTTAGCGAAGCGTTTATGCATTTCATGAAAATTTCACTCAGAAATTAACCTTTGAACATTCAGCACTTTCACGTGTAAATAATAATAATCTCTAATAGTTTGGATTTAAAAAAAAAATTTAGTAGAATTCTTTAGGAACAAGCGTGCAACATGTAATTCCGTCATTGGTGAAAGGATCCATTTTAAAACCAATGTATAAAAATGCTTCAATACGGAACTGGTATTAAAGCAGGTCTGTGCGGGTATGGGTAGTACTGCTGTAAAAGTAGTGTGAATCTTCCCACCTGGAGGGCACATGGCTATTGGACAGACCCTCACAGTGCCTCTCACCTCTCTGGCCATGCCTCTTGACCTCTACTCCTAGGGTTGTATTTGAAATGCGCCGTCACTGCTTAGAGCTCTAATCAAGGCTGCTGCCATTTTTTTTCACTCAGCTCCAGAACTATTTCAGTGCTAGTGGTTTGTCACCTTGTCTTGAGACTCTTATTTTGGGTTTTCATGGTATATGTTTAATACATTGAATATATGCAGAGAAAGTAAAACTAGAGGAAATTGAGACCACCATCACTGTAGGTTTGGGTGGCGGCGGTTTTGTGAATATATGAGGATGTCTATTTTCCTGGTTGCTGATGAGGTGATGCAGTCGGCACGTCGTGCTTTCCTTTCAGTTGCATTTTCGTTGGACACAGTGTGCTGTTGAAGGTCTCTGGAGATGGAGTAATAAAGGATTCGTGCTTCTCATAACAATATTCAGCAATGATTTTGCAATTCAGTTACACCTTGGAGGGTATCCTTATATGTTTGGGGAGGCACTTCCCCGTTAGCCAGATGAACATTGTCACCAGAATGGTTGTTTAGTGGTTTGCATTTGATCTGAGTTTGTGAAACGTCCCAGTTGTGTGGTCAGAAGCAGGTCATACCAGTACTTTATAGTGTTCCCAATGGAAAGGATGAAGTTAGAAGAATATGATGAAGAATGACACAAGCTGTGCTTGCTTTTTATTTTAAAAAATTATCTGGCCAGATTCCAGAGACTCGCACCTGTCCTTATCCTAGAAAGCGATAAATCATTTTAGATTGATTCTGGGTGCTTTCCTTCCCCTCTTGCTCTCACACAAATATACATGTTTTCTAAATACCATATTTTAACCTGATTAAACTCAGCAAGAACCAGTCTGTTGAAGGTCTAATGTGAGCTTGGACTTTGCTAGGTGTCAAGGCAGATGCAGAGAGGGACCACCATGTCCTTGCTTTCCTTGTATCCTCAAAAATGCAACAAAATAGTATGTTTGTAATCTTAAAACAGCAGCAAATATTCTTCTTTTGAAGCTAATGACTTTAAGATCTAAATGTTAGGGAAAGATGTTGATTGTGAAAGAAGTGATTTAATTTAGATTATTCTAAGAAAGGCTAAAAGTAGACTTTGTCTATCATATGGAACAGAATAGATTATAAAAGATTAATTCTGATGGAATACTTTTTAAAACAATTTTTCAAATTTCCATGAGTCAGACATTGTTTTTGTTATTAAGTGCCGTCGAGGCAGCTGCAACTCAGAGCGACCCTGTATTGGGTGTCCAAGGAGCAGCTGGTGAATTTGAACCGCCAACCTTGCATTTCAAATTGCTTTTTGGACCAGTGCATTTTTGTGCAGGCATTGTTTTAGGTAATGAAAATAATCCAGATGCCATTGAATCCACTGACTCACAGAAACCCCTGTGTTTCAGAGTAGAACTACGCCTTTTGGGTGGACTTAAACCACCAACTTTTTGGTTAGTTGGTTGGTTATGTGCTGCGGAGTCAGTTCCAACTCATAGTGACCCTATACAGGGTTTCTGAGGCTACAAATCTTTACGGGAGCAGCAAGCCTCATCTTTATCCTATGGAACAACTGGTAGTTTCGAACTGCTGACCTTGTGGTTTGCAGCCCGATTAGTAACCACTACGCTACCAGAGCCGAGCATATTAATCATGCTACCAGGGAGGGACTCCTTATTGACTTTGCCTACATTGTATCACGGTAATTCTCCTGACCGCCTCATTAAGCAGGTATTTCTTTTACCTGTCGTTTTACAGATGAAGCCAAGAGAAATTAAGTAATACTTTGCCAAGGGGTTGCCTAGCTAATACTGTATTTTTATGCAAATAATGCATACATTTTACATTTCTTTTGCCAAACATATCCTCCCTTCACCCGTATATTTTTTGTAAGTGCCCTATGCTAATTTTAAAATGTTGTTGATGTATATCTTCAGGAGCTGGTTGCTACTCACAGCGCCCTGTGTAGGGTTTCTGAAGAGTAGCTGGTAGGTTTGAACCACCAACCTTGTGGCTAGCAGTCCAATGCTTATCCTACAGCGCCGCCACACCAGAACTTCAAAAAAAAGTTATTAACATTAGAAAAAAATTGTTGTTAAGTTAGCACAGCATGATATTGAACATGGAAAGAAAAGGTGAGGGGATAGGTACAAATGACCAAAAAAAAAAAGCATGTGACCTTCATGGTATTTATATTAAAATATGGTAAATACCTACTACTAGACCTACAGACCTTAGTCTGTCTAATGTCAAATTATCTGACCTTTGCTATCTGCTATTTGTTTATATTTAAAATTACAGGATTCTGTCATCTTTTTAGCTGTGTAGACTTTCAGAAAAGAGTAGATTATCATCTTTTTGAAGATAGTATCATTCTGCATTTCATCATGTAAATAATAGATGGCTAGATTGATCTTTGTGTGTGAGCCCTTACAGCACGAGTCTCTATTTCTGAGTATTCAAAGTCAAAACTTAGTGTCTACTTTCTGTCAGGTATATTTATCCCATTTTTGTTACTATTTTTTTATTTTTGTTTTTTATAAAATAGCTTATTTTCTACAAGGCAGAAGGTTATGAGTGAATTGTATGTAATGAAGAATAGTTAACAGAATTCACGGCACTGTTAAATACTGGACAATAAATGGTTATGATGTATCAGTAGTTCTCTAGAAGTGGAGAAACAATGGCCCATTGTTTGTAAATAAAGTTTTATTGGAACTTAATCACATTCATTGTTTGTTCCTTCCATGGTTACTTTCTTGCAACAATGACAGGGTCCAGTGAGTGACAAAGCCTGTGTAACCAATAAAGAGTTAGATACTTACTCTCCAAGGCTTTACAGAGGAACTTTGTCAACCCCCACTCTAGAATCTAGACCATTCACCTAACTGTGAAATGGGTATGCTCCCTGATAATGTCAGCGATGTAACTGGGAAACAATCAGAAAATTTTTATCCTAAATGGAGTCCTTCTCTAACATATGTTTCCTCTTATCCCTATAGGTACCGACAAAGAAGCTGAAGAAATATGAGAAAGACTATCAGACAATGCGAGAGAGTCAGCTGCAGCAGGAAGACCCTATGGATAGATACAAGGTATGGGAGACAGAGGTCACCTGTCAGAGCCAAATTCTTTCTTTACCCCAAAGCAGCAGTGGTGGCAAGTTCAATTTCCTCTACTTCTTTTTTTTTTTTTTGGTGAACTTAGACCATCTCTGATGATCCTAAATGTCTCTGGTATGTTTTACTTTCAGGATACCCCTGAGTATAGCCAACCATAATATTTCTTTTCTTTCAGTTTGTATATTTATAGGTAACTCCAGCTGTTGCATTTGTACTGGGAATCTTCATAAGAAGCTGAGAGAAAGAGGGGGAAAGAGAAAGTGGCTTTCGACTGCTTTCAAAAATGAGAAAAGAGGAAAATGACAAAACACTGTTTTAGCTGTGCACGGTCACATCCACAAAGACTTTTAGAAGGTGAACTTTTGCAAGATGGGCACATGGATGTTTAATACTGACCTCTGTCTGAAGCAAATGTTAAAAATAAAGGATTTTTTTTTTTTTTAAAGGAAAAATAAAAACCACAAAGGTATATTGAGCTCAGTAATGGTGTTTGTTGTAACATTTATTTCCTAAGATAGATTTATGATTAACAGGGACATTTGACTATAGTATATAATTTCAGAACCAAAATGGTTTTGGTTTGGTACTTCATTAATTGTGTATTATTTTAAATTGGGAAATGCAAATTTCCAACTTTTTTTTTTTCTGAGTGAAATGTCATTATCTGTCTCAAACATGTTTTGGTGTTTCAGACTCCGATACATGACCAATGGTTCTCTCCCTCTCTGTGTCTCCGTGGCAGTACACTAAGATAAGAGTGTATTGTATTTTCCCATTGATGACCCATGCCAGAACACCCTGCCAAGAGAAGTATGTGGTAGCACTGTTACTGTTTTACCCACAGTGGATAAATGTCTAGCACTTTTGTAACTGGAGTTGCCTTTATGTGGTCAGAGAGCAGTTGCTGGCCAGTCACATACATGTCATCTCCTTTGCTATATTGAATTATATGGGAAATGTAGCAGAAGAACATGGTGGAAAGAATATGTAGATTTTATAGTAATGTGAGTTCAAATCATGGCTCTCTGAGGGAAGAAAAGGAGCTCAGAATTTTAATTAGAATTGTTATTGAACCTTCCTTTTCATCTGTAAGATGTGCACAGGATCGTTATGAAGATGAGAGATGTTGTATGTTAAGTACCCAGTACATACTTCTTCTTGTTGTTGTTATGTGCCGTGGAGTTGGTTTCTGAGGCTGTAAATCTTTACGGGAGCAGAAAGCCTCATCTTTTCCCGTAGAGCAGCGGTTCACAGCCCGATTCATAACCACTACGCTACCAGAGCTCCTTAGTACATACTTTGTTGTTGTTGTTAAGTGCCGTCGAGTCGGTTCCGACCCATAGCGACCCTGTACAGGGTTTCCGAGGGTGTAAATCTTTACGGGAGTAGAAAGCCTCATCTTTCTCCCGTGGAGCAGCTGGTAGTTTCGAACCGCTGATCTTAAGGTTCGCAGCCCGATTCGTAACCACTACGCTACCAGAGCTCCTTAGTGGTCAATAAATGGTTGTTGTTAGTCCTATCTGGTTTACTGGTACTGATTTCCCACATATTACTAGAATATTGTTGTTGTTGTTGTTAAGTGCTGTCAAATCGGTTCCGACTCATAGCGACCCTGTATAGGGTTTCCAAGGAGTGACTGGTGAGCTTGAACCACCAACCTTGTGGTTCAAGCCGACCTTTCAGTCCAGTGCATTAACCTGACGCACCACACTGTCACCTTATATGGGTTTCCCCCTCCAATTCCTTTGATCTTCCTCAAGTATGTCCCAATTATAGACACTAGACTGCTAACCACAAGGTTAGTGGTTTAAATTCACCAGCTGCTTCTTGAAAACCCTGTATACACTCACTGTGAGTCAGAACCAACTCATCGGCACTTAACAACATCACTGCTGCCTAATATCTGTATGTTTTAGCTCCTTGCTTTTAGACCTGAGTCAATAAAGAACTGAAAATAAATCTCACAAACTACCATAGTAAAGGAGCCCTGGTTGTGTAGTGGGTTATGCATAGGGCTGCTAACCACAAGGTCAGCAGTTCGAATCCACCAGGTATTCCACAGAACAAAGATGAGGCTTTCTGCCCAGTACTTAATCACTGTGCCACTAGGGTTTCTTGTCTGCCATGGTAGATAGCTATTAATAGGTAAAATGCCTCTGGGTAAGGTTTGAGGCTAACTTTAGCACCTCCCTCCCCAGTAAAAGCCAATTCTAACATAACTCATTTAGCATACTGTTTTAAAAAGACTTGAAGGCAGTAATTATAAAATATTATTAAGGATCCAAATAGAAGTTCTCCTATGGCTTGCATCATTCTAGTTATAGCCACCGCCATTATGAATAAAATCTGGGAAATATGCATTAAAATAGTAGAGACAGAAGTAAAAGACCAAAACTGTACATTTAAAATCATTGTGAACCGGAACATGTTATTCTAGTTTAAATTCTTTTTGTTTTAAATCTGATGTGTAGAAATAAATAGATTAAAAAAAGATACATACTATTTTTTTTTAAATGTACTAATTATACATAACATTATCGATGTTGTTGTTAAGTACCGTGGAGTCAGTTCCGACTCAGTGACTTGGAATGCAGGGTTTCCGAGGCTGTAAATTTTTACGGGAGCAGAAAGCCTCATGTTTCTCCCGCGAAACAGCTGGTAGTTTCGAACTGCCGACCTTCAGGTTAGCAGCCCGATTTGTAACCACTACGCTACCAGAGAACCTTTAACATTATCAATAGGTAGATGGTAGATTTTTTTAATTGAAGGTTCAATGTAAAATTAAACTTTTTAAATTTTGTTTTGAAAGCAGACGTTTTGAGTATTGCTGTGCTCACTTGAACCAAACACTTAAATCTCAACCATCAACACAGACATGAAATAGTGTCGGTATAATTTGAATGTTCAGACCCTAAGTATGATGACACAGGAGGAAGATGAGACTCTTGGCTCCTGGAAAGATTGATTAATAGTCTCAGAAATCCTAAGGAGCAAGTTATACTCTGTCCTCTGTCGGGTTGCTGTGAGTCAGAATTGACTCAAGGGCAGTGTGTTTGACATGGAAGTATGATGACTGTGTTCTAGAATTAGATAGTGGGAAAGGTTGCTCAACTTTGCAAATATATTAAAATTCACTGGATTGTATAATTTTAAAAAGAGGCATGTGAATTATATCTGAATGTTTTAGAACAAAATATTCCGAGGGGACTGTCATCTAGCCTACTATCTTCCTTTCATGGGCCTCACTTACAGCAGAGAAACCTGGAGAGAAGCCACGTCTAGAGGAGGGCATCCTTCCTGTCCAAATGGAAGCTTTAGTGACTAGAACCCCTGTGTGTACCCAGATTTCTAGGGAAAAAACCAATGCAGTGTGGGGCATGGATTTTCAGTGACATTCGATAAGAATATATCGTACATTGTTGTGCTCTGCTGAGTTGATTCTGACTCATACTGACTCTCTGTTGTTGTTGTTAGTGCCATTGAGTTGGTTCTGACCCATAGCAACCCTGTATGGGGTTTCCAAGGAGTGACTGGTAAGCTTGAGCCACCGACCTTGCAGTTCAAACCAACTCTACAGTCCAGCTCATTAACCTGCAGCGCCACACCAGGACTCCAGTGACTCTATAACACAGAATATAACACCCCATTGAGTTTCTAAGGCTGGCATCTTAAGGGAGCGGGAAGCCTGGTTCTTCTCTCCTTTGGAGCAGCTGGTGGAGCCTAACAGCTGACCTTTTGGTTAGCAGCCAAGTGCTTTAACCATTACACCATTAGTACTCCTTATATTGTATATACAGTTACACATAAACATAAATGTCTGTGTGGGGGCTTCAAAAAGTTTGTGGAAAAATTCCATGATCTTTTCATTACATTTTTTCCATGAACTCTTTGAAGGCTTGTTGTGTATATAGATAGGTAGATTGTTGTTGTTAAGTGCCATCGAGTCAATTCTAACTAATAATGACCATTACAAGGTTTCTGAGGATTGGCTGGTGAATTTGAACCACTGGCCTCGATAAAGAGCTGTGTGTGTGTTTTTGTGTGTGTGTGTGTGTGTAAATAAGTAATACACACTGCTTGTGTACTTGGGCTTGGCATCAGTTTGTATTGAAACTCAGCAAGCCTCATAATGACCATTTGCAGTCTTTGATGTATTCCTGTTTCTCTCTATAACTACATTCCAAGCCAAAAGGGAAAGCTTTATTGGAGGAAGAACACATGACACTTATTCTAAACCTCTTTTATTAGCTTTCTTAACTTGGATGTGGCCGAATGTGTGTGATGTTTTTATTTAGTATAATATTTTGGTTCATAAAGCTAGTTCTTGATTTCAAATGAAGTGAAATTCAGGATAAAGATTGTTGTTAAGTGCCATTAAGTCAATTCCACCTCCTTGTTGTTGTTAAGTGCTGTTGAGTTGGTTTTGACTCATAGCGACCCTGTGTAGGGTTTCCAAGGAGCGGCTAGTGAATTTGAACCGCTGACCTTGCATTTCAAACCGATCTTGCAGTCCATCACATTAACCCACAGCGCCACACCAGAACTCCTTCACCCTAATAGCAACCCTTTATAGGTTTCCAAGGAGCAGCAAGGGGTTTGAACCACCTACCTTAACAGTAATTCCATTGCTTATCTTACAGCGCCATGCCAGGATAGAGATTGAGTGCATTTTCATTTTGGTACAGCTCTTCAGAATACACATATTCATGGATGTGTGTTAATATGACACATTTTTAAATTATTAATATTTAATATTATAAATTATTAATATTACAAAAAAATTAAAAATTTGTCCCCAAAGATGTCAGTTTGAGGATTAAGGTGCAACTGACCCATGCCATAGTATTTTCAATAGCCTCATAATAATGTGAAAGTTGGACAATGAATAAGGAAGACTGTAGAAGAATTGATGCATTTGAGTTATGGTGTTGGAGAAGAATGTTAAAAGTACCATAGACTGCCAGATGAACAAACAAATCTGTTTGGGAGAAGTGTGGCCAACAATGCTCCTTAGAAAACAGGATAGCAAGACTTTGTCCTCATACTTAAGAAATAAAATCAGGAGACACCTTGGAGTCCTTGGAGAAGGATGACATGCTTGGTAAAGTGGAGGGTCAACGAAAAAGACCAAGACCCCCCACGAGATGGATTGACACAGTGGCAGCAGCAATAGGTTCAAGTATAGCAGCGATTGTGAGCCTGGCTATTGTGCATAAGGTTTCTATGAGTGTGAACCAACTGGATGGCACTTAACAACAACAACAACAAAGCAGCTACTAGTTTGAGTCCTGTTGTAGTACTGTATGATAAGCACTGGACTACTAACCTCAGGGTTGGCAGTTCACACCCACTGGTCACTCTCTAAATCCATATGTAGAGTCACTGTGAGTTGGAATTTACTCAATGGCACTTAACAACACCACCAAAAAGCAGTTACCAATTTAGAAAATAACATTTCATTTCCTATTTTAAGGAGATTGTTTCCATTGAGGGAAAATCAATTTTCTAGTGAAAAAAAATCTACTGATGGTTCTTTTCATTAAACTGCAGTCTTTACCTGGCCCTGAAAAACAATATGTTTCTTTAATTAAAGAACTACTCGCGCAAATGTGGTGGAGCCTTAAAAAGCACAGCTTAATTAATTAATCTCCTAAAGCATAATGAAGGTGATGTTTTTACCTGTTCTAGAGAGGAAAATTATAGAAAAGAATCTAAAATACTTAAAGTTTCAAGGACCTGAAACATAGATCATATGATAAATATATAATTTCTAACTGAAGTGTTTTATCCATTTTCAGTGTAATTAAATGTTTTCACTTTTTTCTTGAGGTTAGACCTAGTATTTTAAAAAAAAATTTTAAATGTAATTCACGCAGAAAGACGTTATATTTTCTCAGTTAAATTTACTCAAAGTTCTTGTGCATACTGATTTTAATAAAGTGATTTTCCTTGTATGTAATTTTAACTATTACATATAGTAAAAATAATACAAAAAATATTTGAAGTAAACCTGGACTGTACTTCTATTATTTGCCGTACTTACGTATCTAGTGAAATATTTGAGAGCAGTGAAATACTTTTTTTGTTTTATCTTGACAAGTGAAGAAATGAAAATTATGCTTAATTTCTTACCTTGGAACGGGGAGATTAAAATTTCTTTCTTACTGAATGGACCCTTCAAGATAAGTGAATTCATCTTTGACAGATGTTTTTCTATCCAAGAAAATAAACTTAACATGTTATTTTTCCACATCTCAGAGACTGTTGTTGGCGTTTGGAAATAAATATGTACGTTGTGAATAACATGCTCTTAACAAATACTAATAGACAAGAGGATAGTTTTGATTCTGCCTACGATAACTCGATGATAACCCTCAGAAGGCCATCACTAACCTGATGAATTCAGTGTTGTAACATGGTGAAGTATGAAAACCTAGCCCCTTTTGAGTTGTCTCAAGAAATTTTGCTAAGAGGTGGTTTCTGGTCATCCCTGTCCACTGTCTTAATTTTAGTTGCACTTAACAAGTAGAGGACATATAAGTGCTAATTAACTACGTGAAAAAGTTCTAAGTATGTTTATTGAGGAAGTTCAGAATGAATTCTCCAAAAGTTTTCTTCAAATCTTAGTAATTTTGTTTCCTACTAAAGTAGTATTAATAAGAAAATTGTCACTTTAATACATTTTTGCATCATCAAAAATCCGTTTATTTTTTAAAGTTTGATTTGTAGACTAAGTAGAGCATGGGTCTGCAAATTGTGGTCTGTGGGCCAAATCTAGCTCACTGCTTGTTTTTGTAAATAAAGTTTTATTGGAACATTCTATGCCCCTTTGTTTTCATATTATCTGTGACTGCTTTTGTACTATGAGTTGAGTCATTTCAGCACAGAACTTAACAGCCTGGAAAGTCTAAAAAAAGTTATTATCTGGCCTTTTACAAAAAAAGTTTGCCAGTCCCTCTTCTAGAGTATAATTTAATATTGGTTTTAAAATGCCAAAAGAAATGCAGTGTGGCTTGCCAAATGCCAATTATTATTGACAAGATTTTGTTTTTTGTTTGACATTCTTATGTTTTTTTAACTCACTAGAAAGATAAAATTGGGTGATGGGACAGGGAAGGAAGCATAAAGCAGGGTTTCAAACGTTCAGATTTTCTTTCTAAAATCTTCATTTCAGACAGTGCAGACATTCAGACATTTCATCTGTAGAAGTTTGCCTTTATCTGTCAAATCATTGTCAGCTTAAAATGTGAACCTGACTATCATCAATTTGTTTTTGAATGTGTGAGAGTCAGTGTGTTGTTTGTTGATAGAATTGCCTTGAGTCTTTTAGGAAATAATTTTCTCCTGACCCTTAAATGTCCTTAAAAAGATATGCCAAGAATTCAACATAGCAACAGACAACACACCCAAAATATTGAGCTAGAGTTTGTAGAGCTGCCTCATTTTTTCCTGTGAAGTTCAGTTTATTTTCGTTTGATTGCCTGTTCATATTTCTTTGGTTTCTCATCTTAAAATAAGTGACATGATTCACCATTCCTGGTACTGTTTCACCCAAACTTCAGCCCCCGGGCACATACAAATGAGACCTTGGATCTGTTTTCTTTTTCATTTCTCTACCCAGTAATCTCATTCCATTGCCTAAAGATGAACTGTTTTGCAAGGTTTCTGACCTTGTCATATAAGGAAGTTCCTTTTACCCAGCTTTAATAGCACAGTATAAACAACTCACACCGTAGTTGCTAATACTTCCACATTTCCATCCGTCATGCAAACTGCAAATAGCAGTGCAGAGAGGGTGGAGTCTTATTAGAGTATCAGTCTTTCTGAGTTGAGGCTTGCCTACTGGCTGCCTTAAGTATACTTTCTTCAATCAAGTGCCTGCAGTCTTAGAGAGAACTTGGAGTTTACATCTAAGGAAAAACAAAATAACAAAATAGCATCAACAAGTATCTGGGTTTTTTTGTTTTTGTTTTTGTTTTTGTTCTTGCCATTTCCTAATTGTATTAGTAGGTGTACAATTTCATTGGATATTCTTTTTTTTTTTTTTAATTGTCTTTGTACCTATGATTGAAAACACTAGTTGGTCTATGACTTTTGAGGAGGTAAGTTTTTATCTATGTGTGTCTGTAACATTAGTGTCTGTCTCTCTGAAAAAATACAGTATCCTCCTCCCAAAAGTTACTAACCAAGATTTCCCAGCTAGGTATCCGCCTATGCAAGAGGGGAGGGAACTAATGAGGAAAGTTGCATTCTGCTTTTTAGTCAAATGTTATCACAAGTGTGAAATGGAGAATGTTTCCAACAGTGCAATGCAAGTTGGAAGTATTATTTATATAAACAATATCTCCTGTAGTCTTTTCAGAAAGACAAAGGAAGCTATCTTTGTTTCCTTGACAGCATTCAGCACATCTGCTTATGTAAGTGGGCAGTCTGAATGTCTTTGGACTGACCCAGACAAAAAGAGCTACTTTAAGTTAAACTTCTCTTAGGTGGGCAGCCCTTCCGACATTTCAGAATGAACCTAGCAAGGTTACTTTCTACATGCTGGTCTAAATACAAGCTTTTCTTGTACTGGTCCATTCAGAATTCAATTCTGGCTCATCAGGAAGGGCTGGAAAAGACAAGCTAAGTAATTCAGTTGTTCAGTCACCCTCAGCAGTGTGGGCAGGTTCTTTGAAAAGCTCCACCTCAGTAGCTGTGTCTTTCGATAGAACTCGCAGCTCTTAGGAACACTGGAGAACTCAGGAAGACACCTCACAGTACCAGGTTCATACTTTGGAGGACGATACTGCATTTTTGGTCCCATACCTCGCTTTTCCACTTGTCTGTGAGTGCAGAGCAGGAGTCTGACACTTCCCACTGTGCTGCTTGCTTTGCAGACACCAAACTGAAGCTTCTTGCTAACGAAAAAGCCAATTTGACCCCTAGGCTGTTTTGTTTCATAGGGACCCTCATATAAGCGTAATTTCTCCCAGGTCTTCATACCCTCCCCTATCTCCTGAGCTATGTGTGTCTTTATGAAAAGGCTCAAGTTGCAGCTTTCATCTTAGTTGGAAGTTGCTAGTTAGAATTACAACTGAGCTCACATCTCTTATATAATATAATCCATCAGGAATTTCTCTCTAATCAATAGTGAAGTAGTTACCTGGGTGCCTTTTTTTTTTATACTTTGCAACAAAATACTTTTCCACAAATACTATGTGACTTTACCTGGAGGGCATTTCAAGCATCTTTCATTGTAACCTGAAAAACTGGTGGCTGCAACATTTTCCGTTGTGCCACATTACTGTAATGTAATGAATAGTTGAGAGCGCTTTTTGGGCCATGCATGATGTTTTGCAAATACAATTTCAGTAAAAACGGGACCCTTAACTTACAAACAGGGAGGGTGTCATCTTACCTGGTTTTCTTTGAAGGTATTTATCAAGAAATAAGACAAATCTCTTCCATGCGTTAAGCAGTCTACATTGTAAAATATGTTGTGTTGAAATTGTGCTTGATGTGTGGGGTATATATTCTTCCTCTCAATGAAAAATGTAATGAAACATTACTGAAACAAATATTTTAATCTAAAGTTTTCAATAAGTATGTAAATTGTTTCCACAAAGAGGTAATCTTAGATATATAAAATACTGTATCTTATACTATCTGATTATAAGTTATCTTGTTATCTATAGATAATATGTTTATATACACTTAGAATGAAAGACTAACTATTCAGCCCCAGGATTTGGATTACATCAGCAAAGATTGAAATATTTTTTATCATGTAAGCCCAGCTTTTTAATATATGTTCCCTACTTTTATCATGTTTCTGTGGGAGCATTAGAGAACAGACTGAATTTGATAAGTACAGTTTGTTCCTACAAATAAGTATACTGCCTTTTCAGGAACATCTTGGGAAAAGTTTGTTGGCAAGGAAGTACTTTGGAGGGGTTACATTGTATATTGATCACAAAAGAAGATGGAGTATGGTTTTGTGTACAATATGAGTTCCTAACAGTACTGGACTTACAAATATGTATTTCTCATTGGGCATTTTATACTTTTGCTAGAATCAAGATTCTGAATTGCTTTTAATTTTTTTAAACCCCCCCCCCAATTTTTTTTTTTAAAACCATTTACAATTGTAGTATACATTCACTGTAAAAAACTCAGAAACACTGTAAAAAACTCGGAAGTATTACCCACAGTTACTGTCACTCTCTGTCAGTGTGTCATACTGTGGTGGCCTGCATGATGCTAGAAGCTATGCAACTGGTATTTCACATAGCAGCAGACACATTTTAGTGGTGCTTCCAGATTAAGACAGAGAAGAGAGAAGGATCTGGCGATCTACTTCTGACAAAATTGGCCAGTGAAAACCTTATGGATAGCAGTGGAACATTGTCAAATAGTGCCAGAAGAGGAGCCCCTCAGATTAGAAGGCACTCATCTGCCTCAATGTAGAATCAACCTTAATGACATGATGGAGCAAAGCTTTCAGGACCTTCATTTGCTAATGTGACATGAATCAAGTTGAACAAACAGCAATAATTGTGGGAATGGCACAGGACCAGGCAGTGTGTCATTTTGTTGTTTGGAAGGTCGTGATGAGTTGGAACCAGCTTGATGGCATCTAACAACAACAATTCACAGTCAATGTCTGTTGTTTATGATGCTACAAAAATGATACTGTCTAGTTACATACATTTTTTTTTTCCTACAAGGTAGTGTAAGCATTTTCTCTGGCATTGTATATTTTACTCTAATATTTTAGCACTGTATGCAAATTTTTTCATGAATTTATTTTAAAGTACATAGGTGATTTGGAGTTGTTTTTAAGTTATCTTTTTCAGACATGTTTTGACTTTCTCCAACTAGTTAGTATACTTTTCCCAGCAGGAAAGACAGAGATGGACCCTGTAGACCATTTACAGCCAAAGTGCAAGGTCTTCCTATGGCTTCTCTGGCTGGTCTTCTCAGTCTTCATAAGTGTCTTTATTGCCCTTTTTTTAAAAAAGAAAAAAGAAAAAGAAGAAGTTAGATTTTCTTCATTGAATGTAACAAATACCAGGTGGTTGTATAGAAAATAAACTAACTTTACCCCACCCAATCTGCTGTGATATGTTGTCTTCCAAAGGATAGATTTATCTTCTGGTTTCTGCATCACTGCTTTGTCTCCGTTTTTGCTGCCTGTGCAGAAAACACTGTTAGGAGTGTAAATCTGAAAAACAGGAAGGTCTCATCACATTGAAGTCTTTCCTGTCAGCTCTCTTTTGAAATCTCCTGCAACTGCTAACAGTAGCAAAGAAAGCACTTTTGATACTTCGGAATGGAAGACACTAAAAATTGCTATTCTGAAAATAGATGTGAAGTACACAGCTCAGAAAGGCCTTGCTTCATCAGAATTAATAACTGGATTGTTTTCACCATATAACTTTGTTTCAGATTTTCCCTGAGAATCCCGAGGGACAAAAATCAGCTCAGTAATTTATTTTGCCCAGAACCTTTTACTCTGAGATGTTAAAAAAAAAAAAAAAAATCCAAACAACCATTTAGAGATATTATTACAAGGACCATTGCTTTCACCAACACAAAATTAGGATTCAGAAAAATAAATATACTTGTATTCTTATATGAGGAAGAACAATGTCTATTGGTAGCAAGGCTATGAATCTGGAGTCTTGATTTAGTACTCTTCAATATACTCGATTAATTTATAAATCATGATCTTGGGAAAACAATTTGAAGAAATGTCTAGAGACTTTCCTACTATTTCATCCCAACTGTGCCCTGCTATGTCTCTTGAGGGACTATTGTGCATGCTACAAAGAGTCACCTCTTCTAGTACCGTGAAAATCTCACATAATTGGGAGTATCTTTTGGAAATTGTCTATGATGAAATGATGTCAGGAGGGCTTCAGGAGCAATCATAGCTTCACTGGGTTGAGCCCTGCATCCGCACCGCTAGCTTACCTCACTGTTGTTTCCCCGACAGCAATCCTGCCTTCCTGTGCCACTTCTGCCTTCTCCTTTTACACCTTTAAAAGTTCACTTTGTTGTTGTTGCTTGTCTCTCCCCACCAACTCCATTTGTTTCTGCCAATATGGCCAGGCATTAATGCCCACCCCTGGCTGTTGCTTTTTCCCTGCAGAGGGAGAACCGGAGATTACAGGAAGCCAGCATGAGGTTGGAGCAAGAAAATGATGACCTCGCCCACGAACTAGTAACCAGCAAAATCGCTCTGCGGAATGACCTGGACCAGGTAAGCTTATCTTTCATGGGGCAGCAATAGGACTGGGGCAACATCCTCAGGGCTAAGGACCAAGCTGTACTCACAGCTGTCCCACTAGGGAGTTGTGTGACTGATGAGTGGGTGAGTGGTAGGTAGGACAGTGTGCACTCATTGGAGAGAGTAAAAATCACAAGCCTTTGAGAAAGGTTTGGTCAATTCCAAGCAACATGTGCGACATACATTTTTTAACATCCTTCCAAATTCTCTGGTGTCTCTTCTCCTCATCTGGACTTTTCCTAAACCATAGACTGCCAGCATAATGATGCACAAATATCAGACATCAGTAGTCTAACAGTGCCTCTCTAAACTTGATCAACACCTTTTTATTTCAGTAAGAAGTTTTATGTACAGTATATGTGAGGATTTTCTCTGAAGTGTGTACATTCAGATTTGTGTATTGTTGGATAGACAGGCAGCTTAGTGGCTAAGAGCCAGGCTGCTTGAGTGTGAATCATAGTGGGTAATACTTAATAACACCTGTCCCCAGGTATAAAAACAGTGATGATGTAGAGAATGAAAGAAGGAAAAGCTTTTTAGTAGTCAGTGTTCAGTAAACATTAGCTGTTGCTGGAAAGACCTTAAATTAACTTCGCTTGCTCTTTCCAACAATGAAGACAACCATAGAACTTCCTATTTTCCATTGCACACATTTCCAGGAGTTAAATGGAGATACTGGAAGGAGTCTTATACAGCTTTAAAACCATACTTCTATTTTCCAGTTTTTAACAAGTTAGTATTTCTGAAAGGTGGTTCAGGGTCAGGAGAATTTGGGATCCAAATTGTTGGGTCTGTAAAAAAATAAAGTGTGTGGGCGGGGGGCTCACTGCTTGTGTTAGAACGATAATGTATGGTTACTATTTACAATACAAATTCATTATTAATATAAATATACTTGGAAGTTTTAAATAGAAGGGTGGCTTAGAAAGGCTCCTACCACAATTCCCTTTCTGCAACTGCAGCTAATTTTGCAACTAACTAGTTTCAGCAGCAGCAAGATGGAAGAGAAGAGCAGAGGTAAGGAAAATGGTGCTAATAGGAAAAGAGGGGAAAACCAAGAGGAGTCAGCACTAAATGGAATTAAAACAACAAAAAACTGTGCTGCTTGAGACGCAGCCTAAAATAATTAAAAAGAAAAGAAAATCGGGCCCCTCTAATCACAAACCTTCTAATCACTAGCCCACTTGGAAGTTGTTGGGAGTGGTAGAAGAAATGGATGACAAAGAGTCAGAAGAAAGATGGGAGAGGAGTTCCAGCCCACCCCCAGCCAGTCATACTTTTGCGTTAATGACAGACTTGTGATAGGTCAGAAGTAAATAATAAAGGCTGGGTTTCAAATTAGCTTTTTAAATGATCTTGTTTCACATTTGGTTCTATCATTTTGAATCTTTTGTTCATTATTTGTTTTCTTAAGATGACCTGCTAAGTGGGAAAAAAAAAGTTAAACCAACTCAGTGGGGATGTAGAAAATAAGCTAGGGAGAGGTGTAAATGGATACCATTGTTTGGGAAATCCATTTGTTCTTGTTGTTGTTTTTAAGTACCTTGGAGTCGATTTCGAGTGACCCTGCACAGGGTTTCTGAGGCTGCAAATCTTTACGGGAGCAGAAAGCCTCATCTTTTTCCCGTGGAACAGCTGGTAGTTTCGAACTGCCGACCTTGAGGTTAGCAGCCTGATTCGTAACCACTACGCTACCAGAGCTCCTTTGTAGTTTGTATCAAAATTTAAAGTAATAGCAATAAAAGTAAATATTTTCTGAGCACTTAGCATATGCCAAAAACTGTAGTTAGCCATTTATAGGCAGTATCCCATTTCATCTTTTTAATGATTCCATAGAACAGGGCTAACTTCAATTCGTTTTTATAAATGAGGACACTAGGATACGAATACTCTGATTTCAGAAGCTTTCTTAAGAAAAGTCAGAGATGTGGTCATGTACATGTATGTGCAGGATATTTACTGCAGCACTACTTAAAAACGCAAAGGAAAAAATATTATAATTCCAAGTAGAGGAGTATGTCAATGATGGATGGTACGTCTGTAAAATGCCTATTTAGAAAAATGTTTTTTTAAAGAATAGGAAGAAAATTACATAATAGGATTTTATAGTTCAAACTTCCAAACTGCTCTCTGGAAACCCTTTATCAGATCATTATGAGTTGGAAGTGATTCTGCATAACTCAACAACAATATATGCATATACGTACACAAACATTTATGCATCTCAATTGTAAAGGAATGAAAGATATATCTACACAGGAAAAAAAAAAAAATGAGAGGAAAAACACCAAAATGTTACCAATAAGTATCTTTTGGGATGATAATATTAAATCTAATTTTTATATTCATCTTTATAATTTGTATTTTCACTTATTTATAATTTATAGGAAGACCTGAAATTACTTAAATGACTTGGTTAAGTCATAATATGCATTGTTGTTTTTTTCCCTGTGTGACCCAAATAGTTAAGCACTGGCCTACTAGCCAAGAAGGTTGTTGGTTCAAGCCCACCCAGATGTGCTTCTGAAAGGTCACAGCCTTGAAAACTGTAAGGAGCAGTTCTACTCTGCACACATGGGCTCACCAGGGTTCAGAATGGACACAGTAGCAACTAATAATACCAGCATAACTTTTTAGCAATCAGTAAAAAAAAAAAGTATTTAAAACATCATTTTACCACCAAACGGAGTCCTTTATTTTGGATCATTCCAAGATGACTGTGATTCTGGGTACTCTTGAAATCATTGATTATTAAATAACTGGGGGTTCTTGATCAGTTCTCAAAGATTTCTATATTCCTTCCTTTCCTCCCACTTTCATACTTCTCTTTCTTTTCAAAAAAGTGAATAAGACCTGCCCCCAACCACCACCTTTTGAAGCTTGTTATCTAGATGAAAGAAAGAAAAAAAACCTCAAGCTGCCATTGCATGCGTGGCTCCTCTTGACTTGCAGTTTCGCAGTTTCTGCATATTTGCCTTTCAAAAAGCTGCCCCTGCAGTTTAGGTGGCCTGTTCCTCCAGTCTTCAAAGACAGGCATAGCCAGGGAGCGAAAATAGCAAATTTGCCTGCCTTCACCCTGTTTGCCCAGTACTTTTCCACTCCCAGCTTATCAAAATCAGATCTCTTATTAAAACAGTAAAACGTTGGCAAACGGTGGTTATAATCAACCATGAAAGCATTTGAGACAATATGAAAAGCAAACAAACACTAATTAGGTATTTTTAAAAAGAAGCCATTTCTTACCCTTGTCATTTTAGTACTGGCTTCTGGCTTTCTGGGCACCAAAGGCTCTCCAATTTTTCTCTGTGCCTGAAGCCTTCTGTTTTGATAACTCTCCCTTTTTCTCAGACTCCTTAAATCTCAGGGATTCAGAATGAAAAAAGCTACAACACCATTTCAGTCCCTTGCTACCTGTTTTCAGTTCCCTTCCTGTCCTTCCTTTCCTGTTCCCTAGGAGCAAAAGTAAAGAGATGCAGCTAATACTTCCCCACTGAAGGCTGCGTCTGGGTTCCCTCTAACCGTAACAAGTTACATACCAGACTAGAAATTACATGTACTAGATGGCAAATTATTTTGTTTTAAATTGAGCATCTGGCTTGGACAGTTCTTGCAGAAATCGTTTCTGAAAGACACTGGCCCCTAACATTTGAACTGAGCCTTTTGTTGATTCAGTCTTGATGAAACCGCCTACAGCCTTGTGTGTTTCTTCCAGAGGTTTTACGTGGCAATTAGAAGTTTCAGTATCACTCAGGCATTATAAGATGTCAGTAAGTGATTAGGAGATGCAATAATGACAATGCTCAGCTCTGTCATAATATCAAAATACAGTGAAGGTTTTACAATTTGGGTTCAGATATAGTATTTGAGTGTGTGTCTGTTCAGTGTTACATTTCTAGACTTTCACTGAACATTAATGATGATTTCTACCTCATTGGAGCACAAAGATCCTAAAGATGATTTTTAATGAGAGAACTAAGTTATTTCAGACCTAGTTCTATTTTAATGAGCAAAAACTGTTCCTATTTCACTCTTTAAGAGAATGGAGACCTTTGGTGGAGCTTCCTGGGAAGCTGAGGGCCTCCGCTCAGAGGGGACCCTCAGCCATTGCTGCCAATGTCGTATCTGATAACAACAAGAGAAAGTGTAAGGTTGTTTTACTTTGACTTACTGAAGACTGTTTAGCAGAAAGTGTAAATGGAAATAATAGGTCATCTTAGCGTTTATTTTCAGCAAGATTTTTTGGTGAATTTCTTTTCAAGAAATGAAACTTACAAAACAGCTTTATTTCACAGTGTCACAATAAGTATTTTTAAAGGATTCTGCTGGGGGTACTGTAAGAAGAGGATTCATTACAATCTTAATTAGTACTAAAGTTGTTCAGATGAAAGACGGTTTGGGGGGGGCGGGGCTTGAGTCACAGTGACAGTTGATAGGCAGTTGTAGGACCACTCATTAGAGACCTGGGGAGGCGTTCCTGCTTTGTAAGAAGCATCAGTTGTCAGACTTGCAGTCTAGGAATCTCATAGTCTACATCAAGTCGCTTAAAATTTATGAACATTGGACTTGCGCCGTAAATGTTGCATTTTTTAAAAAACCCAGTATGTTCTTTTGCTGGGCATGTTCCCCCTCACCATAAAGTCTAATACATTGTGATAAATTTCAGGGTCTTAAAAGGATCTTTTTCACTTTAACAATCCAACAGTTCTAAATTATCTGCTAACAGAGCTATAATCACTGGGCCATGGGGCACCAGGAGCTTTAAAACAGTGAGAACAGAGAGGCCAGAGCTCAGTTTCTTTGCCAGTACCCAGCATGCTGTTGGCTGGGCCATCTGGACATGTGGGGAATATGGCGAAACACAGACAGAAGGCAACCTGGCCAATTTTCACGATAACTTGGATCACAGTTTGCTGCCATCAGCCAGGGGTAGCTTCTTCAAAAAGCTGCCTCTCTTTCATGTCTGAGGCTTTCTCTGCTGACCTCATCCTGTGGCCCTATGCTAGCCCTCCATCCACTGCACACAGTATACTTCTACAGTGACTTAGACAGCCCCTTCCATTCTCTCCCCAAATACTTACAAGAGGGCCCACTCTGCCAGGAATTTTGCTTGGGGCTGGGGCTATAGTGATGAGCAAAACAGCTTTGGTCCCTGCCTCCTGGATTTTAAAGTCTAGTGGGCAAAACAAATCAATCACGCATGTAATTTGTCAGGTTGACTAAGTTCCCCTGTTTAAATCACTCATATTTTCCTTGATAGCACTTAGGTGTCATTGAGTTGGTTCCAATTTTTATCAACCCTATGTATAGCAGAACAAAACATTGCCTGGTGGATCCTGTTCCATCTGCATAATCGTTGCTGTGTTTGAACCCATTATTACAGCAAAGTATGTCTGTCCATCTCACTGAGGATCTTTCTGTCTCTCTCTCTCTTTTTTTTTTTTTTTTTGGCTGACTCTCTGTTATATCAAGCATGATGTCTTTCTCCAGGGACTGGTCTCTCCTGGTAACACATCCAGCGTACATGAGACGAAGTTAATTATGTTAAATACACACACAATGTTAAATATACACACATTAACCTAACCCACCCACTGCCATCAAATCAATTCCCACTCACAGCCACCCTGTATAGGGTTTCTGAAGCTGTAATCTTTACAGGAGTAGAAGGTCTCATCTCTCCCATGGATCAGATGGTGGTTTTGAACTGCCCACTTTGTGGTTAGTAAGCTAGTGATTATCCTATAGCATGTGAAGTTAAATATGAATATAGACCTCGTATCCTTAATTTTGTCTCTGTATGGCTCCATATGATAAACACTAGACTGTGAACCACAGGGTCCACAGTCTGAGCCTGCCAGCCACTCCACGGAAGAAAGATTAGGCTTTCTGCTCCCTTGAAGATGTAAAGCCTCAGAAAACCTATACAGGGTCGCTATGAGTGTGAACCGACTCGATGGCACTAACAACAAAGAACAACTCAGCTTAAAACCAAATTATTTGCTCTGAGCTCTCCCTTCCCATTCTAGAAACACAGTCTTTTTGGTCTGAATTCTTGGTCCTTACTTCGGGTTTCCTGATGACCATCTGTACCACTATACTTGCTGTCTTGTGTGAGTGCCTTGTGAGTCAGTTTACCTCAGCTAGTCTCTGAATTTTCTCACGTAACTTTGTCCATGGTTCAGCCTGTCTGCTCATCCTCTCTGAATCCATCCCCAGGCACCCATCAGAAGCTTCTGTAGGAGGCTCAGATCCAGCTACACTGACTCAGAGTGAATGTTGTTGTGACACCTAAGCAAAATGTGTAAGAGGTGTTTAGAAAGAAGAGGGGCTTTGATGTCATTCAGATCTGAATTCGGACCACAGCGCTGACATTTGATGTGTGACCCCAGTCAGGTTCACTTAATTTTTCCAAATATCACATTCATTGTTATCTATTAAATAATTACTGTTGTGACTCCTGGAGCTAATGGATGCAAAGTGTCTGGTGTAGTTGGCATTCAATGAAAGTATTCACCCTCTCAGTGAACTAGGAGGGCAAAGAATAGCTTGTGGTAACATTAGAACAGTAACTGAAGACCGGGAGGGGTTTGGAGAGTGTATACCTGTGCTTTCTTCACTCTCTTTATGACTGTGATGTGCACTCATTTGCAGGCAGAAGACAAAGCAGACGTATTGAATAAAGAACTCCTCCTGACCAAACAGAGACTGGTGGAGACTGAGGAAGAGAAGAGGAAGCAAGAGGAAGAGACTGCCCAGGTAAAAGGCCTATGTGGGCATTCTTTACCCAGGTATATTGATAAGGAGAGGTTATTTCTATAAAATAAACAAGAAATAAAATGCAATTGATTCTAAACTAAGGGTAACGTGGAAGCTGTAAATGTTAGTAGCATTGAGACTTGACAACTTCTTTTGAAGGGTGTTAGAATAGGAGACAGCCTTTCCCCCTTGAGTCATAGTTTCTCTTAGCTGAGATGTCTAGCAAGAGTGTTGAGTTTTCTCTAAGTTTAGTAACTTAGAATGGTGATCCAAGAGTTTTGACAAATCTGCAAATTTCGTGTCATAGCTCCAAGATAATTGACTTCTCTGAAGTAGTTTTGAGGATTATCAAGCTGAAAGCCAGCAGAGACCTCTGCTGGAAGTTGCCACATGCCCTTTGCCTCAGTCTCGCCTATTGTTCCTGACTTATGCCTTGGAAGACGCGCCAGTGTTCCTGGCAGAGCACACAAACCTTATCTTCCCTGGGAGTACAAAAAGGAACCCTTTGGGAACCAGCTTTGAGGTTAGCATCCAATAGTCTATATAGTTCTTGTGTGGCGCTGCAGGATAAGCACTGGACTACTAACTGCAAAATCATCAATTCAAACCCATCAGCCGCTCCTCAGAAACCTCATACAGGGTTGCTCTGAATTTGAACTGAGTTGATAGCACTTTACAGCAACAACAAAAATTTTTATATACATTTTTAAGCTAATCTGCCGGAAGATACCACCATGATAAAGAAGTACAGAGTAGTGATCGGGGGAGCCTCTCAGCCCAATAGGTGAAACTTCCATGTTCTCTGAAAAAGAACAGGCCACCTCACGATTGCTCTCCAGTCCTGTCAACACCAACCAGGGGCTGACACAGATCAGGCTTTCTTCAAAACCAACAGCTAAGTTTGAAATAATAATTAGAACCTACAAATTACTTTTAGAGTGTAGCGGATACAAAGATATTTTAGGAACCTTCTAATGATAAGGAATTCAATTACAAATTATAATTACTTATGCATTAGAAAATAGAATGCACCCTATTAATAAATTGGGATGCTGCAATGTAGAATTCCTCAGTTTATTCTGATTATGCACATAAAGGTTAAGCAAGGTTTATTTTTGTTTATTTGAATGTTTGTTCAAAAGTTGTCAGAATCTAATTTTTTTCCTTTTTATCTGATGACATCTGAGCTTTTTCATCACTGTAACCTTCTCCTATACCTAGAGGTCTGGAGCTGCTGGCCCATAAATATAACACTGGGCCATAAATATAACATTGCGAAGAATGGGTATTCCAGAATATTGGATTGTGCTCATAAAGAAGCTGTACCTGGACTAAGAGGTAGTAATTCGAACAGAACAAGGGGACGCTGAATGATTTAAACTCAGGAATGATATGCACCAGGGTTGTATTCTTTCACCATACTTATTCAGTCTGTACACTGAGCAAATAATCTGAGAAGCTGGATTATATGAACAAGAGTGTGGCATCAGAATTGGAGAAAGACTCATTAACAACCTGCGATATGCAGATGATACAACCTTACTTGCTGAAAGTGAAGAGGACTTAAAATACCTACTGATGAAGATCAAAGACCACAGCCTTCAATATGGGTTGTACCTCAATGTAAAGAAAACAAAAATCCTCACCACTGGAAAAGTAAATAATATGACAATAAATGGAATAAAGATTGAAGTTGTTAAAGGCTTCATTTTGCTTGGATCCACAATCAACACTCATGGAAGAGCAGTCAAGAGACCAAATGACATATTACAATAGTCAAATCTGCTATATTAAGACCTCTTTAAAGTGTTCAAAGCGTTGAACAGCAAAGATGTCAGTTTGAATACTAAGGTGCATCTGACCCACACCATGGTATTTTCAATAGTTTCATATGTGTGTGAAAGTTGGACAATGAATAAGAAAGACCCTAGATGAATTGATGCATTTGAGTTACGTTGTTGAAGGAGAATATTAAAAGTACCATGGACGTCAGAAGAACAAACAAGTATGTATTAGAATATGTACAGCCAGAATGTTCCCTGGAAGCCAGGATGGCCAGACGTTGTCTCTAGTACTTTGGACATATTATCAGGAGGGACTAGTCCCTGGAGAAGGATATTATGCTTGGTAAAGTGGTGGGTCAGGAAAAAAGAGAAAGACCCCCAACGAGAGGATTGGCACAGCGGCAGCAGCAATGGACTCAAATGTAACAACAATTGTGAGGATGGCACAGAAACGGGCAGTGTTTCATTCTGTTGTACATAAGGTCACTGTGAGTCACCTAACAACAACAACAGTGACAAGGAGCTCGGTGCCACTATTAGATAAGCACTGGACTGCTAACTTCAAGGTCAGCAACGTCAAATTCAAACCCATCAGTCATTCCTCATGAGAAAGATGAGGCTGTTTACTCCCATCAAACAAAGATTTACAGCCTCAGAATCTCTATAGAGACTTGTAATGAGTCAGTACCAACTCTATGGCAGTGGGTTTTGGTTTTAAGTCACTTTCTTTGGTCTATAAATCTCCTGTCCTTCTCAAGAGCTCTTCTCTTCATCTTCATCTGACTTCAAGCCCGAAAACATACTTTGCCTACCTCAAGAGAAGTAACAGCAGCAGCAGTAGCAGCCTATGAATGAAAAGGCCTACTGTTTTTGATTTTAGTCATATTATAACATCAAGAGTGATACATTTAGCACACAACATCCCATTGATGTTTTTAGATTACTATACGGATAAAGATTCTGAATGGATACTTCATAATACGTTTAATAAGATAAGTAGTTGGCATATGCGGTTTTATAGTAGGATTGTTCGTCTGTCTTATGCTTGATAGGGCATGAATGAGATTTCTGCATCTTTGGAAAGTATTAATTTCTTTCAAATTTTCAAGATGTAACTGCAGTGGAAAAATTCTATACACTTATAGTTGTTAACATTGTCATTGACTGAATCAGGGAAACTTGAATATATATGTTTGTCAAAATGTTTTAAGATTTTGCTTAAGATTTTGCTTGGATCCTGATGCTTCTCTTTCTCCCTTTTTGTAGCTAAAAGAAGTCTTCAGAAAACAGCTGGAGAAGGCAGAATATGAAATAAAGAAAACTACAGCTATCATTGCTGAGTATAAACAGGTAATATGCCACTGTGATTTTTGTTACCACCAAAGTTATACTTTGGTTTTTACTTTGGGCAAAAGACATTTTTGTATTTAGAATTCACAGAACAGTGCCTACAGATTCATTAAAATTGGTGGCTCACTGTCTTAGATAGTGTTTCGACATCCTGGCTTTTAACTAGGAGGTCTAATTGATCAAAACAATATGTTGATTGTTTATTGTGTTTCTAACATTTGGGGGACTGAAATTATCTCTGTCCTGCTCAAAAAATAATTTCCAGTGGCTCACAACAGTAGCATTTGCCTCTTTGCCCAGGACTAAAGTTTCAGTGACTGTATTGAATAGCTAAGGGATCCGTTAATCCTTTGTGGGTTCAGCACAGAATGTAGAGCCCTTTTCCCCCGTGGCTCTGTGGTGTTACCCTCTGCAGGCGGCACTTACCGGAACTTCTGTCATACACTGTTACATGCCCTTTTAAAGGGCTCAGTGGTCTTGAGGATGTTTCTTACCCTGTCTCCAGAGTGGTCCCAGAAAGCCATCATTGTAACTCGTCAGTGGTATCTTCCTGTTTCTCCTGGTCACAGTGGGAGATGGCAAGGGATCCTGCCATTCCTGAGACTCTGAGTGGACTGATCAACTTCCAGGTTTCTAGAATTTAAGATACATCCTGGTGTGGCACTGTAGGATAAGCGCTGGACCACACGGTCAGCTTGAAGCACAAGGTCGATAGTTCGAACCCACCAGCTGCTTCTTGGGAACCCTATACAGGATCACTATGAGTCAGAACCAATTCAATGGCACTTCACAACAACAATAACATGCCATCTTGGTGGAGTCC
The DNA here is from genome assembly GCF_000296735.1 of Chrysochloris asiatica. Lineage (NCBI taxonomy): Eukaryota > Metazoa > Chordata > Mammalia > Afrosoricida > Chrysochloridae > Chrysochloris > Chrysochloris asiatica. The sequence goes on from NW_006408618.1 coordinate 4,867,466, forward strand.
TGGTGTGCTGTAGGTTACGGTGGTTCAAAAACCCATTGGCTGCTCCTTGGAAACACTTTCTAGGGTCAGTATGAGTCTAAACATTGGGGGCCCATAACAACAATATACTATCTTGGTGGTGAAGTGAGTTAAGATTGGGCTGCTAACTGGAAAGTTGGGGTTGAAACCCACTAGTGGCTCCACAGGAGAAAGATGAGGCAGCCTGCTTCCATGAAGGTTACAGCCTCAGAAACTACGGAGCAGCTAACCGGTCACTCTTAAGTTGGAATTCACTCAGTGGCAGTGGATTTGAGTTACTTTACACTGTCTTCTGATCCAATGATTTCCCCTGGGTCTCCTGCCTCACAGAGGAATTTGAAATCTGATGTTTAGTGTATAGCAAATTAGAACTGTTTCGTTGTTGTTGTTTTTAAACAAACAAGATACCACACACAAAGAAAACATGCCTCCTTTAATATTAACAGTTGTTGTTGTTAAGTGCTGTCGAGTTGGTTCCATCTCACGGTGACCCTGTATAGGGTTACCAAGGAGCAGCTAGTGAGCTTGAACTGCTGACCTTGTGGTTCAAACTGACTTTGCAGTCTAGCGCATTAACCCACAGCAGCATACCAGGGCTCCTTATCCACATTATGCATATAGATTCCTCACCTTCATGGAAGATCGCTGAGAAATAAAGCTTCAGAAAGAAAGCGAAAAGTACAGCCTCAGAGCTGTCCTACTTTTATGATCATCAACAAATGTTTGTTTACTGTTTGAATCCTGGTGTGGTGCTGTTGGATAAGCACTGGACCGCAAGTCAATTTAAACTGCAATATGAGTGGTTCAAACTTACCAGCCTCTTCTCGGAATCCCTTACTATGGGTCGAGACTGACTTGATGACTCTTAATAACAAGTCAGTGTACTTCAGGCAACAACAACAACAAATAAATAGTTTGACTCCGTCTCTCTCCTCTAGAAGCTGATATTGAAATGGGGAGATAATGTCTAGACATAAATAAAAGGAAAGGGGCCTTAGTACATGTGGGAAGTGAGGTGACGCTGGAAAAGGGATGATTTGAGCTGTGACCAAGGCTAGATGAGATTTGAAGATATGGAAATGGGAAGGAGAGGACAGAGAGAAGGAAGAGACGGAGAGATGGTAGAAAAGGGAGAACTGCACAGGAAAAAAGCATAGAAGTGGGTTAGTAATTAGAAAAGGGTTTCACTTGGCAAGAGTTTCATGTATAGAAAAGAAGAAAAGATGAGTTTGGATCCAGATCAAGAAAGATCTTCAGGGCTGCACTGAGGAGTTTAGATTCTACCTTGTAGGGCAGTAGAAATTGCTTAGCAGGAGAGTAGCATGGTCAGAGATATAGTTTTATCCCTAATGTGTCTCCATGAGAACTGTGGAGACATCCACAGGCAAGGACATGGACCAGATGAGTAAAGCTCAACACCAGTGTCGAGAGGAGGAGAAATGAGGCCCTGAGCTAAGGTAAGTAGTAGTGAAAACGTAGCCACTCTTGCTCAGAAAGTCATTGAAAGTGACCTTGAGATTGTGAATTTGAGTAGGTGGGAAAAGAAATGTTTAGACATTAACCAATACAAGGAAAAAGAAAGACATGTTCTATGTGAAAATGCAATTTTTTTTTTTTTTCCCATCATTACATTAGGCCATGGGTGGCCACCATATGTGGTACTCCTCAAATAGTAATCCTTGGAACTGTTCTTGAATATCACCTGGCAAACACTTCAAGTAATGTAAAAGGCAACAGGCCCATCTGTTTTAGATAATTACAATTTAAAGCATAATCTAAATGCATTCTTCAGTTAGAGCTGGCTATTATTGGCATTTCAAAGTGGTTTGGTTTATTTGCAAAAGCTAGCAGAGAGATTGTTTCTTTTTCATTTCAGCTGCTCCTCGGAGACCACCCTATACAGGGTCACTGTGAATCAGATCTGACTTAACAATAACAAGAGTTAAATTAATTGATTAATCCATTTACCTTTCTATTAATTGTTTCCCAGGTTTGGATCTGGAGAAATTGGTGACTGAACTCAACAAACAGGCTGAGGTCTTTAGAGCTATTTTTGAGTAGACTGGGAATTTTGTTTTTTAGTCTGTTTTGATGAAGTAGACCATATAAGATTTTAGCCTTCATTGCCCTTTTAAAAATATGCCATTCTCTAACCATTTTTTCTTTAGCTTTTCTGAAATAAAAGATTCCTAAATAAATGTCAGTGGATTTGAATGATCAATATTTTTAAACAGAAATTTTTTTTTCTGCTTTGAAAGCGCTTGGTTTTACATGTTCCTAGTGTTTGTACCGCGTGAGTCCTGGTGTGACACTGTAGGATAAGCACTGAACTGCTAACCACAAAGTTTGTGGTTTAAACTCACCAATCACTCCTTGGGAACTCTATACAAAGTCACTATGAGTCAGAACCATCTTGACCACACTTAACAGCTACAACAATAACTACTTGTACCATCACTCATCTGTGGTGGCATGTGTGTTGCTTTGATGCTGGGAGCTCTGCCATGGGTATTTTAAATCCCAGCAGGCTCACTCATGGTGGACAGGTTTTAGCAGAGCTTCTAGACTAAGACAGACTAGGAAGAGGGAGACACAGAATACTTCTGAGTGGTTAGTCATTGAAAACCTTATGAATAACAGCAGAACGTTATTTGATACAGTGCTGAAAGATGAATCCCTCAAGTTGGAAAGCACTTAAAATACAACTGGGGAAGAGCTGCCTTCTCAAATTAGAGTTGACCAAAGCATGAATTTAGGAAAATTGGAAGTTGTCAACAATGAAATGGAATGTATCCTAGGCATTGTTAAGTGCCGTCGAGTTGGTTCTGACTCATAGTGACCCTGTATAGGGTTTCCAGGGAGTGGCTGGTGAGCTCAAACCACCAACCTTGCAGTTCAAACTGACCTCGTGGCCAACTGCTTATCATGCAGTGCCATATCAGGACTCCATCCTAAGCATTAGTGAGTTGAAATGGACTGGTATTGGTCATTTTGAATTTGACAACCATGGTTTACTATACCAAGATTGCCATATTGAAGAGGAATGGCATCACATTCATCATAAAAAAAGAGAACATTTTAAGATCTATCTTGAAGTACAGTACTGTGTGTGATAGGATAATATCCATGCACCTACAAGGAAGACTAGTTAATACTACTATTCAAATTTATACACCAACCACTAAAGTCAGTGATGATGAAATTTCAGAATTCTACTAACTTCTTCAGGGTGAAGTTGTTCACACATGTCATCAAGATGCACTGATAATTACTGGTGATTAGAATGTGAACATTGGAAACAAAATGGATCAGTAGATGGAAAATACGGTCATGGTGATAGAAAAGATGCTGTAGAGCACATAATAGAATTATACAACACCAACGACTTATTCATTGCAAATACCTCTGTTCAACAACATAAACAGCAGCTATACCCACGGACCTCAAGAGATGGAATACACAAGAATAAAATTGGCTACTCCTGTGTGAAGAGATGATGGAGAAGTTTATTATCATCAGCCAACACAAGGCCAGGCACAGACTGTACAACAGACCATCAATTGCTCATTTGTAAACTTACGAGAGCCCAAATATGACCTTGAATATATCCACCCACCTGAACTCAGCTACCATCTCAAGAACAGATTTGTTGCATTAGACTCTAATAATGACCAAAGACCTGAAGAGTTGTAGGATCACATCAAGAACATCATACCCAAAGAAATCAAAAGCCTATTAGAAAGACAGAAAAGAAAGAAAAGACCAAAATGGATGTCAGAGGAGACTCTGAAACTTGTTCTTCAGCATAGAGAAGCTAAAGAGACCAGAAGAAATGATGACATAAAAGTTGAATTGAAAATTTCAAAGGATAGCTCAAGAATACAAAGTAAATATAATGAAATGTGCAAAGATCTGGAGTTAGAAAACCAAAGAGAAGAACATGCTAAGCATTTCTCAAGCTGCATGAACTGAAGAAAAACATCAAGCCCCAGGTTGTAATACTGAAGAATTCTATGAACAAAACATTGAATGATGCATAAAACATCGAAAGAAGATGGAAGTGATACAGTCCAGAGTCACTGTACCAAAAAGAGTTGGTCAATGTGCGACCATTTCAAAAAGTAGAATGTGATCAAGGAGTGATGGTACTTGAACTATACTACTCAGTAGTACTAAAGAGTGAACTATTGATACATGCAACACCTTGAATGTATTTCAACCACATTGTTGTTGTTATTTGTTGTGGACTCTGCTCTGACTCATGGCAACCTTGTGCATAACAGATAAAACATTGACTAGTGTGTATCTATCATCTGAAGAAAACAAAGATGTCCAAGCAGCCATGAAGGCATTGGCGTAAATCATGGCTCCAGGAATTGACAGAATAAAATGGAAATTTCTCCACAAACTGATACATCACTGGAGGCGCGCACTCATCAACGCCAAGAAACTTGGAAAACAGCTACCTGGCCTACCAATTAGAAGAGTTCCATATTTGTGCCCATTCCAAAGAAAGGTGGCCCAATGCAATGTGGAAGTCATGAAACAATATCATTAATATCACATGCAAGTAAAATTTTGTTGAAGGCGATTAAAAAATGGTTGCAGCAGTACATTGACAGCTGCCAGAAATTCTAATCGAATTCAGAAGAGGATGTGGAACCAGGGTTATCATTGCTGACATCAGATGAATATTGACTAAAATCAGAGAACACCAGAAAGATGTTGCTGTTGTTGTTAATGTGCTGTGGAGTTGGTTCCAACTCATAGGTTTCCGAGGCTGTAAATCTTTATGGGAGCAGAAAGCTTCATATTTCTCCCACAGAACAGCTGGTAGTTTTGAACTGCTGACCCTGAGGTTAGTAGCCCAATTCATAACCACTACGCTATCAGAGCTCCTTAGAAAGATGTTAAGTTGTACCTTATTGAGCATGCAAATACATTAGAATTTGTGGATTTTAACAAACTATAGATAACATTGCAAAGAATGAGTATTCCAGAACACTTAATTGTGCTCATAAGGAACCTGTGCATAGACCAAGATGCAGTTGTTCGAACAGAACAAAGGGATACTGAATGGTTTAAAATCAGGAAAGGTTATATATTCTTTCACCATATGCTGAGTACATAATATGAGAAGCTGGATTATATGAAGAAAAATGTGGCATCAGGATTGGAAGAAGTCTCATTAATGATCTGTAATATGCAGTTGATAAAACTTTGTTTGCTGGAAGTGAAGGAGATGAAAGACTACAGTCTTTCTTACTTACTTACAGATGAAAGACTATGGTCTTTAGTATGGATTGCACCTCAGTGTTAAGAAAACAAAAATTCACACAACTGGACCAGTAAATAACATTATGATAAATGTAGAAAAGAGTGAAGTTGTCAAAGACTTCATTTTGCTTGGAGCCATAATCAATGCTCATGGAAGCAGCAGTTAAGAAACCAGATGACATATTTGTTGTTGTTGTTGTCAGGTACCATCGAGTCGGAACTGACTCATAGCGACCCCATGCACAGCAGAATGAAACAATGTCCGATCCTGGGCCAACC
>NW_006408618.1:4874594-4889592 GCF_000296735.1 Chrysochloris asiatica
CTTTCAATAACGAAAGTCAAGGCTTGAATTTTTTCTTCAGTTCCCCCAGCTTGAGAAATGCTGACCGTGTTCTTCCCTTTTGGTTTTCTAGCTCTAAATCTTTGCATATTTTATTATAGTATTTGGCTTTATCTTCTTGAGATGATCTTTGAAATTTTCTTTTGACATATTGCGTAAGGCAAGTTTACTGCGCAAGACCTTTTTAAAATGTTCAATAGCAAAGATATCAGTTTGAGGACTAGGTGCCCCTATGATATTTTCAGTCGCCTCATATGCTGTGAAAACTGAATAAATATAAAATATAAATGAATAAGGAAGATTGTAGAAGAATTGCATTTGAATTATGGTGTCAAAGAATATTGTAGAACAAACAAATCTGTCTTGTAAGCAGTACAGCCAGAATGCTCCTTAGCACCTAGAATGGCAAGACTTTCTCTCTTAATTTGGAAATGTTATCAGGAGGGACCAACTGGAGAAGGACCTCATGCTTGGTAGAGTAGCAGGTCAGCAAAAGAGGAAGACCTTTGATGAGATGGACTGTCACAGGGAGAGCAACAATGGGCTCAACCATAACAATTACTATGATAGCACAAGAATGGGCAGTGTTTCATTCTATTATGCATTGGGTCACTGTGAGTTGGATCCAGTTAGATGGCACATAACAACAACAACAGTACTTTTTCACACCTTACTTCAAAACCAATACTAATTTTGTTGTTATTGTTAAGTGCTGTCTAGTCAGTTTCAACTCATAGTGACCCTGGAGTTGGTTTCCAAGGAGTGGCTGGTGTTCTTTGAAATGTTATTGAAACTACATTGTTCTTGTGGTTAGCAATCCAGTGTGTATCTAACAGTGCCACTTCTACTAATAATAACAGACCATATTTATTGACCATATGATTCTTATGGGCCAGGTGTAATTGTTACTTTTATCATTATATTTTCCACTTGATTGTCATGGCAAAACCATTTTTACACATAAGGACCACTGGTGGCACTGTGGATTATGCATTGCGCTGCTACCCACATAGTCAGCAGTTCAAATCCACCAGTCGTTCCGCAGGAGAAAAATAAAACTTTCTGTCCCAGTAAATGTCTGTAATCTTGGAAACCCTCTTTGGGGTTGCTATGAGTCAGAATCAACCTCATGGCAGTGAAGATTTGGTTGCTTTCCTTTGGTCCAGATGCAATACTTAACCTTTGGGAAATAATTAATGTTTTTTACTTGTCACAGCATAACAGTTTTCACACAAGAGGAAACTGAGTCTTACAAAGATCAATGAATTGTCCCAAGGTCACACCGCTAAAAAATACTAGAGCTGGACCAGCCTAAAGCTCCAGCACCTAGGCTTTTAATTTATATGCTGTACTGCCAAACCCCTTGAAAATAGCTTGTCTTTGTTGTCTTTTAACCGTTTAAACTGTGTCTCATTCTATCACTTCTTATGGAAACTTATGTGCTTGTAGACAAAAGATCTATCTGGTTCAGAATTCTTTTCACTAGATTTTCAGCATAGTACTTTACACAAATTAGATATTCAGCAAAGATTCTAAAGACTGATTGCCAAGGTGAGACAGAATTCACTACACCTGTCAAAAACCAATGCCCGAGACCAAATTTATCCTGTGCCTTTTTCTAACAGTTTAGATAGGAGATGTGCTTTTCCGGGAACCCTCTTGGATTTTTGCTCCTCGTTGTAAAAGTGACCGTTCATTTGAAAAATTTGTTCTAGTGTCAAAGTTATGTTGTTGTTGTTGTTGTTGTTGAATCCAGTTGTGTTGGTTCCTACCAATAGTGACTCTGTATAGGGTTTCCAAGGAGTGACTGGTGAGCTTGAACTGCTGATCTTGTGGTTCAAACTGCCCTTGCAATCCACTGTATTAACCCATAGTGCCACACCAGGACTCATACACACACACACACACACACACACACACACACACACACTATTTATATATGAGATTGGAGTTATTATGGGCGCATGTTGCAAGAGTTGTTCTATTTTCTATTAATGAAAATCTCTGATTCCTCTTAGATCTGTTCCCAGTTAAGTACAAGGCTGGAGAAACAGCAGGCAGCCAGCAAGGAGGAGCTGGAAGTGGTAAAGGTAAGGAAGAGTGAGGTAACCCTGTGAGAAATTCTTCCAAATTCACACAGACATAGTGAGTACCTGATTGTAAGAGCCCATTACATGATGTTTCCACATCAGCAATACGTCTTGTAGACTTGCACGCTCCCCATATATGCCTTTGCTTTAAAGAGATTTTATGGAGAATCAAGTACCTCTGTTTCTAACCTAAGTGTGACCTTCCTCCTTTCCAGTTGAAATACTTTACTTCAGTGAAATGGGATGGGCTGTCAGAAGCAGGAAGGTGTGTAGGAATCAACCATAGTCATAAGAAGCCTTGGAACTATGTAGCTCTGTTCCTGGCCTTGGGAAAACCCGGGAGCCCTCAGCATCCTACATGTAACTCCCTGAATTGATGTAGTTTAACTGTGGGATTCAATAGAATCATCCCATCCTCTCTTGAACAGTAAATACCTTGGGGAACATAGAACTTGGCTGGGAAATAAATATTTAGTAACTGATTCTTCCACTGAATTTTAAGAGGTTTGTTTGGAAAGAGAATCTGTGGCATTTTCTTGTATGCTGCCCTCTGGTGGTAAAGCTTATGTTATGTGTTATTTGAAAGAAGGATCACTAGGTCTGTGTAACAGTATAAAGAAGCTCTGGTAGTGTAGTGGTTACCAATCGGGTTGCTAACTTCAAGGTCAGCAGTTCGAAACTACCAGCGGTTCCACGAGAGAAGGATGAGGCATTCTACTCCCATAAAGATTTACAGCCTCGGAAACCCTGTGCAGGCAGGGTCACTGTGAGTTGGAACCACTCCACGGTACTTAACAACAACATAACCGTATAAGGAGTCCTGGTGTGGCACTGTTTATTAATTTGCTGGACTGCAGTCAGTGTGAACCGCAAGGTCAGTGGTTCAAGGTTATCAGTTGCTCCTTGAAAACCCTATACAAGGTTGCTGTGAGTTGGAACCAACTTGACAACACTTAACAACAACAACATACTCTTTCCAGATGTATCATCTTTGTCTTGAAAAGAGTTGCTCTGTTTAGTGCTGCATACTTAATTGGTAATCCAGGCATGTGATAGAGTTACTTTTACTACCTTGAACAATAATGATAATTTTTACAAAAATGCTGAACCAAAAAACATGTACTTTATATGTTGCAAAAGTAGATTGAGATTAGTCATACTGCCTTTCCTCAGTCTGTATACAGAGAAAGCTTAAACTCTGAGCCTTTTTATTTATTAAACAGAGGAAATAATAGTGCCTACACATGCAGTTGCTCTAGGATTGAATGCCCACCATGAGACTTTACATCTAGAAACCACTCAATCAATGGTAGAACAGAATCTCTAGAGCAGATTTCAGAGAGATACTAAAATATCTTCTCTATAACGATACTTGAAGAAAAAGGAGCATGTATCTTAGATAGTAAGGAGCGCTGGTAGCCTAGTGGCTACGAATTGGGCTGCTAATCTTAAAGTCCACAGTTCAAAACTACCAGCTGTTCCGTGGGAGAAAGACGAGGTTTTTTTGCTCCCGTAAAGATTTACAGCCTCAGAAACCCTATGCAGGGTCACTATGACTCAGAACGACTCCACAGAATTTAACAACAACAACAACATCTTAGATAGTGGAGTCCTGCTGTGGCGCTGGACCACAAGGTTGATGGTTTAAACCCACCATCTGCTCCTCAGAAATCCTATACAGGGTCACTATGTTGACAGCACTTAACAGCAACAAAAGTCTTAGATAGTTGGGCTTTGTGCTGACTGTAATGGTTTTGTGATTTTGGTTTTAGTATAAAAGAAAAAGCTTCAAAATAGGGTCCTGCCTTTGATGAAAGTACACAGCATGTAAAAAAAAAACCCAAACTGTTCCTGGAATTGATTCTTCATGTGAAATGTGTTGTGATGTTGGTTCTGTCTTTGGGGTATTTCAGGGTAAAATGATGGCTTGCAAACACTGCAGTGACATTTTCAGCAAGGAGGGCGCTCTGAAACTAGCAGCCATAAGCCGAGAGAACCAGGGAATTGAAACAGATGATGAAAAGGACTTGCTTAAGAAGCAGCTGAGGGAGATGGAGCTGGAATTGGCACAAACCAAACTGCAGTTGGTGGAGGCCAAGTGTAAAATCCAGGTAAGTGATCTGATAAAAGGTAAACAAGAAAAAATAGATGGTTAGTGGTCCAGCGTATTCTAGTACTTTAGAATATGCCTGTCTAGTTCATAATCGTAAAATATCGCAATCTGTGATTCATATATTTTCTAATCCCAAATCTGTCTTGCATAATCATATTTTATGTTATATATTTTTTTAATACTGATATAAGCAAACACCTAACTTTAAATGAAATTGTAATCATTAAAATTATATTTTGCAAAAAACTTGCTTTTTCAGTTAACCCTGGGATATTTTTGCTAAAGACCTTTGTCACTTGGTAGCTGATCTGAAAATGAACAGGGCTTTACTCTCCTCGTTTCTGCTCTGTGTAGTCAGATCCCCTCTGCTATCTCTATCCCTGACAGTTGAATATTGATGGGCACCTGTTTTTCTTTTGGAAGCTTCTTTTCATCTTCAGCTTATCTTGTCTAATCCTTTTTACCATACTTTTCTTTTTACATTGAAGTATAACATAATTAGAAAAATAGTCCTGGCTTCTTAGGAGCTGTTCCTCGTTTCCCTTTTCCCAGCAACCCTCGTCCCGCTGTCTCATCAACTTGCAGTACGCAAAGTACCCTTAACCGTGTTCTGCTCAGGACCTTGTAAGTTCTGAAGAGCAAGGGATGTGCCATTAGAACTCATTCATGCTTACAGTATCACTAGAAATTAAATACATACATACATTTATGGCTTTAGACACTAAGCCAATCTATTATCTCAGATTACGACCTAAGCCTAAATTTAGACCTAAATTACAAGGGGAAAAAGAATAAAATGAGGTTTCATTTTACTGTTCAAAGATAGCTCAGGTTCTGGCTTTTAGTGGTAACTCCTTTAGTTCTTAAGTTTGTTTTTGTTTTTCTTTTCAAAAAGAAAGAAGACACTGGGTCTTGTGGGAGGGAAACTGTGTAGCCACATAGACCTACAAATTCCAAAAAGCTGGACTCTTGATGTTCCTCTGCAGGCAGAAGAAAAAAAATTGCGAAACTCAGATGGTTTTCTTTCTTTAATTAGGAACTTGAACATCAGAGAGGAGCCCTTATGAATGAAATCCAAGCTGCGAAAAACTCTTGGTTTAGCAAAACCCTGAACTCTATCAAAACAGCCACCGGCACGCAGCCGCTGCAGCCACCACAAGCCACCCAGCCACCGAAGGAGAGCACATAGTTCCAGGCTCACCAAACACAAGAGCACAACGATCAAAGCTTCGGAAGCCTGGGAGGAGTCTCCCTGGTGTCCCTTTGAAGGAAAGTAAAGGAAGACAGAAAGCAAGCCAGAATCTCTCAGTAGCTTTCGCTCTTGCTTTGTATGACACCTTTCAGAGGGACATTGTTTAAACTCACCTGAATTTTTGTTGAATACCTGTTTTCCAGCTTCTTCCTGGAAGGCCATGTGCAAATACTTCATAGTATTATGCATTATTTTACATGCCTGGATGTTTCATTGGAAATAAGTAATTCAGAGCTAGATGCTTTTTATTAAGAACTAATTATTCGTTATAATTTTTATCTTACATAAAAATGGAGACATCTGTTGAAGGTTAAAGTGATAGGAAGAGTAATGTCCCAGCCAAAAAAAGACAAAACCAGATTGGAACCTAAGCCTCTTTCTTACCTTTTCATGATTTGTTAAAGTAAAGCACACTTTGGGGCCTGTCATGACCACTGTCAGGTTTCTACTTGAAAGAAATTCCCAGGGTAGGGATTTTTTTGTTGAGTTGAGCAAATCCCAGAGAGAATGGTTTGTTTTCATCTTCTGTTGAGTACATCTAGAAATGAAGTGCCAAGAGCCTCAGCATAGACGGGCTTTTGAGGGACACACTATATAAAAGGAGTTGAGATCTTTATAGGTGAAGAGTGTAAAATTCATCATTTTGGTCTTAGTACCCTAACAAGTACTTTTAAGAGCTCCACATGGGAATTGCAAATTGCTCACTATGCGTAAGTGTGGACACAGTTTGCACTAGATGGCTAACCGTCTGAGGTGGGTGTTGTGAGTTGCAGACTTAGGGACCCTTTACCAGAGAAACCTAGAAAGGTCCAGGTCCAGCCATTGTGCTTAGAATGGAATAAATTGCTCCAACTGACAATACCTGGGAATATAGAACCAGAGACAGAATATTCCACTTAGTGTTGACATATACTTGCTAAAAAAAAAAACAAAAAAAACACTAATATGCTCTAATTTTGCTAAAAGATTTAATATTGAAATGAGAACTGGAGGTCAGCTTCACATCATCTCAGTTTATTATTAGTCAACTCTTTGTGATTTCTGTAACTCCCTAAAAACGTGCCCTTGGTACTCTTAGATGCAGATGCATTTGTAACATTTTTGAGTGAATTTAAAAATCTTTGTAGAAGTTCTTATCTCATGGAAAGGTAAAGCTATTGTTGAAAACTTGCTGGAAATATTTTTAATGATATATAACATGTCTATATAAATGTCCTTGCAGGAAATTTCTTGGTAAGGACAAAATTAATTTTCCCATATTCTAAGCAATTTTGGAGGCCTCTGGCCCTTTTGCGTCAACCAAACCACTGTCAGCTCTGTATAATAACATTTATTGATGCTCATCCTTGGTTTCATTGTTGAACATACTGTTTGCAAAAGATCTTAAGACTCTGCTGTGCCAGTGTGCTTTTCATCTGTGCCATATGTTACAGTTAAAAGTCACCCACTCTCAATTCCAAATGGAAGAAGAGCCGTCTTAGCTCTAGGAGCTTGTGGCACAGAGGATCGTTCCCTCTACAGTGATTACTGGGTTCTCACAGGAGAGATCCCCTTCCTCTGGGAGTGTGGATACCATTACTAGCCATAAAACTGATAGGGTTGTTTGTTATTCTTTGTTACATTCATCAAACGATAGTTTTTTTTTACAGAAATTTTTTTGGCCTGGCATCTTTCATCATATTAATTTCCATTTACTGGAAAAAAGAAAATAACCCAGCATTCCAAAATTTTTACAAAATGACTCAGAAAATTATAGAAATGGGACAGTTACTGCTAAATCACCTTTCATTATGGTTTTACTTTTGAGAAAGGAAACTACAAGCCCAGCAACTGAATATGGTTTGACATCTCTTGAATAGTGGTGATGTTATTATCAGAGTATCTATTTTTACTTTAATGTCAACTACATGGTAACTTAGAAAAGAAAATTTAAAATGACTAGAAAATTACATCTGGGCACTTGGTTTCTATAAATCATTTAGTATACTCGAATTTCAACTTTATTTTATGTTTTGATTCCAAGAAGCCCTGTACAAGTTGCCTTCTCAAATGGCCTGCTAAATTAAAGATCTTTTGTGGTGTGACTCTCATAGTTCCATTCTTAATTTTTTACTTCCAAAAATTATTACATTCCACAGAATGCCTCAATTGCATAATTTTGCTCTAATGGTAAGTGAGGGGCAAATGAAATCACTCTTAGGTCCAGTCCTTACTTATAGGCCTTGTTCGATTCCATACTTCCTTACCTTTCGTTCTTTAAACAAAACCACACATGCAGTCCAAAAGTTTGATACATCTGTCTTTTGAGTTTTCGTTTACGTCTTTCAAAAGAAGATGAGGACTATCTGTAAACTGATTTTCCTCTTCAGCCCCACATCACACTGGAGTGTGTATATTGGTACCATACATCTAAATTGTCTCTCTCTGCAATGACTTGGAGTCAGTAGCAATAGTAAAGAAAGAAATTTTGAAATGTTATACACATAATTGTTTTCATAAATGTTTCTAATAGCACTATCCCAAACCACATATGACCATCACTGTGTATTGTTTGGAAACTCATGCATTCCAGTATTAAGTAACTACTAGTTTTAATCTCACTTATTACCACTATTCTCTTGGATTTTAAAAAGAAATCAACCTGCCAAATTCCAGGACATTTTCTGATATTTTATTGTGTTGTTCATAATTTCCTAGGATACACTGTATAAAATCAGAAATCCAACGTTTGAAACATTCTGAAATAAGATTTTTTTTCTTTTCATTAAATTTTGCAGAATAAATTAAGGAAATGGGATTCAGCGTGAGAATTCAGTTCATTAGCGTTTATATCCTGAGAATCATTTTTTAACACATTCTTGAAAGCTGAAAGAAGCCAAGTTGAATTTTGCCGTGCGTATGTTTGGAAGCTTCTCACATCCTGAGCCATGTTACAGTTTATATTTAGTTAACTATAATTTAATTCAAAGAAATTCCCAGTTTCCTAATGTTCTGTATATCATGAATATCGGAGATGCTAACAGGAATGCCTTACAGGAGTAGGGCCTATCTTTCTGTACAACCTATTTCTCTCTCCCAGCTATTAGTAATTTCTTTTTCATTGCTTTCCTTAAATTTCCCTAGAAAATTAGAAAAGTAATTTTTGTGTTGATGTGCAGATATTTAGTAGTATTTACCTAGTTTTTTTTTTTTCCTTTTTTTCTTCTTTCTTATTATGTACAGATATTTATTGTTCTCCACGTCCTACTCCTAGCTGAAGTGAGGAAACCAAGAGAACACAGAGATCAGGGCACAAGAGATCCGAATTAGTGTCTTAAAGGAGTTGGTCAGTCACCTACAATGAGAATCACTTATGTAACTAACAATGTAAGGAATTGAGCTTTATTGTATTTTAGCAGAAGTCAATCTACTGATTATTTTGGCACTGTAGGGTAAGCATTGGACTGCTAGCTGAAAGGTTGGAAGTTCAAACCCACCAGCTGCTCCTGGAAACCCTATGAGTCAGAACCATGAGTCAGAACCGACTCAACAGCACTTAACAACATACTTCAAACACTAGGGTGGTTGTCTGATTTTAGATTTTAAGCGGGAGGGCAAATATTAAAAAATTAAATACCTTGCTTATTTTATCTCTTTATCTAATTAACAGGTTACTATTGTATGGTGGTGATAGTGGTGGTGTGCCATGAACTCTATGTGGGAACAGAAAGCCTCATCTTTCTCCCGTGAATGGCTGGTAGTTTCAAATTGCTGACCTTGAGGTTAGCAGACTCGTAACCACTACGCTCCCAAATTGCTCTGATTCTCTTGCTTAAATTACAATAAGGAAATGGACACGCTATAATGTAACACTTTTTTTTTTCTTTTCTAATTGTATACCCAATTACCATGCAACTAAATACACAATGAAATTTCTAGACATGACAGTCACAGCCTGAAGGCCAAACAACAGCTCTGTGGTTTATGTTTCCACCAGATGTAAAATGCTCTTTTCCCTTCACTGTCATTCTGATAGAACTGCCCCAATACATCCCTCTCAGAATGACTTCCATTCAGTACGTACAGGCAGGGCTTAACCTTAGGAATCTCCACATCTTTCAAAAATGAGTACTTCGAGGTGAGCTGCATCTCAGTTTCCATCTAAAGAGTACTTATCAGGCTTTTTTTCTGAATGAATCTACTACTACCTGCTATAAAAACATCAACATGGCCCATTCTTTAATAACTACTTATACTATATAATGGAGTCCTGTGGCATGATGGTTAAGCCATTTGGCTGCTAACCATTTGGTTTAAGCCCATTACCTGCTCCATGGGAGGACGTGGCAGCTTTCTTCCATACATAAAACCCTGTGGCACTTCTACTCTGTTTTGTATGATTGCTCTGAGTTAGAATTGACTCTATGGTCAAATAGGTTTATACATAATATATATTTACATATATATTATGTATAAACCTGTTGCCACATATAAGAATATATATATATATATAATTTAGGGAACTAAGTTGTGAAGAGATAAATGACTGGTGCCATCAAAGCAGTAGAAAACTGGAGATGGTCCCAGAATCCAAGATGTCCCACTAGCCTTTTGAATCAGTTTCTTTATTTTTGATATTTTGCATAATTCATGAAACTTTCATTCAAATGAGGGAAAAAGTTTCTCAGCCCCACTTCCTCTTTCCAACCTCTACATTTCCCTTGTTGAGGAGTGTCTTAATTCTCTTCTGCTTCCTGGTTCCTTGGTGGTCTCTCCATGTGTTTTGACATCTATTTTACCCTTCTCTCCACTGCTTACTTGTTTAATCTCTTATCTCAAAAGATATGGACTCAAATATAATGGACACTAATCCTGCTTCATTAAAACAACAAAGAAAACTCATTCCCAAATGAGATTATAATCACAGGCATTTGTTAAGTGCCACTGAGTTGGTTCCAACCCATAAGGACCCTGTATAGGGTGTCTGAGGAGCAACTGCTGAGCTTGAACCACTGACCCTGCAGTTCAAACTGACTTTGCAGTCTAGTGCATTAACTCACAGTGCCACACCAGGGCTCTAATCACAGGCATAGAAGTTAAGGATTTACAACACATGTTTTGAGGTGATGTAATTCAATCCATAACATTTAACCTTTACCCTCCAAAATTCATATCTTTGCCACATGCAAAACACATTTACCCCACTCCAAGTTTAAGGATCCCATTTCTTCCAAAGCCCCTCCTCACTTTAATTTCAGACACCATTTGAGACTGGGAATTCAACTGGTAAACTCAGCTGCTCTTACAATAAGACTCTGGTTTGGGATTTTGCCAACACTGGCTCCATCACAAGTAATACATCTTCCGGCACACAATGGCAATTGTCAGGTTTTATATATATCAATTGAGCTATGACTAAAATTTTGAGTCATCCCTCCCTGGTTTTCACCATTTTGTCTAGTGAAACACCAATCAACCAGCCTCCTTCTACTTCTCAGGCAAATAGTACAGAAATGTCAGAGATGCAGTCACCCAGAGCCTTGTCTCACACAAATACCTGGCCCACTAGTGGTGATATTTTGTGTACTTTTATTGCTATCCCACACTATGGATTAGCAGTGTCCTCTTTACTACTGGAGGCAGAGGCATCGTGTCTTTAGGACTAGACGGACTTGAAAACCAATTCAGAAAATTCATTCTTACAATTTTGATCCTCTAGAGTCACTCTTGGTTCCAAATATTCTAGGTTGGGTTCTCTCAAAGAGCAAAGTGAGTGGAACATGCATGTATATATGAGGAAGATTCCAAAAGTTTGTGGAAAACTGGAATTAGAATTTTTCCATAAATGTTTTGAAGCTTCCATGTCTCTCTCTCTCTCTCTCTCTCTCTCTCTCTCTCTCTCTTTCTCTGTGTGTGTATGTGTGTGTTGAGATGATTCCAACTCATAAAGACTCTATAGGACAGAGAAAAATTGCCCCATCGGGTTTCCTGGGCTGTAGACTGCCATTTCTTTCTCCCACAGAGCAACTGGTGGGTTCAAATCACCCGCTTTTTCGGTTAGGATCAAGTGTTTAACCACAGTGCCACCAGAGATCTTTAAAAAATACAGACATCATTAAGTGCTATACAGCTGGTTCCAACTCATAGTGGCCCTGAGGCAGTAAATCTTTATGAGAACAGAAAGCTTCATCTTTTTACCGCAAAGCAGCTGGTAGGCTCAAACCACTGACCTTGTGTTTTGCAGTCCAATGCTTATCCTACAGATCCACTGTGCTCCCGCAAAAAATATATAGAGGTTTATTTCAAGGAAATAGCCCACACCATTGTAGAAACTGGCAAATCCCAAATCTAGGGGTCGCATGCCAGGCTAAAGGCTTCTGTTTCACATGGTTGCAGGTGCTGGCTCACAAGGCTGCAGGAGCTGACAAATCTCAAAATTTGCAGTTTAGATGGCAGGCTGCTGGCTCATATCCCAGGAACCGAGGTCAGAGGACAAGAAGTTGGATGCAGGAAAGCTTTGTCAGAAATCCATATGCCATTACAAGTAGGTAGTAGAATTCTGTACAGTCCATTTTTATGAATTATTCCTATGATTTTGCCCATGGCTTCTCAAATGAAGACACGTTCTATAGAATAAAGAGTCAGTTAGCCCAAACAGTGCTAGTTGACTACAGAAGAAACATTAGTGATCAGCCTCTGCTTCTATAAATGCTGACCAAATAGATGTTTCCATAATTCCATGTATTATGTATAGTACACTCTATAAATGTAAATGTAATGCTTGATAAGAAAAGTGCTATTGTACATTGTTTGAACAAATGTTTACTTTTATAATCGTTATTAACTGGAACTGGATTAGTATCTTTGTTTTCATGTGTGAATGAAACTTTGTGAAAATAAACAAATGCAAGCAGGAAGGTAACAAGGTGCCTGTTTGTTTGGGCCTGTAGTGATGTTTTCAATGCTTTGTGTTGCCCTTTGACCCCATTGAGTAGTAATAAACATTTGTTCTGATGTTCATATGCGCTTTTCTGATTTTTTAAAATCGGCTTTATTCTAGATTATTTGGACACAGCATTATGAATCCACTAGGCCAGATTCCAGTTAACTAAGGAAAACACACAGAGGAGTTTGCTCCATGCTACACCTGCCAAGTACCCTATTTATCAAA
Organism: Chrysochloris asiatica; assembly: GCF_000296735.1. Taxonomy (NCBI): domain Eukaryota; kingdom Metazoa; phylum Chordata; class Mammalia; order Afrosoricida; family Chrysochloridae; genus Chrysochloris; species Chrysochloris asiatica. The sequence goes on from NW_006408618.1 coordinate 4,887,218, forward strand.
CTTCCTTGCTTTCAAGTACAGTAAGTACCCAGGTTAGGAATGTCCAACTATGGACAACTCATACTTGCCCTTCAATGTTAAGTAAATTTGCCCTTACCTTAAAAAAGATTGAACCAAACTAAGCCCTACTCACAACTAATTCTTCATTACTATTCCCTTCATTTGCATGTGCAGCTTTTAATCACATTTAAAATTGCACTCCAAACCCAAACCAATTACTACTATTAAGCCAAGAGTTTCCCACACTGTAAAATTTTATGGGAGCAGAAAATCTCATATTTCTCCCACAGAACAGCTGGTGAGTTTGAACTGCTGACCTTGTGGTTAGCAATCAAGTTTTCTTGCACTAAAGTGTGGCTAAATAAGAACTGCATGTATCCGTTCCAACTTACCTACACATTCTTAAAAGACATGGGAATGGGTGTTGTAATAGAAGCCCTCTCCAGCTGCTTAATTTTAAAAAAGGAGAGAGAAACAAAGAAAGGGAAAAAATAAATAAAGGGCGAGGCGGGGCTTGATGGCAGCTAGGGTGAAGGTGCAGTAAAGTTCACCATCAGCAATACCACAGAATACCAGCAAAGCAGATCCAGGGCAGATCTCCAAAACTGGGAACCACAGAGAAAGGAATATTTTGAAGGTTTGAAGGCTTACAGATCGTGGAACTTGAAGCTGAAGTAAAAAATCACGTACTTTTGAATCTCCTGGACTGGGCTCAGAGGCCTGGAGCCAACATCTTGGGTGAGACCAAATTGCAAGACCAAGCGGGGGAGCAGAAACACCACAGAAAAATGCCACGGGAACCTTGGAGCAAAGGTGGACAATACACTTTGTCAGTTTTGTTTTTCTTTTTTTTGTTGTTATCTCGTCATTGGCATGCCCAACTGTTTGCCCACCTCCATTCTGGTGACTAGAGGGGGAACCTGAGCAAGCGGACACCCCCCACCCTCACCACTGGTGGGTTCTTCTGCCACGCATGCACACAGATACTCAGCCCAAGAGGAGGCCCTTGACCTTTTTTTTTTTTTTGCTTGTCTTTTGTTTTGTTTTTTTAATATAGGAAAGGGCAGGACAGAGCTTTAGAGAGAGGGAAAGACAGTTTAAAACAAAACAGGCCAAAAATTAAAGTCTGAGGTATAGCATAACAACCAACACTGGCATCTTGAAATCTCTCAGGTAGCTTTGAAAGCAAGAAGCTGAAGAAAGGGCATCAAAGTCATACTCATATTAGGCTACAAATATATGTTCCTTCCCTACCGCATCTCCCTTTTCTGTGATTATAGACTGCAGTATTCAGTCTAGTTTTTGTTGTTGCTGTTTTTTGTTTTCTCTTGTTTTTTTCCCCTGCTGGTGCTGTTTTGCTGCTATATGCTTCCCCTTCTACCTTCGGAGGACTGTTTCTCTCCATATATTACACAAGAAGAGTCAGCAACTGCTGCCATATAGCCAAGCTACAATCACACTATAAAACACCAAAATCCAGGCAAGAACCAATAACAGCTGCCATATACCAGGGAAACAGACAACACCTGTGAAAGTTACTCTGAGTTCAGCAATAAGAAGAGTGAAAAGGGAAGCCCACATCCTGATCACATCTCCCTGGAAGCAATCAGAAAGCATAAAAAATACCAAAACACATACTCAATTAAGTATTAAGGCCACAGATAAACACTAACCATGTCCAAGAAGCAAAAGCAGATGACCATATCAGCACATGTCCAGAAACAAGATAAAATGTCAGACAAATGACATAAAGGTAGACCTGGACCCATTCTGGAAAGAGGGCAGGCCTTGGAAATGACTGAGAAGGAATTCCTAAAATGACTATAAAATGTTTCAAAACACTTTACAATGCAGTTGAGAAAAATAAGGAAGAAGCCAGGAAAGTGCTACAGGAACAATCAAATAAGATACAGCATTGGAAATAATTCAAAACCTACTAAAAGAGATCCAAACGATCAATAATAGAAAATCAGAAATAGACAATACTCTGAAAGGGCAATAATAGACAATACTCTGAAAGGAGTAGAATAGAGGAGATGGAAAGTAGAACCAGTGAACTGGAAAACAAATCTCTCAATACCACAAACACAAAAAATGAATTTAAAAAATCTGAAGAAGGTCTAAGATTCATGTTGGACAGCATGAAGAGGAATAATTTAAGAATTAGCGGCATTCCAGAACAAGTAGAATCACACAAGTCCACAGAGGAAATAGTTGAAGAACTTCTGGAAGAAAATTTCTCTAACATCCTGAAAAGTGAAAAGATAAATATTCAAGAAGCTCAATGAACCCCAGGAAGGATAGACCCCAAAAGAAAATCACCAAGACATATCATAGTCAAGCTCTCCAAAGTTAAAGGTAAGGAGACACTTCTG
>NW_006408618.1:4908535-4928866 GCF_000296735.1 Chrysochloris asiatica
TTCATAGAACCCAGCTTCTCAGATTATTTGCTCAGCATACAGATTAAACAAGTATAGTGAAAGAATGCAACCTTGTCACATACCTTAATTTTAAACCATGTTTAAATGTGTACCCATGTTCTGTTTGAACAACTGCCTCTTGGTCCAGGTACAGATTTTTCATGAGCACAATTAAGTGTTCTGGAATGCTCATACTTCGCAATGTTGTCCATAGCTTGTCATGATCCACACAATTGAAAACCTTTGTGTATGCATATTGGGAGACCATTTTTATTCCATAAAAAGTAAATGGCTGAGGGAGGGCTGGTTGGTTCAAAGTGTGGTGAGACCTGGGGACACTTGAGCCCATGGACAAAGACATAGCCACAGAGGGCTAGAGCTGAGAGTGAAGCATCCAGCTGATATGAAGTGAGGGGAGATGCACAAGAACACCCAAATTTACAGACAGTACCCATTTGACCTAGCCTCGATGGCTTGATAATCATAACTCAAGTAGAGGAAGATTACCAAAAAAAAAAAAAAAAAATTTTTTTTTGATAAAGGAAACAAAAGTAAATTGCTACAATTTGATGAACCTGACCTATACTCATGGAGGTAGTAACTCTAAATACCAGCAGAGAGGGAAGGAGTCTTCACATCAAGTATCAATGCTATGCCCTCTGTACACAGGGTAGATAGGGATAGGCAACTTAGACACTGGCTACCTAAAACGAGGGGGCGATAAAGGCACGACAAAGTGACTGGCTTACAAGGTTTCAAGAGCAGTTTAAGAGTATGGGGGGTGGGGGGAGAAAGAGTTCCCACTAAATAGTTTTCATCTTGTCTAGATGGGTCTGGTGAAAAGAAATGGGGATAAGACTCATAAGATTCAATTGTTATGACTAACTGGGACTGTCACAATTGTAAAAGAAGTTTTGTAACAAAAACAGGGAAGTGGTTAATCTTACAGTCCAGAAACAGAGGACCCTAGGACCATCAAGGGAGAAGAGCACAAGCAGAATGTGGGACCTTATCCAGAGAAGCAGCGAAACCAGAGAGGGAGGCAGAGATGGGGTCATGGGAGGGGAAGCGGCTGAGGTCTCTAAATTCATGGGAAGAGAGGGGACTAACAGCTGGTGGCCAGGAGGCAGACTTGCAGAATGTGCCCTTTGGAGGTGTAAATTATTATATATGCCTGAGTAGTTTGTTTTTTTTTTTTAAAGCTAAAGTGAATAGAGAGAAATACTGTTAATAACTGATTGTACATGGAGGGGATTATAATCATTGTAATGAAACAAAGTGTATGATTTGTTGAATGTAAAACTGATGATCTGCACTGTAAACTTTCATTCAATCCACAGTAAAAACCTTTGAAAAAAAGCAAAAGGCTCCCAAGGCTGTAAATCTTTATGGAAGCCAATAGCCACATCTTTTTCTCCCCTGAAATTGATGATAGGTTGGAACTACCCTTTCAGTTAGCAGCCAAGCACTTTAACCACTGTATAATCAGGGTCATTAATGTTCCTACACTTATGGAAATTACATGCCAACGTGTTAATTTTTAACCAGTTGGGTAGTTTGGAGTAAACTCTTCCATCTGGAGAAAGAGCGTTCTAGGCAGTACCGTCTCCTGAAAGTGAGACCAAACTCAGCAGGTTGAAGGAATGACAAAAATGCCAGAGGGGATGTCCCAAAGAACAGACAGTGGTGAGAGCAGAGTTTCTGTGAGATAAAACAAGGTCTTGTAGAACTTTACAGCACATGGGAAGAATTTGGCTTTACTCTAAGCCTGATAAGCTGTTGAGGCTTTTAAGCTAAGGGATGTAATGATTTGAAAAGTTTACTCCAACTACACTGTAGAAAGCAAATTGGGAAGGCACACGTTGGACGTAGAGTAGCCCAGAGAAAGTAATTGATGGTTTAGTCTTGGGTGGGAGCAGTGGAGGTTGTGAGAAGTGGTTTCATACTCAGCATATTTTGAAGATAGAACCAGCAAGACATCTTATAGGTAAGATACAGGGGACCTGAGACGGGCCTGAATCATTGACAATGAGGTGACCATTCACTGAGCTGGAGAATACAGGTTGTTGTTGTTGGTGTTAAGCACCATCAAATAGCTTCTGACTCATAGTGACCCTGTATAGGGTTTCCAAAGAGAAGCTGGTGGGTTTGAACTAACAACCTTGTGGTTCCGCAGTCCAGTACTGATCCAACAGTGCCATACCAGGAGTCAATGCATTTGAGTTACCAGGAAACACACTAAAACCCTCGTTGTCTCTGTTGCTTCAAAAAGTTTGTGGGAAATTTTCATTATCTTCAATTTTTCAAACTTTTTGAAGCCTTCTCATATATCTGTAAAATTTATATGTAATTTTTCTAACCCCAAAGAAAAATAAAGATCAGATTTATAAAGACACTAATAAATGGCAATAATAATAAAAACTAAACAAGCACAAGTATTCTACTTAAATCAAAACCACCTTATGACAGAGATAATAGGACGGACCCCATTGTAAGCGGATTACTTGTAGTTCGTGGAACTGGTGTTTGGGATGTAAGGATGAGGAATTAGGATTTTTTTTTAGATAATCTGAATTTGATACATGTATTAGCTGTCCACGTAGAGTCTGGTACACAGGGAAGTGATGAAACTGAAGATAAGGATTTGGGAATTCCTGGATAATATCCACTGCTATCAACAGTGAGTCAACTCCAACTCAGAATAGCTCCCCAGGGTTTCTGAGTCTGTAAATCTGTACCAAAGCAGATGGCCTCATCTTTCTCCTACAAAGCAGCTGCTAGGTTCAGTTAGCAGCCTGACACATAACCCACTGTGCCATGGGGCGCCTTTACTGGATAACCACTGAAGCACATGGTGCTCCTGGAACCCTGAGTTTCAAAGGATAGCACAGTGAGGTGGTCTGAATGCCGAATGGAAGAGAAAGCACAACAGGAGAGTAAAGTGAGAGAAGAAAATGGGTGTGGCACTGTGGGTTAATGCGCCAGACTGCAAAGCCATTTGAACTGCAAGGTTGGCGGTTCAAGCTCACCAGCTGCTCCTTGGAAACCTTACACAGGTTGGAACCAACTAAACGGCACTTCACAACAACAACAACAACAACCACCTTCAACAAACTGAGAGAGTGATCAAGAAAACTGCATTTGAAATAATGGAAAACATAGACAAAAGTATAGAAGAATTCAGGAAACAGACTGATAAAATAAATGACAATTGGAAACCATACAAAAACAGCAATTAACAGTCCAGAAGATTTCAGAAATAGGTAACAGAAAGAGCAAAGAATTATTATTGAATCAATGGAAGGTCAGATTACAAGCTTCAAGATAAATCTCTTAATATTCATATGCTAAAGGAACAATTAGTAAAAATAATTTTAAAAATCCAAAGAAAACCAAAGATTTATGTGGGACACTAAGAGAAATAACTTACATTTGAATAGAAATCCAGAACACAAAGACACTAAAAAAATCATAAAGAAAATTTCTCTAACATCATGAAAGAGAGATAGCCATTCAAGATGCTGAACAAACTCCAAATTGAATAGTCCCCAAAAGAAAATCAAGACATAATCAAACTTTTCAAAACAAAGGCAAGGAGAGAATCCCAAGTGCAGCTAACGAAAAATGAAATGCTATCTACAAAGGATAATTAAGAAGACAAAGCTCTGTTTCTCAGCAGAAACCAGGCAGGCAAGAAGACAAAACTGTGAAAGGAAAAAAAAATTGTGAACCAAGAACCATATTCCCAGGAAAATTGTCCATCAAATATGAAGGCAAAATTAAGGCATTTCCAGATAAACAGACATTTAAAGAAATTCTAAAAATGAGATCAACTTTACAGGAAGTACGAAGAGAATTCTTTGTACAGTGAACTAACAACAGCAGACAACAAACTGAGACTAACATACATGACAATTATCACCCAGAACTCAACCCAGATAGAGAAGTATTCTAAGACAAATCTGTAAGACTGAAAATAGGAAACTGGAGATACTAGCTTGCAACAACAAAAAACCCCATAGAGCAAAAAGAGGGAATAATGTAGTTATAGAACAGATGAAGAGGACATCAAGTATATTTCAAGAAACAGAGAAAAAGGTATAATTTATAAACAAAAGTATACACAATTTTGGATTTCAAGGACTTTGACAATTATATGTATCAGGTTAACATTTCCATCACTATAAAAATTGCCCCACACCCTGGGCCTTTTTAAATAGAAATTTTAGTGAAGTTGTTAAATACCGTGGATTTGGTTCTGATTCATAATGAGGCACAGCTGGTGGGTTTGAACTGCCAAACATGTCGTTAGCAGTACAGTGCTTATCCTACAGTACTACAACAGGACTCCTTAACTCCTTAACTCCTTTGGTTAAGTACAACATACAAAGAGTTCTATGAATATAAGTTTACAGATTAATGAATTTCCAGAGTGAACATAGCATCCAAATAAAGAAACACATTACCTGGCCTCAAAAGCCCCCTTATGGTACCTTTCTGGCATTGTTCTCCCCATTCCAGGAAAGATGAGGAATTTTAACTATACTGAATAACATCGTGGACGGTTTGCTGTTTTCAGACTTTAATTAAATGTAGCCATACAGTATGAACACTTTTATGCCTGGCTTCTTTCCCTTAATGACACATTTGTGAGGTTCTCAAGTGTTGTAAACAGCTGTAACTTGTCAGCTTTTGTACTTAGAATTATACTTCTTTACAAGGAGCTCTGGTAGCGTAGTGGTTACGAGTTGGGCTGCTAACCTCAAGGTCAGCAGTTTAAAACTACTAGTCCTTCCACAGGAGAAAGATGAAGCTTTCAGATCCTGTAAAGATTTACAGCCTGGGAAACCCTGTACAAGGTGGCTATGAATCAGAACCGACTCCATGGCACATAACCACCACCACCATACTTCTTTACTGCCATAGTAGCCCTGGTGGTGTAATGGTTAAAGCACTTGGCAGGTAACAGAAAGCCTACAGTTCAAACGCACCACATGCTTTGAGGGAGGAATTATCTGGCAATCTATTCCTGCAGCCTTGGAACCCCTTTGGGACAGCTGTACTCTGTCCAATGTCAGGATGAGTTGTAATGGGCTAGAGGGGCTTAGATTCTGGTTTTGGTTTTATTGCCATATTGGCCAACCTTCATTTTTCTAGTAGCTTTTCCCCCTTTGCTTCAAATTGCTTCCTTGGAGATACATAAAGCTGAGTACAGGCAATTTGACTTCTCAGGGGTGTTTCTGTTCTTAGCCGTGTTGTAGACATCTGAGGCTAAAATAACCTGAAACTGAAAAGTGAGTGGGGCAGCTGGAGCCAAATGGAGAGCCAGGAAAAGTCAGCCGCTTCTATTTCAACCCTTCTCTGGTAGCGTAGTGATTACGAATCGGGCTGCGAACCTTAAGGTCAGCGGTTCGAAACTACCAGCCACTCCGTGGGAGAAAGATGATCTTTGTACTCCCGTAAAGATTTACACCCTCGGAAACCCTGTACAGGCTCGCTATGGGTCGGAACCGACTCGACGGCATTTAACAACAACAACAACTGTCAATAAGCTCTTGTTGTTAAATGCCATTGAGTGGGTGTCGACTCACAGCGACCATGTATAGGGTTTTCTAGGAGCAGGGGCAGGGCTTGAATTGCTGACCTTGTGGTTTGCAGTCCAGTATTGATCATACAGCGCAACACCCATAATCTCTAGTACCCACTAAGAGGAGTCCTAGGATAAGCACTGGACCAAAAGATCGGTTTGAACAACCGGGTAGTAGTTCAAAGTCACCAGCTGCTCCTTGGAAACTATACAGGGTCGCTGAGTGGGAACTCACTTAATAGCAGCTAACAACCACCACCCGCGAACTGGGCTTAAGAACACACGAGAGGGAAGCAGGACCAGAGATTGAATTGTTGCGTGTCATTGAATCGTTTCCGACTCTAATTTTTAAGCGAGTTTCTTTCATAGAGAAGCTGCTGGATTCAACCTGCTTGCTGACCTTGTGGTTAGCATATCCCACCATGCCACCAAGTCTCTTACAGAGATATTATGTGCGCTGGAGTCGGTTCCGATCTTGCATAGGGCTTCCAAAGTTTAAAATCTTTGTGGGTTACCCAAAATGGGGGGCGGGGGGCTACAAAGGCAAGAAGTGACTGGTTTACAAGCTTTCAAGAGGGTGCCTAGATCCAGAGGGCCTGGAGGAAGGTAGAATCTCCAGTGAGTAGTATTCAATCTGACTAGGCGGGACTGATGCAATGAAATTCTGATGGGTCTCTTGTGATACAATAGTGAATAATTGTTATCAGGACTGATTGTGAGGGTCGGAAATGTAAAGGTAGATGTTTTATAGCAAGGAGGGGAGTGATTAACTTTTCAGTCTAGGAGTGGAGGTACCTAGGACCATCAAGGGAGAAGAACAGAGAGCCGGACCCTACCCAGAGAAGCAGTGATGTCTGAAATGGAGCCAGAGATGATGACTTGGAGCGATGGAGCAGCTGGAGACTTTAGATCCAGAGAGGGAGAGGACTATGTGCTGAAGACCTGGGGGGTACGGGAAGGATTGCATGGAGGGGACTGTAACCATGGCAATGAGACGATATACGATAGAATGAATGTAAAACTAATGTTCTCCCATGTAAACTATCACATAATTCACAATAAAACATTTAAGAAAAAATAAATCTTTGTGGGAGAAGACAGCCTCATCTCTAGAACGGCCGACCTTGTGGTTTGCAGTCCCGTGCTTATCCTAAAGAGCAACCATGTTCCCCATAGAGATTGAGGTTGTTGTTAAGTACCACCGAGTCACATCTGACTCACAGAGACCCTGTATAGCGTTTCCCAAGCGTGGTTAGTGGATTTGAACCTCCGTCTTGTGGTTAGCGATTTAGTGCTTATTCACAGCAGCGCAGTACTGTCTCCTTCCTATCACGCGGTTAATGCAGCCTCACTTGCTAACACGATAAGCAATAACGCCACCATGGCTTGGGTGCTAACTCGTGACGTCTTCAATGCGCCAGAATCCAGGATTTGAAGACTTCATTCGCGCGCCAGAGCCCGAGCCTACCGAATGTCACTGTTCCTTTTAGAAATTATCCACTTTTAACGTGTTCCTTCTTTTCCGTTATAATGTAAACAGATGGTGTCTCCTCCGTTTTCTCCTTTCCTTTACGCTGTTAAAAAAAAATATCGGCTATGCTATGATAACTGTCTCGGGGCCCGAGTCCTGGACGACATGGAAGACGCAGATTTTCAAGCCAACTCCTCATTTAATTGCGGAATCTGTCCAGTATTTCCGGGGCTGGGTTAAGGTACGTCGGAGTTGCGACTGCGCAGCCGGCGTGAAAGAAGTCAAACCTTAACGCACGAATGCCCAGTACTATATACAGTTGGAGTCCTGGTGTGGCGCTTGCTGTAAGATAAGCACTCCGTCATAACATCGGTGGTTCAAACTCACCAGCCGCTCCTCGGAAACCCCATACAGGGCTCGCTATAGGTCGGAACCTACTCAAAGGCACTTAACATCATATACAATTGCCAGCGCAGGCAAGAAAAGGCGTTACTCTTTTCGAACTAGTTAGCTCGCGAGAGTTGAGTGTTGCTAAGAGACGAGGGGGCAGGGAGGGGCGGAGCCAGGATCGGCAGGCGGGCGGTGCCAGTGGGCTCGCGAAGGTTCCAGAGGCGCCGCGTGCCGGAGGCAGGTCGCGGTGGCACGCAGGGTTGAGCGTGCGCAGCGGCTGCGGGCGCTGAAACTCGTTCCTGTGCGTGCTGTCTGTGCTCTAGTGGGCGCGCTCGGTGCGGTGTTTCCTGTCCTCTGCTTTACACGGCTGCAGCTCCGGCTTTCGGTGTGACCCGTCTCTACCATGGCTTCTGGTTTGGAAGAGGTAAGACGTCCCCCTCATCTTCCTCACTGCTTTGCGCGGAGCCGTTAGCTCGCGCCTCCCTACCCGTTTTTCCGTGCGCCGAACCTTCCCCCCGAGCCCTTTTCCGGCCTCTTGTGTCTTCTGCTTCCCGCACTCCCTCTCGGCCTTCTACCCCACCACCTGCAGCGGCCCTGGCGGACCTGCGCGTCTGCTTCCCGGGAAAGTTACGGACCGACGGCCGCGGGCAGCGAGCCCGGCAATGGGGGGATCGGATTCCCGACTACAGATGGTGGCGACGCGGGAGCTATGGTCCCGTAGGTTTTCCTCGGGCCTCTTCCGCTCACGCTATTCTCAGCACTCTGAGACGTGAAGCTTCATTACAATAAAGGCCGATGTCGTTCATGAAGGACGGCAGTTGGGACATGAGACGTCCTTGCTCCCAGCACATAAGTTAGTTATCTCAGTCATCTTTTCTCTCTTACGAGGAACTGTGTTACTTTGGGCACGTTATTTTGCTTCTCTAGGCCACCGTACTATCTGTTTCATATAATGCATGTTTTGAAGTGCTTACAACAGCACTTGAAAAAAGCAATTTGCTACATGCGTTTCAGGTAAATCAATGAGAAGTTTTAACTAGCTGCAGGAAATTGAATGGATGATAGTCTTTTTCCTGGTTAAGTTACAAAATCCGAAGCTCAAGGCGACTTAACCATTTTGGAGAGTTTGCTTAGCAGCAAAATACTAATAATACCACCGTTGCACCTGCCCTAACTTATGTGTTGTTGTTAGGTGTCATCGATAGCACCAACTCATAGCGACCCTATGCAGGAAGTCAATAAATAATACTGTTATTCACAGTGAAATCTCAGGTATTTGGGTATCATGTAATTAGATTTGCTTCCTGAAATTTGTTTCTTCGATATGAAGAGCAAGAACTGGGGTAACTCAAATTTGTCTTGTTTAAGTCTAAGAATCTGCTTTAAATGAAAACTTGTGATAAGTATTGATCTGGCAACTTGCCTCAAGTCTTAAAGGTAGACCTTTGGGGGTACGTTTGCTGGGAGGAGGGACATCATACGGTGGTAGTTTAGTATGTAAAGGGGACTTTAATGATTTAGACTTAAATTTGCATTTAGGCACTCCCCCCAATCCCCTTTCTTACGCACTTTCAAGGAGCTCTGGTAGCATAGCGTAGTGTAGTGGTTAACGAATCAGGCTGCTAACCTCAAGGTCGTCAGTTCTAAACTCCCAGCAGTTCCGGCGGACAAAGATGAGGCTTTCTGCTCCTGTAAAGACTTACAGGCTCAGAAACCCTGTGTAGGGTCACTCTGAGTCGGAACCGACTCCAAGGTACTTAAAAACAACAACATGCACTTTCAAGTACCCAATAAAGTGATTTTTTTTTTTTAGCATATTCACATTACCACCCAAAAAAGACATGCAGGAAGTACCCATTTTACAGCCACTCCCCATCTCCCCAGCCCCTGTGTCTGGATTTGCCTGATGTAAACATTGTCATGATGGAATCTTAAGTATGTGGCTTGTTGTTTTCTCTCTCCTTTGATTCCACATGATGTTTTTAAGGTTCAACTGTATTGGAGCATGGGTCAGTACTCCACTCCTTTTTATGGCTGTGTAATATTCCGTTATATGGATATACCTCTCTTTAACCTTTTGATAAACTGCCACACTTTCCAAAGCAGCTACGTGATTTTACAGTCTCACCAACCTCAGACAAGGCTTCCAATTTCTCCAGATCATTTCCAATAGTTGTTATTTTGCTTTTTTAATTATAGCCATCCTAGCATATGTGATATGGTGTTTTCTTGTGGATTTGGTTTGTAGTTCCCCTATGACTAGATCTTATTATGTATTTGTTAGCTATTTGTATGAGGGAGCTTTCAAAAATTCAGAAAAAAATTTCAGCATCTTTTCATTCCATTTTTTCCACAAATGTTTGCGAAGCCCCCTCCCATATCTCCTTTGGAGAAAATGTCTCTTCAAGTCTTTTGTTCACTTTTGAGGCATTTTGCTTTAAATGCATCACAATGAAGAATGTAAAAACATGAGGGTGCTTCAAAAAGCACCTGGAAAGATGGAATTAAAATAAAAGATAGTGAAAATTTTCCGTGAACTTTTAGAAGCACCCTCATAGATTCATTAGAAGATAAAGCTTGGTTGTGTTTATGGGTGGGGACAAAAGTGCTGTATCAAGAGAATTAGTGTATAAGTTCGAAGGCAGGAGCAAGATGATTTTTGCAAAAGGAAAAGAAATGCACACCAAGAAAGTAAAGAATTACAAGATGTCATAGATAAAGTAGTTTTTATAGTCTAAACTTTGTATGAAGGAAAAGCCCCAGAGGGATCATATATTTACTGGTTATCAGATTCACAAATGATAGAAAATAACTAAGGAACCACCTTAAAATAGGTCTGCTGTTAAGTTTCATCAGCAGATACTTTAGAAAACAGTATCTAAGAGACAAAACTAGAGAAAGAACCTGGGAATTCAGCCACTGAGGGGAGTTCCTCCTTGCTTAATTCTCAGTTCGTTTCTAAGTTGATTGGGAGAAAAAATGTTCCATTTGTTTTTCTTGATAAATGAATATCTACTTTGGGAACATTATAGTTATCTTACACTTGAATATTATGTCCACATTAGAATCAATGTGTATTATGAAATCATTATAGTAAGATGACTTTGAACTTAACACATCTTAGTTCTGTGCTCAAAAGATGAGTGCGGGTTTTTGTCTTAGAAACGTGTTGAGTTTTCTGAATTCTAGTGAAGAGTGTAGACAGGAGACTGAATATTGTTTTAGGTATCCATAGGTCAAACAGCCCATCTAAGTTAAATGATACAACAGGCAGCCCGCAGATTATGAATTAGTTGTGATTTATGGACAACTCCTACTTAGCCTTTTGTTGTTGTTAGTGCTGTTGTTAGAGTCTGTTCCAACTCATAGCAATATCGTATAGGGTTTCCAAGGGTCTGAATCTTTGTAAGAGCAGAAAGTCTCATCTTTCTCCTGCAGAGCAGCTGGTGGCTTGAACCATTGACCTCATTGGACAGTCAGCATGCTCCCCATGAACATAGTTATGCATACAAAAAATATGGAAATGAAACATCGATTTGGGGGGATGGAAGAGGGATTTTAGCTGTATGAGCCAACCCTTGTTCACAAATTATTCATTATTGCCACCTTCACTAAGGAGCTCTGGTATCATAGTCGTTACGAATTGGGCTGCAAACCTCAAGGTCAGCAGTTTGAAGCTACCACTTCCGCAGGAGAAAGATGAGGCTTTCTGCTCCTGTAAAAATGTACAGGGTTGCTGTGAGTTGGAAGCGACTCCATGGCACATCACCACCACCATCGCCTTCCTTTGCTTAAGGTTCACTTTTTTTAAATCGTTTAAAAAGCTTCAAGCCTTTTGTTGCACTAAAACAAAAACGCCCAATGCCATTCAGTCAATTCTGACTTACAGCCACTGTATACAGAGTTTTAGAGACTGTAAATCATTATAGGAGCAGACAGCCTCATTTTCTCCTGCAGAGTGGATGGTAGGTTTGAACTGGCTGCCGTGTGGTAAGCAGCTCAGTGCTTACCGTACAGCACTGCTAGGACTGAGGCTTAATAAGAACCATATTCACTTGTCCCTATTTACCTACAAATTCTTAAAGACATAAGAATGGATCTCCACACCAGGGATCTGCTTATAACAAAAGATAAGGGGTAGAAGGAAAGAATTTTTTCTGTTAACAGTTAAAAGGAACCCTTGTGGCACAATGGTTAAAGAGCTCTCTGCTAGCCCAGAGTCTGTCTATTGAACCCACCAGCCAGCTGCACTGAGGGAGAAACATGAAGCTGTCTACTTCTGTAAAGATTTACTCGTGGAAATTCTGGGGCACTTCTACTCTGCCCTGTAGGGTTGGTATGAGTAGAATCAACTTTAAGCTAATTTACCACTCAATTAAAGGTTTTTATGTTAAACTTTTTATATGATCTTAAAAATATATAAAAGTAATGCTATTAAGTTAATTTAGTGTGTGGCGCTATGGGCTAATGAGTCAGATTGCAAAGTGATTTGAACTGCAAGGTTGGTGGTTCAAGCTCGCCAGCTGCTCCTTGGAAACCCTACACAAGGTCCTTATTGGTCAGAATCGACTCGACAGCACTTTACAACAACAGCATTGAGCCAGAAAATAAAGTTGATTTAAGAAAAATGAATCAGTACTTTGTAAAGAGCTAAAAAAAAAGAAAATCCAATAATTTTCTAATAGTATCTTTAATTCATGAGTCTCGTAAGATATTGACTGTCTCTAAAAAATAGAAATATAAAATACACTTTGTTGGAGTACATTGACATGGAAAGAAAATAAGCACAGGGTAACTTTATGAATAGTTTTCAGTGTATTAAGTTTTGTATTGTTTGCTGGGTATTTCTCAGCTAGGCAAACTAATCCCAGACTTCTGATTCAAAGACTTCTTTTTTTAAAAAAAATAAATATTTTTTCATTATTTTTTTTGTTTTAATAATTGACATCTGTGTACAAATACTATGATTGAGTGAAAGTTTACAGGGAAGAAAATAAGCACAGGGTAACTTTATGAATAGTTTTCAGTGTATTAAGTTTTGTATTGTTTGCTGGGTATTTCTCAGCTAGGCAAACTAATCCCAGACTTCTGATTCAAAGACTTCTTTTTTTAAAAAAAAGAAATATTTTTTCATTATTTTTTTTGTTTTAATAATTGACACCTGTGTACAAATACTATTTGGGATAGGAAGATCAATGAGGAGCAGTCTGTAAGAAATGTAAAGGATTACCTCAGAAAATTTGCAAAGTGTCTCATTCTACATGTTCTCTCATGATTTTTATTTTATTTTAAAAAAGAAAAAGATTCTTGACATGCATTGATACTAGGACTAGACGTATATAGAAACCCACCAACTCTTAATGTTTTTCTTTAAAGATGTCTACATCTGAGTTTATAATTGTAAAAGTATGTAAATAAAATGTAGTAACAGAAGGATAATAGTCTACTAAACTGGAAAATTTAGGCTTGATGCCCATTGTTCAAGATTACTAACTTCAGGAGAGAATCCAAGTTGCAACCCAAACCTTGGAAATTTAAATGAACCTCTTAATTCTTGGGGCTTGTTTCTGTAAGTTGAAATGACCATTACCTTATTTATCATAGCTAACTTATCTTTCATTTTAACACAGCTGCAGAAAGATCTGGAAGAGGTAAAGGTGTTGCTGGAAAAGGCCACTCGAAAAAGAGTACGTGATGCCCTTACAGGTGAAAAAACCAAGATTGAGACAGAAATCAAGAACAAGATGCAGCAGAAGTCACAAGGGAAAACAGACACTGTTGAGAACGAGAAGCCAGCGGCTGTGGTTGCTCCCATTTCAATGGGATATACAGTGAAAATCAGTAATTATGGTATGACTTGCTCTCCTGTACCCAGTTTTCTGCCCCTGACCAACCTATTCCTCAGTAGTGACGCACTAACAAACTAATTTGTAAAAGAGTTTTTGAGTGTTTGTTTTTAGTGACCTAGAAGAGGTCCATCAGTTTACCTTCTTTTTTGAATATAATTATATTTTGTGCTGTAGTTGAGAATATACATATCAAAACATACACCAATTCAGTAATTTTTATATGTGCAATTCAGTGATGTTGATTACATTCTTTATATTATGCAGCCATTTTCAACCATACTTTTCAGAATTGCCCCTTAAACTTCCTAATTTTTCGAGTTGCTGTTGTCAGTTTAATCCTATATGCAGGTAGTCTCTGACTTAATGGTACCACTCCAGACGATTCTTACTGTAAGTAAGTTCTCATGTAAGTTTTTCTTTTTTATTGCCTTTTATTATTAATATCTGAATCCAGTTTACATTTGTGTTTGGTGGTTGGCATGAGAATAACATCAACAGATTACACACTGCAACACTGAATGTTGTACGATAGGGGGAGAAAGAGAAGATGCGTGCTATGGTTTGTTATGTATCAGGTTGAAGTCAGACACTACCTATAGATCTTAAAAGAACACAGTGCTTAAGACAGACATTCTGCACTGGTTAAACTAAACTACTGTTTGGTTTTAAGAAGACTTCTAAGGATATGAAGGGGCTTCAGAAAGTTTGTGGGAAACTTGAACTAAAAGATTATTGAATTTTTCCACCAACGTTTTGAAGCCTTCTTACGTATTTGATTTAAGATTTAAAGATCATTTCAGAGCAGTAGTTTAGGGATTCATCCAGCCTCCACTGTTAGTTCTTATTTAATAAAATGATCTAAAAGGAAAGGACACATTTTAGATGCTATCAACAAAGCAAGGTGATTAAAGTGCAAAGATGAGCATGAGCAATAGCAAGGAAGAAACATTCTGAAATATATCCAGTATTTGTGGACTTTTTTTTTCCATTCTGTTTTGTTTTTTACTTTGCCAAACAACCACCAAAGTTAATTGAGGAAAAGAATCTTAGTTAACTTTCAGAAATATTTTGAGCATCTAATAATGTGCCACTGTTGTGTTTTGACTTGTGGATATAAAAGATGATTAATATTCAGTTCCTACTGAATATTAGTATCCCATGTGACTGGTATAGCCATACAACTAATAGCCCATACAGTATAATGCTCCCCTTAGTAGATTGTATGCTTTTTCATTTTAGAGACAGTAAGAGTTGAATTTGAGTGATAAACTATCATGAGAGCAGAGGCAGTCTTATTTTTCGTGGTGTTCACATTATTTAGCACATACTGTTCATAGGTGTGAACCGAGTCAGTTCTAACTCATAATGATCCTGTATACAACAGAACACAACACTGCCTTCGTGGTGCAGCAGGTAGAGAGCATTGGGTTGCTGAGTGAAAGACCTGTGTTTCAAATCCCACCAGCCACTCTTCTGGAGAAAGATGAGGCAGTCTGCTTCTGTAAGATTTCCAGTCTCAGAAATCTTTTGGGGTAGCTCTACTTAGTTGCTGTCAGTTGGAGTGGACTCATTGATAGTGGGTTTTCTAGCACATAGCGGGTTCTGAATAAATTTTTGTTTAAATTGAATATAGAGATTTTTAAAAGTTCTATGGGATATCTCTGAAGTGTTAATTCTGTTGGAGGTGTGAGGAACAGGTCAGGGAGAGTTAGGAGAATTGTTTGAAGGGTAAGTAATATTTCATTAAGAGGAAGGGATGTCAGGAGCAAAGGACACAAATAGAGCCGTGAAAGACATCATGTATGTTGGGTTTTGTCAGTCTCCAGTGGTCAGGATGTGCTAGGATGGTGGCCAGTTAAATAGGTGTGTGCCTTATGCTTATGAGGTGAACTGTGTGCCCAGGTGTCTTTAAAAGCTAATCTGAAAGTGTTAGATGAGGGAAGGATGAGGATGGCATTTTAACCAGGAACCCAGATTTGTGCTGATAGTTGGTTATCAATGTTTATCATTTAATCAGTGGATTAAATGAATGGGAAGTCACTAGAGAAAGTTCTTTAAAATCAAATAGGAGGATTGATAGTTTTCTCAATTAACACTAATTTTCTATTTTACAAAATAAAGTAAGGAATAGTCAGGGATGAATACAGAATATGAGGTTTCAAAAAGTTGCTGGAAAAATTCCATTATCTTTGAATTCCACTTTTCCATGAATTTTTTGAAATCACCTTTGTATATGCACATATATTCTTAATATGTATGTTTTGTTGTCAGGTGCCGCCAAGTAGATTCTAAGTCATAGCCCCTATATATAGGGTTTCTAAGGCTCCAAATCTCTGAAATCCAAAAGCCTCTTCTTTCTCCTGAGGAGCAGTTGGTGGACTCCAACTGCTGACCTTGTGGTTAGCAGCCAAGTGCTTATCCTACAGAGCCACAGCATCCCCATGATGTATGTAATATGCTTTTTTATTGTGGTAGATATATATGTATCAAAACATTTTCCATGTATTACGTGTGATATTTGTGTTCATCATCACCATAATCCATTTGCAAATTTTTCCATCACTCTTAACTAAACAACGTATAATATGCTTTTTATGTGAAATTTATTTACTTTTTGGGCTGACAGAGTCACCTGAGAAACTATTTTGGCATTTAAAATAAATATTGGTAGGTTAGATTAGCAAATTTGGATAAAGAATTAGACTTTAAAATTTTATATTATACCTTGGGTCAGAAAGGTATAATAATAATTGTTGAATTGCTTGAAGTAGAAATTATTATGGAATTAACAGTAAATTCCCTGGATTCCTCTGTTCCTAAATTTGTCAAACAATCTAATGTCGGTCAAATTTTTGCCTTAATATAAAAAGGTCCTCCCAGATTATGAACAAGATCTGTTCCTAACTGTTGTGTGTCAGGGCTTCTCATGAGCCCTATTCAACTTCAGTCATGGCCAAGGAAGTATAACTGCAACAGACCCAAAGTGTTAAAAGTTACAATGAAGCGGAAAATGACATGTCAAAGCCTGGGTAGAAACTTACCCTCCCTGCTACAGAAGAACAACATTGGAACCATTGTATAGCAACCAAATCTCATGCTGTCAGATTTTGAGCACAGTGTAATCAGCGCTGCACTACTCAAAGAAGGTAGCACCCTGCTCAAACATGGCTGCCTAATCACTCAAGCACGGCAGCTGACCTCATTGCTTTAAATGTGTGGCACTCTAATACCGGCCTGCCAATAATCTAATCTCATGCATCACTTCCTGAAAGGATTCACTATGCCTCTCCTGAGTTTCCCATTCTAGAGTGTTGACCTGTAATTTGTCCTATTCTGGGTACTATGCCAAACTGCTAAATTCTAAAACTCTGGCCTTTTCCTGTTTTGCATTTGTTGGCCATGGCATCTTGTTTAAAGGCAAAGAAGGTGTAGTCTGTTTAAGAGGGAGGTTCATAACCTGGGGACTGCCTGTGTACTTTCTGTGCATTCAAAAATAAAAGAAGCTCTTTCAGAGACACTAAAAACATCTTTAATTTAGTAATACAGTAGTAATGTTTGATGGGTGTTGCAAAGTAGCTCCGGTTTGTTGTGACAAACTGAGGTATGTACCATGAATTTGTAATATAATAGGCATTACAGGGTTTTATGTAATATGTAAGTCATTTGTTCATACCCTAAACATTGCCTGTACTGATACTTTATCAGTATCAGTGGGGAACTACCAACATTTGAATGCAGTAAAAAATTGTTTCCATAAAAAGGAAAATGAACTACTTGTGATTGTGGGTTAGGCATTGGGCTGCTAACCTCAAGGTCAGTGGTTCAAATCCACTGGCAACTTAGCAGGAGAAATATGAGGTTGTCTGCTTCTGTAAAGGTTTACAGTCTCAGAAATGCTATGGAACAGTTCTACTCTGCCCTACAGGATCATTCAGACTTGGAATCAACTCAGTGGCAGTGGGTTTTTTTAGCCTTTAGTTTTGGAGTCATGGCAATGCAGATGTCAGGTGCTCAGCTGTTAAATGAAAGGTCAGTAGTTCAAACCCACTAACCACTTTGCGTGTAAAATGATGTAGGTATCTGCTTCTGTGAAGATTTGTTGTTGTTAAATGTCATCCAGTCAGTTTTGACTCATAGCTACCCTGTATTACAGTCTTGGAAACTAGGTTTTTCTACCATGTATGGGATAGTTCTGCCATGTGCTATAGTGTTGCTATGAGTCAGGCTTCAGCATGACCACAGTAGGTTTGGTTTTTGGAGTATTAATTTATTCTAAGAAAGACGAACATGGGTTATGTGTTTGTTGTTGTTAAGTGCCATCGAGTTGGTTCCGACCCATAGCGACCCTGTATAGGGTTTCCGAGGGTGTAAATCTTTACGGGAGTAGAAAGCCTCATCTTTCTCCCGCGGAGCAGCTGGTAGTTTCGAACCGCTGACCTTAAGGTTCTCAGCCTGATTCGTAACCACTACGCTACCAGAGCTCCTTATGTGTTTAGTAGACCTGAATTTGAGTCCAAGTTTTACCTCTTGCTCAATGCCTAATTTTAGATAGAATGCATTATTGCTATGAGCCTCAGTTTCTCCCTCTAGAAAATTTTTTTCATATTCCTATTACTGAATTTTCAGATTTTTGTAACTTTTTATGAGCCATATGCACTTGGTATTCTAGAGATAATTTCAGAGACTTGTTTGTGTTCCATCTTTTGTTGCTAGGATGGGATCAGTCAGATAAGTTTGTGAAAATCTACATCACCTTAACTGGAGTCCATCAAGTCCCCACTGAGAATGTGCAGGTGCATTTCACAGAGAGGTGAGTCCCTATCGGAATGGGGGGACAGGGATCAGATTGATCACTAAGAGCTAGATGTTGCCTTTGCACATACCTTTTTTCTTTGCATTTTGTAAAATTCTGCTAAAATTTAGTATTATTCATCACATTTACTCTGAAAGTGGAGGGATGTTTTGATACTATTTGGGTTAGCCAAATGCAGACCCCAAAATGAAATTGATAAACTTTTTTCCAAACAAACTACAATACACAGCACCTTTCATAGAACCAGAAAGATAATGTATTCATTATTGTGTTGTAGGTCATTTGATCTTCTGGTAAAGAACCTAAATGGGAAGAGTTACTCCATGATCGTTAACAACCTTTTGAAACCCATCTCTGTGGAAGGGAGTTCAAAAAAAGTGAGTTGTTTTGTTTTTGTGTTTTCCCCAGTCATGATATTGTGAAACATCATTAAAATAACCTAGCTAATTTGGAAATGTGATGAAGTACAGTGAACTTACAAAAACTTGACACCAGTTCTGCAGTTTCTACATGTACAATTTTGTGATATTGATTACATAGAGTGTGCAGCCAACCTCATCCTCCTTTCTAAGTTTCCTCCCCATTAACTGAAACTCACTGGCACTTAATATTCCTGTTTACTCTTGTAAGTTGTCAAGTTGAACTCATATAGATAGTTGTTAAAAGAGCATTGTGCTTACGGCAGACCCTTTTTACTAGTTAAGCTAAAGTGTTGTTTGGTTTTAAGATGGCCCCACGGGGGATATTTTTGGTATAAGGCTTAAAGATTCCCAGGTCAATATTGTCAGGCATTATGTGTACAATAAAGGACATCTTAGTACACTTAGTGAAGTTGGATTTAGTAAACGCCATAAAAATAATGACACAGTCTTAAAAAACTTGAACTTTTCACTAATTGAGACAGCCCTTCTTTCTGCCTGACTTAAATTATTGCTCTGGATAGCCAAGACATTTTGTTATCTGTTTATAGTTACAGAGCAACTATATGGTAATGAAAGAATGTAATTTATTGATTAGTATGTGTCTGACTGCACTTCACTATAATCCCACAGGTGAAAGAATAATCAAAAAATGCTCAAGAGTTACATGGATCATAGTTGCATTATATTTTCTTGCTTTTTTCACTTTCTCACCTTCGAAACATTGCCCCACACTGATCCGTTAAACATTATATATATACTCTCTTCTTTGATCATTGAAATCCAGCTAATTCTTTTAATTTCATGAACTCACCAAGATCATCCTACCTTGGGTCCCGCCCACTTTTTCATCTGCGCAGAATGCCTTTATAATCCCTTTATAATCCCAGATCTCAGCTCAGATTTTACCACAGAGAGACTTCTAATGCAGTCACTGCCCCTTCCCTACTGTACTCCATTTTTTCTTTATAGCACTTTATAATATTTGAAGGTAACCCTGAGTTTATTTATTATGCTCTTTCCCTTCCATGGGTGTTGATATTCTCCTTTAAAGTATTTCTAGACCTAGAACAGGTCCTACACTTAGTTACTTGAATAGATGCAGTGAAACTTGTAAAGGCAAAACTGTGCATGGCAGAAACTGGTCAGAGCAGGAAAACTTAGAGAGCGATAGAAAAGTGGCAAGACTGCATGCTGTGAAAGGCAGAATACTGGTGAGACCTGAATACACAGGGCAGGGCCATAGAGTTCCAGCTCTTTAGGTGTCATTGTAATTACTTTCTAAATTTGTTCTAAGTTGTACTCACTTACCCCATATTTTTCCAGGTCAAGACTGATACAGTCCTTATCTTGTGTAGAAAGAAAGCTGAAAACACACGGTGGGACTACCTGACTCGGGTTGAAAAAGAATGCAAAGAGAAAGAGTGAGTTTGCTTTCATTTCTGTATGAATTTCCATCTTTCTTTGGTAGGAGTGTAGGTTTTTCTTATTAGTTCGTCTTTATAGAGAATGTTGTTGTTGTCACGTGCCATCGAGTCGGAACCGACTCATTGCCACCCCATGCACAGCAGAACGAAACAATGTCTGATCCTGGGCCAACCTCACTACCGCTGCCACATCCATCTCGTTAGGGGTCTTCCCCTTTTTCTCTGACCCTCCACCTTACCCAGCATGACATCCTTCTCCAGGGACTGTTCCCTCTGGACAATATGTCCAAAGTAGGAGAGGCGAAGCTTAGCCATCCTGGCCTCCAAGGAGCACTCTGGCTGCACTTCTACCAAAACAGATCTATTGGTTCTTTT
>NW_006408618.1:4931051-4932756 GCF_000296735.1 Chrysochloris asiatica
ATCACCAACACTGTCTGGACTATTGCAACAGCTGTCTAGCTGGCTTCTTCCTTCTACTCGCACCCCTTAAGAGCCTATTTCCCAGGCGGCAGATAGACTCCTTGTTCTTCAGCCTGCAAACCACTTTTCCATCTCATTTTTTTGCACTCCCGTTCCCACTGCTGGAACGCTTTGCCCTCAGACATTCACATCTTTTGTTCTGTCATTTCATGAAGGGTCCTGAATGTCGTTTCATCAGAGAGAACTTTCCCAACCACGCTATTGAAATAGTATTCTTTTACACTTCTTTCACATAAATTTGTGCATTTGTTTATTTTCTACTCTCCTAGCTAGAACCTAGTTTCATCAAATCAGACTGGGACTGCAAAGAAACAAAACTGCTTACATATACAGTAGATAGGGTTATTTATATAGAAAACCCAAAAGGATATACAAATTAATGAGGGTTTAGCAAAGTTACTGGATGTAAAAATCAACAACAGCAAAAATAAAAAGTAACAACTAAAAATATACCATACAAAAAGCATAAAATTCCGTGGAAATAGTAACAAAAGAAGACATTTATGGAGATTATAAAACTTTATTGAAAGACATTTAAAAGGCCTAAGTAAATGGAGATCTATACCACGTTCATGGATTAGAAGACTATTGTGAAGACGACTCTTGGCTCCCCAAGTTAAACTATAAATTCAATAGAAATTCAATCAAAATCCCAGTAAGTCGTTTTGCCTTGTTTTTAAATTTAGAACTTGGAAGAGTAAATGGTTAAGAATGCCCAAGATACTCCTGAGGAAGAAAAAATGTATGGTGATGTTGAGGGTAGAGGTGGGATTTGTACTCTATTATCAAAACTTAAAAAAAAAGAAATAGTAAGTATAGCAGTCAGGATAGTTTAGAACTGGCATAACGCTAGACAAATTGACCAGTCTATTAGATTAGAACCCATCAACAGATTCACATATACACATATATACTCAAAAATTTGATTTATGAAATAGTCATATAGATCAGTAGGGATAGGATGAGCTTTTAGTAAATGGAGCAGGAACAACTACTTATCCATAAGGAAAAAATGTTAAATTGGACTTCTACCTCACACATTTCACAAAAATCAGAGCAGACTAAAGGCAAATGTGAAAAGGAAAACTACAAAACTGTACAAGGCCATACAGGAGAATATCTTTCTGGCTTCAAGTAGGAAAGGATTCCCCATCTCCTGTCTCCAAACAGTTAATATTTAGCTTTATAAGATAACTTTCCAAAAACAATCATGTTACTCACACCAGGACATAGGCGACAATAACATTTTAAATTTCCAAATAAATTCCCTTCTGGAAAAAGGCATTATAAACATCAACAAAGTCCTTCTTATTTTCTTTTTTTAAGCTGCTATGAACAGGACAACTTTTCAATGGGATGGCCATCTCATATGAGGCATTTAGTTTAAGAGCTTTTCACAGGACAACTCTGATGTTGAGGGAATGAACTGAAAACTGCAGACTCCTCAATGGGATGATTCACATACTAAAACAGTAACTGTGGATCTTTCAAGCAACACACTCTTGATATCACCAGAAAGTCTGTATTGCCTGAATATTGTTACCCGACACTGCCAATTTTAGGGATGCTAGGGTCATATCAAGATTCATGTTTGAGGAAGTCAAGTGTATGCTGATGATATCAGGGGAAGAGCAGAGGACATGAA
>NW_006408618.1:4934035-4938163 GCF_000296735.1 Chrysochloris asiatica
CAAGCAAGTTGCTTGTTCTTGTAGTAACAGTCGGTCTGCCTATGTTGTTTTATATTTTTCCTGTAGGTCTTTCTTTCAAGAAATATCTTCTGTTCTTCTAGCCACTCCAGGTTGGTCTGCTTGTCCTTTCAAGTGGGAATTTCCCATCTCTGGAGATCTGGATGTGGTTCAGGCTTACCACCTATAAGTCTTATGTATTGCAGAGGCTCCGCAGGAAACCTCCTTCACTGGGCACATTGTAGCCCCATTTTAGGTATTCCAGTTGGGTTGTCTCTTGAGTGCTGGTTTTAACCCTGAGCCTATGCCCCAAGATTCTAGTTCAGTAGTTCTAGAGAGACTAAGATTCCAAGGTATCTTTAATTTCACACAAGTTTCTAATAGGTAGCTTGAATAACACTGGCATTGAGTGAAAAAGAGTTTTATCCTTTTACTTAATAATGACTCTTCCATTCTAGGTCAAATGTTTCTGTGTTTTAAAGAATGGTCTTGTACTGTATAGAGCCAGCTAACCTTCACATTCTCTCTGATAGCCAGTATGGCATTTGGAATATGACGTCTGATAAGAGTTAGGCATATAGGACTATCTGTGGGATCAGTTTAAAATTAAAACCGAATTACTTGAGTATAGCATCCTATTGTATTTGTATTGTATATTGTGTACAGTGCAGAATCTGACATGTTAATAAATGAGGTGAATGAGTGAACACATGGTGTAAAGTTAATTGGCCCAGCTTGGACATCATTGAACTGACCACCTTAAGGGACTGTTCTTTCAGACCAAGCTAAAGAAGGGGGTGATCTGTTTGAGCTCCAGTATGTATCCATGTGTAATGTTTGTTTTTCCCTACGTGAAAGTTTTTTTTCCTGAATTAAATAAGGAAACATGCTGTTAAAAATTAAAACAGCTTAGAAAAGTAAATGGGGAAGGAAAAAGATAAAAATCATCTGAAAGCCCACTGCCACAAGCTATTGCCATTTTGATGACCATTCTTTCATACATGTATATGTGTTTTTATTAAGCAGCTCTCCAGGCCTTTCTGCCAAGGTACAAATCACCACTTCTGTGTTGATACCAGTGTATAAGTGACCCAGAGAACAGGGTACAACAGTGCTGTTTTGCTCTGTGCTATTTTAATTGTGAAATCTTTAAATACTGTGCTTTTCTTCACCCTTCAATTCCCTATGTTGTTGAGTCATATTTCTGTGTACTTTAAAATAAGCATAAAATGCTTTGTCTCAGTACATTATTGTGGGTGTTTTGTATTTTAACAGAAAGCCTTCCTATGACACTGAAACAGATCCTAGTGAGGGATTGATGAATGTCCTAAAGAAAATTTATGAAGATGGCGATGATGATATGAAGAGAACCATTAATAAAGCTTGGGTAGAATCAAGAGAGAAGCAAGCCAAAGGAGATACAGAATTTTGAGACTTTATAAGATCATTTTGGGAACTGTGATGTGGAAATAACTGTTGTTTCCAATAAGGGAATGTTGGTGAGCTGCACAGGTAAAATTTGACTTATCATATTTACTCAGCCTTCTTCCACATAAAAGGAATGAATTCTCCATTCCCCACTGGAGAATTTATTTAAATAAAATGTTTATTAAACACTTTCTTCAAAGATGATTTCATTAGTATCCTGGTCATTTTTTTTTCAAGAATGAGTTATATTGCATTTTTATATGAAATTTTTAAAGCAAGTCTTGCCAAATAAAACTGCTGTTGTGTTTTTTATTCAACTAAGAGGTAGTCCTGGTGTAGTACTGTAGGATCAGCAGTGGATGGGTAATTATAAGCTTGGTGGCTCAAACCCACCAGCCACTTCTTGGAAACCCTATACAGGGTTGCTATGAGTCAGAAATGACTGGACGACACGACGACAACAAGAATAGAAAAGTATTTGGTGCATTTAAGTTACTGATGTCAACTTCTACCTATGTAAGACTCAGTTATTCTGTACTGCCGATTCCAGCTCAAAACGACCCTCTGAAACTGCTTCATAGGGTTTTCTAGGCTGTAATCTGTATGAGAACACTTGTCAGGTCTTTTCTCCCACAGGATAGCTAATTAGTTTAAACCGCTAACCTGTTAGTAGCCAAGTGCTTAATCACTGTACCACCAGGGATTCTTGTATAAAACAAAAATTTGTACTTTTTAAAAAATGTTTTATTGTGAATTATGTGATAGTTAACATGGGAAGAGAACATTAGCTTCACATTCATCCTTTCGTATATCTTTCTGTTGTCATGATTACAGTCCCCTCCATACATCATCAATCAACCAAATGGTACACCCCACAAATCTGTCTGCTGGTTTTCAGCACACAGACCTTCTCCCTCTCTGGGTCTAGAGTCCCCAGCCACTCCGTCTCTCCACGTCATCTCTGCCTCCAACTCTGGCGTCAGTTTCTCTGGATAGGGTCCCGCACTCTGCTCTTCTCCCTTGATGGTCCCATGGACCTCTGCTCTTGGACTGCAACGTCAATCACTCCCCTCCTGTTGCTACAAAACATCTACCTTTACATTTCCAACCCTCAGTCAGTCCTGATAGCAATTCATTATTGTACCACAAGAGTCCTATCCCCATATCCTTTCATCAGTCTCACCCAGACAGATTGGATATTACTCAGTAGAGATTCTACCTTCCTCCGCACCCTCTGGATCTAGGCTCCCTCTTGAAAGCTTGTAAGCTAGTCACTTCTTGCCTTTGTTGTTGTTAGGTGCCATTGAGTCGGCACCGACTCATAGTGACCCTATGAACAGCAGAATGAAACACTGCCTGATTCTGGGCCAACCTCACTACTTTTGCCACACGTGAGTCCATCGATGCTGCCACCTGGCCAGTCTGTCTTGTTTGGGGGTTTTTTTTTCTCTGACCTTCCATCTTACCAAGCACGATATCCTTCTCTAGTGACTATTCCGTCCTGACAATATGTCCAAAGTATGAGAGACGAAGTTTGGCCATCTTAGCCTCTAAGGAGCACTCTGGCTGCACTTCTTCCAAAACAGATCTATTGGTTCTTCTGGCAGCCCGTGGCACTTTTAGTATTCTCCAACACCATAATTCAAAGGCATTAATTCTTGTGTGATCTTCTTACTCACTGTCCAGCTTTCGCATCCATATGAGGTTATTGAAAATAACCACGGCTTGAGTCAGGCGCACCTTAGTCCTCAAGCTGACATCTTTGCTTTTCAACACTTATAAAAGTTCCTATGCAGCAGACTTGCCTAATGCAATACGTCGTCTGATCTCTTGACTGCTGCTTCCTTGAGTGTTGGTAGTTGATCCAAGAACAGTGAAGTCCTTGACAACTTCAATCTTTTCTCCATTTTTAAGAATGTTGTTTATGGGTCCAGTGGTGAGGAGTTTTGTTTTCTTGACTTTGAGATGTAATCCGTATCAAAGGTTGTGCTCTTTGATCTTCAGCAGTAAATGTTTTGAGTCCTCTTCACTTTCAGCAAGCAAGGTTGTATCAACTGCACATCGCAGGCTGTTAATGAATCTTCCTCCAATCCTGATGCCATGTTTTTCTTCATAGAACCCAGCTTCTTGTATTATTTGCTAGCATACAGGTTGAATAAGTATGGTGAAAGAATACAACCTTTTCACACACCTTTCTTAATTTTAAAACATACATTGTTCCCATGCGCTGTTCGAACAACTGCTTCTTGGTCCAGGTACAGATTCCTCATGAGTACAAGTGTTCTGGAATACTCATACTTGGCAATGCTGTCCATAGCTTGTCATGATCCACACGATCGAAAGCCTCTGCGTAGTCAATAAAGCACAGGTAAACATCTTTCTGATATTCTCTGCTTTCAGCCAAGATCCATCGGACATCAGCAATGATTCTCTCGTTCCATGGCCTCTTTTGACTCCAGCTTGAATTTCTGGAAGTTCTCTGTCAATGTATGATTGTAGCTATTTCTGTATTACTTTTAGCAAAACTTTACTCACTTGAGATATCAAAGATATTGTCTGATGATTTCTGCATTCCATTGGGTCACCTCTCTTTGGAATGGGCACAAATATGGATCTCTTCCAATCAGTCGGCCAGAAAGTTGTCTTCCAAGTTTCTTGGCAGAGATGAGTGAGTGCCTCCTGTGCCGCCTCACTTTCTTAAAA
>NW_006408618.1:4938677-4947376 GCF_000296735.1 Chrysochloris asiatica
TCAAATTGTATTAGATTACTCTTATTTTCCTCTTCTAGTCAAGTTCTAATCATCCAGTCATTGAAGCCAGGTCAAGTTGTATTTCCTGCAGGTGTGGGTATTCTTGTGCATATGCCCTTTCTTCTTATCACCTGGGTGCTTCATTCTCCACTCTAGTCCTCTGTGGCTATGTCACTGTCTCTGAGCCCAGGAGTCCCCAGGTCTTGCCATACTGCTGGCCACCCAGGTCTCCTGGGTTCACAGGTGTCTACTGAAATGGTTGGACTTAGCTCACAGCTTCATTGCTGTTTTTCCCTCACTTCCCCTTATTGGTGACCAACGTGGTCATCAGTCAGACTGCTTGCCTGTTCCTGTATTCCCTTTGAGTCTTAGTCTTAGAAGGGAGTTTGCCCTGAGGGGACCCGACCACTTGTCTTGATGTCTCCTGGGTGAGCAACTTGCTTGTTCTTGTAGTAGTCAGTGGTTAGTTGGACTGCCTTTGTTTTATTTCCTGTGTTTTTGTTGAAGAAGTATCTTCTGTTCTTCTAGCTGCTCCAGGCTGAAAATTTCCCACCTCAGAATATTCTGGATGGAGTTCAGGATTCCACCTATGGTCTTAAGTAATGTAGAGGCTCCACAGGAAGCCTCCTTTACCGGGCAAGTTGTAACCCCATTTTAGGTGTTCCAATCAGTGATAGGCAGAAGACAGACTTAAAGCTACAATGGTATGCAAGGGAAACCAAGATTCAAAAGCATCTTAACATTATTTAACCCCCTTTTACCCATTCAAACCCTGCCTCCATCCCTGTATCCCAGAGCACTGTTGTTCCAAGGTTGTACATACATCATTATTAACTTCTGTCCCACTTAGCCCATGCAAACCTGCCTAATTGTTTTCCTATCTGCCTTGTTCTTCCATTCCCCTCTCCCTTCTTGTGTATTGCCCGCCTCCCCAGCACCCAAACTGTCCTGTGTCTATTCCCTACCCTGTGCTGTATCTTCCCCACCCACCCCCACATCCCTGGAACTAGCAACAAATCCCCCCCACCCCTTTTAGTATGGGTTCTTTTTATTAGTCTTTTACAATGGTTCTATGGAGTATTTCTCCTTTTGTGACTAATTTCACTCAACATAATGTCCCTAAGGTTCATCCATGTTATGTGGGGGCTTACAGCTTCCTTATTCTTCAAAGTAGCATAATATTCCATTGTGTGTATGTACCAGTTTGTTTATCCATTTTTCAATTGATGGATACTTAGGCTGTCTCCATCTTTTTGCTATTGTAAATAGTGCTGCTGTGAACATTGGTGTGCATATGTCTACTTGTTTATGGCTGTACCTGTTTTTAAAGGTTGAAGTAGAAAGTTTAACCTTTTCTATTAGCTTCAATTAAAAAGAAAAAGTTGATTCTGACTCATGGCCACCCCATGTGTTGTAAAATACAACTAACTGTGTCCCATAGTTTTTCAAGACTTGACTTTGGAAGTAGCTTTCCAGGCCTTTCTGCCATGGTACTTCTGGGTGGGTTCAAACTGCCATTTCTGTATTCCAGCTCAACCCAAAGAATAAGGTAGAAATGTCCCTTAGGGTTTCCACAGCTGTAAATCTTTATTGAAGCATGCTGTCACAACAAAAGTGGCTGGAGGGTTTGAATTACAACCATTTAGTTAGCAGCCAAGTGCTTAACCACTTTCCCACCAGGCTTCCTTCAGATTCTCCAGTTGTTAGTGCCGCTGAGTTGGTTCTGAGTCATAATGACCATGTGTAATGTTTCTGAGACTGTAAATCTTTGTCATTTTACTGCTTGTACCACACTAATGCCTTCTCTGTGCCTTTATGTGTACTGTTGCCTCGGCTAAGAATCTCCTCATCTCTTGCCTCCTGACTTTCAGATATCATCTCCAGAATTCCTTTCCCAGTGTTAAAGTTTTTCCATTCTACTCCATGTATATGTATGTATGTAGGTGTATACATATCTATATATATAGTATAGTCTGACCTTCCTGTCCCTCTCAATTTGTAGCATGAGCCAATTGTTACTCATTTCTATTAATGTATGAAATGCAGAAGATAATACTATTTCCAACAAAACCTTTTCTCTATGGATAAATTTTTTTCCAGGATCTTAAAGACACAATATGTCGTTTTGTTCTAAGAGCCCTTAAAGACTGAAGAAGAAGACGACAATGATTTTGCTCTTTGTTCCGCCATCTCACAGAGATGAACATAGTTAAATGATGCAGGACATCAGCTTGCCCTTACAATCTATGGTTTCTCTACCACAAAAACCTAGTAGGGTAAACTGTAGGTTATGGTGCCAGCCTAGGATTAAAAATTACCATAGATAAACTACACAAGTCATTTGTATAAACTGTAAGATAATACAGTGTCTGAAAAAATGCCCTTAAAAAAAATTCAGGCTGAACGATGAGACTTAAAAGGAACGTATATAGAGCATGTTTTTACAAAATATGTTTATTCTACTCTGCTCCACACATGGCAACTCTTTACTTGAGGCTAAGAGAAGAGGTAATTCACTGACAGCCGGATTTCACTGACTGAACCACACATTTAAACTTTCTTTTAAACCTTAAGCATAATTTATAGATGGCATCAGACAAGAGTCTCTTAAACCCCTCTGAAAACTAGGTTTCTGCCTATTAGAAAAGTCTCTTGCTAGAACAGGCTTTCTTACATACAAACTTTGGTTCTGGAACTGATTTACCATATTGCTCGCTGGACCCCAGAAAGTCGCCCATGGTCAGCTAAGTGGCGAAAGACAATACGACTAAGCCTCCAGCGCCGCTTTACACCACGAGGTCGGGACGTCATGACACAGCGATTTCTGATTCTAACAGGACAGCTATCCCGTGGAAGGGCAGCAATTTCTTCATCAGCAATTTCCTAAGGGAAATCACAGCATTACGCAAATCATACACATTTATTCCAGAAGAAGTGAAAGAGGAATAGGTAGTCAGGGTTTGGAACACAGTGATCAACTTCAACCTTTGAGTGGAAATAAACCCAAAAGCTGACAGAAATGTTTGCCATTCTCAGCACAACTTTAAGTATTTAACAAATTGAAGATAGACACATAACCCACAAACCATAAGTATAGTAAGTTTTGACAACACATCTGTATGTAGCAAGGTTTAGAAATGAATCTCAACTCCTCATACTCATGGCCCCTTTCAGCTACAAACCCCTGGGTAATAGCAAACCTGACTGCTAACCAGAGATGATTTTTTTACTGTTAAGTGTTTTATACAAATTAACCATACAGTATGCCTTTTCATTTGTTTAGCTTCTTTCAGTAATACACTTGGGAGATTAATCCATATTGTTGCCTATTATAATTTGTTAATTCTCAATTGGTGCTAATTTTGTGTACCATAATTCATTTATGGTACCATTCTGTGTACCATTTTGTACCATAATTCATTTACCCATTCTATTGCTGAGGGTTATATAGGTAGTTTCTACTTTATAAACTATTATAAGCTACATTTGTTAAGCACCATTGAGTTGGTTCCACAGAGCAGCTAGGGCTATATAAATTTTGATAGATTGAAATTTATCTTCCAAAATGAAGAGTAAGTTGGAAGTCCTAACTCCTGGAACTTGTGAACATAATGAATTATCTTGTTTGGAAATAGGGTCTTTGAAGATGTCGCTGAAGTTCACCTGAGGGTATACCTGAGTAAGGTATACCTTATTTAGAAGTGTACTTATAAAAGAGGAGCAGAAACACAGACAGACATATGAAGAACACCATGTGCCCCCAACAGCTTGCAAGCCTAAGAATGTCTGGAGCTGGTAAGTTGGGAGAAAAGTATGAAACAGATTCTTCCTCAAAGCCATAAGAGGAACCAGGCCAACACTCTGATGTTGGATTCCCAGCCTCCAGAACTATAGCACAGCTATCTAGTTTGTAATAGTTTATAACAGCAAACTTAGGAAATGAATAGTACAGTTACTTAGAGAATACATAAATGCATTTCTACTGAGTCCCAACATGATTGATAAAAGTCTGTAACTGCTGGGCTAGAGATCAAGGAGAAGAGCTGGAGGCTTGAGATTGGAGAGAGAAGCAAGGGTAGGGTCACAGAGCTCTGAAACCTAGGGTTCTGAATTACATTTTTAAAAGATCAATACAGAAAATGAATCAGGAAGGGCCAAGCAACAGCTGACAGGAGAAAAATGGAGGTTAATATAGCAGCTTTAGTAAGAAATGCCAATGGCTTGGGTTAGCATTTTGTCAAGGGATTTTTTTTTCTTATGCATATGGCTTACAAGATGAGGCTTTCTGCTCCCACAAAATTTACAGCCTTGGAAACCCTATCTAGGGTGGCTGAGTCAGAACCAACTCTACAGCACTTGAATTATGGCTTCCAAGTATGTGTGTTAAAGGTACTTTAATTTGACAAGTGTCTTAGAAGTATGACTGACACTGAAGCAAAATAATTAACACATTCAAAATATAGAAATTAAATAATATATATGTAAGCCACAAAATTTATATAAAATGCCAATGCTTTGAATAGTTTCTGATCTCCCCCAAACATGTATGTGTTGTCATGAAATATATGTGTTAGAAATGACAAATTATCACTAAGTCAATAATGTATCAGAAGGAAATGGAGAGGAGGGAAGATTAGGCTGGAAGACTAAAGTCTCATGAATGTCAAATTTGAAGAATGGCTGGCTACCGACCTACCTATTTACACTACTTGTTCCCCAAAGAGATTTAAGGCAGTTTACAAAACAGGAAATTGGGACAGAGGGAAAAAGAGTAGGAAAGACAAAACCCCCATGATACAAAAGTCCAAGTGAAAGTCTGTTGGAACTAGGACACAAATTTGACTGGTAAGTCTCCACTACTGTTCGAGATCTTCTTAAGTAATGTCCTCAGTTACATCTTTACCTGAGTTTCTCAGGGTCACTGCTTATTATTCCCTAAATGTACACAGCTAGTTTAATGCAATTCTAAAAGCTCTGGAGTCCTAATGAAGCACTGGGTTAATGCACTGAGCTGTAAAGTTGGTTTGATCTACAAGGTCAGTTCAAGCTCACCAGCCACTCCTCAGAAACCCTATACAGGGTCACTATGGGTCAGAACTGACTCAACGGCAATTAACAACAATGGTAAGTCTAACACAGTCGTCCAGAGTACTTGCTCGTCTGCTGTCTCCCAGACATGATCATCACCAGTTAGGTGCAGGACCTCATGCTCAGGAAGCCAAGCTGGAGCAGGGTTGGCATCCTCTTATTGAAGTTGAGGAGCCGTATGGAAAGTAAATGTGAATGGAAGACCACCTCAGCACACAGAGATGAGCAAGGGAGTTCAGGAAAGCACGACAGTAACGGTCGTAGGTAAGGAACAGTTTAGGCCATGTGCTTGGCACACGGTCCTATGTATCAGCAAAGTCTGACACTCCGAAGTTTGGAATGAAGTTGGGTGGGAAGAGATTTTAGGTCAAATAAGTGCCCACTTTCTACAGATCACCTAATGAAATCATTGAAAAGCTAATTAGTCTAAGTAAATAGTCTAATCTGAGCCTCACCAAAATCAGTTTCAGGAGATTGGTTTGTGTTGACTTGAAGTATGTTGTGTTAAGTATGTTTCCCCCAAAGTATAGTCATGCTAAGTCAAAACAATGTCAAGTGTCCTGACTTAATGATTCTGTGGTAGTTAGAGACACCATTAACTAACCTGAAGGTCCTTTGGCAAAATGGTATTCTTCCTGAGTGAATTGATCCGTAGCCTTTCATCTGCATATTCATAGGCCATTTGTCGTCTCTTCACATCACGTAACATTTTCCAGTCCACGTAGTAACCTCGAACTTGGCCTGAAGCTGATGCAGGTACCATCTAATGGGCAGAGACAAGGAACAGCTAGCTGAAGGCCTGTCAGACCCAGGCTGGGTTAATGCTCCCAATCTTGTAGTCCTCTTAGGTCACTATGACCTAGCATTTTTAAGTTGTTTTGGGTCACTTTAATATGAATTTAAAATAACATACTTCTTGAATCCATTAATAAGTAATGGGTGTACATTAAGGCAAAAGGGTAAAAATAATACAGTATGTGTTGGAACGTAAAACATTTTCAGAGATATTTTAAAATCATTTATTCTCTTTGACGTAGGTGAATAGTCACATGGTTTAAAATTTTTAAGTTACAAAAAGACACAGTGAAAAATCTCTCCCTCCCTCACCTGCCCAGTGACTACCACCTAGCTACAAAGGTGGTGGTGGTGGTTGTTTTATGCCGTGGAGTTGGTTCCGACTTGTAGTGACCCTGTAGAGGGTTTCCGAGGCTGTAAATCTTTACGGGAGCAGAAATCCTCATCTTTCTCCCATGGAACCACTGGTAGTTTTAAACTGCTGAGCTTGAGGTTAACAGCCTGACTCATAACCACTATGCTACAAGCTCCTTAGCCACAAAGGTAACCACTGCTAATCATTTCTTGTGTAACCTTCCAGAGGTTTTTTTATCTAAAAAATACATGTATATACTTCCATTTCTCATTTTTATCCCTCTCTCTTTCACTTAATAATTTCAGAGAGCTTCCTATATCTGTATGTAAAAAGCATTCTCATTTTTAACTTTTTATTGTGAATTGAATGTTATAGAACAATCAGTCCCACATTCAACTCCGTGTCTTATGATGATTACAATCCACTCCATGTACCATCAGTTAACAGTATTTACCATCTATTCACTTTGTTTTCCCATCCCTCTACCCTACCAGCCCTGTAACCATCATAGAATGTTTCATTTAGCAAGAAAATATTTTATCTTTTTACAGCAGTGGTCTCATAAAATATTTATCCTATTGTGATTGACTAATTTCACTTAGCATAATGTCCTCTAGGTTCATCCACATTGTGAGGTGTTTTGTAGATTCTTTATTCAACTTTTTGTAATACATGAAACTACAAAAATTACTTTTTGTAACACATGAAACTCATTGTATGCATAAAACTTTTAACGATTCTTCTGTTGATAGCATTTAGGCTGTATCCATCTTTGCTACTGTAAATATTACTGCAATGAGCATGGTGTGCATATGTCTAATTGTGTCACAGTTCTTTGTTCTTGAGAATGTATACCAAGTAGAGGTATTGCTTGGAAACCCTATCTATGTAGGGTGAACGGCACTTAACACCACAACATTTTTAGAGACACACCCCCCCATATCATTTTTCACAGTTGTTAAGTGCTGAGGAGCAACTGGTGAGCTTAAACCTCTGACCTTGCAGTTCAAACTGACCTTTCAGTCTAGCGCATTAACCCACAGTGCCACACCCAGACTCCATTTTCCAAAGTGGTTACACCATTTTACCAGCCCCACCAGCAGTGTAGGAGGGTCCCAGTCTCTCCACATGTTCGCCAGCATTTGTTGTTTTCTGTTTTTTTGGAATTCTGCTATTAACGTTGGAGTGAGATGATGTATCACTGTTTTGATTTGCACCTCTCTAATGGGTCGGACTGCAAAGCCGTTTGAACTGCAAGGTCGGCGGTTCAAGCTCATCAGCTGCTCCTTGGAAACCCTATACAGGGTCGCTATGGGTCAGAACTGACTCGAAGGCACTTAACAACAACAACAGTGGCTAATGAAGAGTCCTGGTGTGGCGCTGTGGGTTAATGTGCCAGACTGCAAAGCCATTTGAACTATGAAGTCGACGGTTCAAGCTCACCAGCTGCTCCTTGGAAACCCTATACAGGGTCACTAAGGGTCAGAACTGACTCGATGGCACTTAATAACAACAACAATGGCTAATGGTAATTAGCATTTCATATTTGTTGGCTGCCTGAATGTCTTCTTTGGTAAAATGCCTGTTCATGTCCTCTGGCCACTTTTTGAATGGATTATTTGTCTTGTTGAGGAGTTGAAGTGTTCTAGAAATTTTGGAGAGTAGTCCTTTGTCTGACATGCCATTGCCCAACATTTTCCCAGGCATTGGGTTCTCTTTTTACTCTTTTGGTGAAATCCTTTGAAGAGCATGAGTGTCTAATCTTTGATGTATTTTGTCTTTCTGTTTGTGTGTTTTCAGTTGTGTATGTATGCCATGTATCAGAGCTCCTAAGTTTGTCCCTGATTTTTTATTGATGATCTGTAGAGCTCTAGGTTTTACATTTACGTCTTTAATTGACATTGAGTTAATTTTTGTTTATGGTGTGAAATATGGGTCTTGTTTTATTTTTATGCAAATGGATTTATAATTCTGCCAGCACCATTTGTTGAAGAGACTATCTCTTCCCAAGCTTCCTCATTTTAAAAGGCTGCACAGTTTTCCACTGTTTGTTGTTGTTGTTAAGTGCTGTTGAGTCAGTTCTGACCCATAGCAACCCTGTATAGGGTTTCCACTGTATGGATGCATGTTAATTCGTCTTACTGCAACTTACTGGTTGAGAGATATGCCATATCTCATATGATTACAAACAAAGCTGCAATTAATAACCTCATGTACACATCATTTCAAGAGTCTTGATGTGGCACTGTAGGATAAAGCACTGGACCACAACATCAGTTTGAACCAAAGGTCATGGTTCAAACTCACCAGCCAATCCTTGGAAACCCCATACAGGGTTGCTAGGAGTTGGAACTGACTAAATAGCGCTTAACAACACATCATTTCATGTGTTCCTATATATCTGCAAGATAAGTTCTTGGAAGCTAATTGCTGGATCCAAGGGTACTTTGAAATGATCATT
>NW_006408618.1:4947756-4953466 GCF_000296735.1 Chrysochloris asiatica
GCACTTAACAACAACAATGATAGTTTACAGTTCAGGAAGCTCAGGCATAGAGAATATATACCATTAGAAACTTCTCGCTCAAACCAGAGCAAACTTTACATGTTAACTGAATTGCAGCAACACAAAGAATGCTAGCTACCTGTAACAGCTCCTTCTAGAAGAAATGTAAGTATAGTAGAAAATAAAACTGAAAATGAGAAAAGCCAACATTCAAAAAACTGTTAAAAGATTTACTGAGTGCCTTCTATATTCATATTACTGAGCACAAGTGCCAGGGGGAGACAGAACACTTTTACAGTCACTTTTTGGAAATAAGGGAGGATTTAAAAACAGAGTAGGCACATTACTACACTGAATTAATGTAATTTGGGGATTGAGGGAAGTGGTCACTGTAGTTAGAAATAAGTTGATAAACAAGTGGGGGCATAAGCAAGGCTTTGAAGGATTAATAGAATTTTTATACAGTTTGGGGAGGAGGGCAGAAGAACGAAGGTGAAATTTGTTCAAAACAAATATGGAAATAGGCAAGAAACATTCATAAGACCATGTGAGGAAATCATTCTGGCTAAAATAAAAAACTCATGTTGAAGGACAAGGCAAGTTTACCCTTGCCTATAAAACTGAAAGTCAATGTCAGAAAATAAGTCTTTTTTTTTTTGAGTTTGTTAAATTATTCCTAATCAACTTCTCTGTCTCCTAAAAGGTTTCTATTTAAAAAATATAATCTTTCATTCTTTTTTGCATAAATTTTTTGAATATAAAATATATTTTACAGCAAAACATTTGCTTATCATTGTTGTTGTTAAGTGCCGTTGAGTCTTTTCTGACTCATAGCCACCCTGTGGTGAGTTTGAACCAGCCTTGCGGTTCAAATGGAACCAGCCTTGTGGTCCAGCACTTATCCTTCAGTGCCACTGCAGGACTTCTTAGCTTTTATCTTTTGGGAATATCTTATGTCCTTTGCCCATTTTCCTCTTCCAGTATCAATGTTTTGTCAGATTATAGCAGCACTTTAGACATTAAGATTGTATTCTGTTCTGTTTTGCATAGATCCTGTCTTGCCCCTATTACCCATGACTCTGCCTCCTAAAACTCAGTCACCAGGCCCTCATGGAATACCATCATTAGAGTCTTCTATATCCCAACTTCTCTTAATATCTGCTTCCTTTTTGCTCTATACTTTCTTCTGTAGTTCTTTTTCCTCCAATGACTAGATCTGCAGGTGGGGTAGGTGTCTTCCTTATAGCGTCC
The DNA here is from genome assembly GCF_000296735.1 of Chrysochloris asiatica. NCBI lineage: Eukaryota > Metazoa > Chordata > Mammalia > Afrosoricida > Chrysochloridae > Chrysochloris > Chrysochloris asiatica. The sequence goes on from NW_006408618.1 coordinate 4,949,008, forward strand.
CAGACTATTCTCTCTCCTACTTCCTGAAAGCCCCCAGCTTTGATTCTCGTGTGTTGGGCTCTTCTTCCCACTACCCCTCATTGGCACAACCATCTGCCATAGCCCTCACCATCTACCTTAATTTCTCAATCATTTTAGATTCTAACTCATGCTCTCCAATATTCTTCCAATTATACCCGATATCTTCTGTCCTCAAAGTCCTTGTCTCCAAAGATTTTTGTCCTCTGGACTCAATGGCAGTGGATTTGAGTTTCAGTTTTGACTTTTCTTTAGCTATTTAACTCCAGATCTTTTATTATCAGTAACTGTAATGCCTGTATTACTTCAGTTTCGGATCTCATTCACTATCACTTCTTACCTTACTAGGCTGATCCTTCTAAAATCCCAGTAATAGCATCTTGACTTCTCTGGGACTTTCAGTCCATTGATCCTAATGTCTTTTTCCACTGTCGTTCACCTTCTGATCTCCTGTCTCCCTCCCTTGTTTGTTTAGTGCCTTCAAGTTGGTTCCAATTCATAGCGAATCAGTATAGGGTTTCCAAGGTGCAGCTGGTGGGTCTGAACTACTAACCTTGTGGTTTGTAGTCTAATGCTGATCCTACGCCACATCAGGACTCTCTCTTTTACCCAGTCTGAATTCTGGGGTGCATCAGTGTAAACCTTCTCTTGTGTTCACCTTCAACTGCCTGGTCCCGCTCTCAATTCATTGTATTTGCTTCCATTCTTCCCAACTGTTTTACATTGTCTCTTCCATCCTTAAACTCCTAACACCTGCTTCCACAAACGCACATTAAGCTGATGACCTCACTTTCTCCTTAATTCTGAAATTATAAGCAATCAGACAGTTTCACAAAATCTCACTACATTTATACACTTACTCAGATCTGTAACCATTTGCTTGACGTTCATTCCCTTCTGTTACTACAGGTCTGTTCTGTCCAAAGTAATGCTATAATGCATGCTCCTAATACCCAGCTTTATGCACAATACTCTAACAACCTCTTGCCTTCTCAGGGTACAACCTCCGAACACAGGAATCAAGTCTTCCCTTTCCTGCACCATTATTTTTTCCCATTCTGTAGGATCAGCCTCTTGAATGTAAAAAAAAAAAAAATGTTCTTCTGCCATACTTAAAAACAAAAAACACTCCTTAACCCACTCCCTCCTCCAGCTACTGACCCTTTTTTTTCTCTTAGCAAAACTCCTTCAAAGAACTGTCTCCAATTCCTCTCCCCATCTCTCTCTTGAATCTATTTAGAATAAGTTTTCGCCCTCACCACGCCACCGAAACTGCTGTAGTCCAGGTCCCCAGCAACCTCCACATTGTTAAATCCAAAAATTAATCCCAACCTTTTTAATTGGCCTGTCAGAACTGAACATTTAGTTGATCATTCACTGCTCCTTTAAATTCGGTCTTCATTTGCTTCCAGGGCCACCACAGCTTTTCTCCTCCCTTGCCGACAGCTCCTTTTCGGTCTCCTTTGCTTGATCATATCTCCCCAATCTCTTAGATTCCCTCGGACCTCAACCCCTCTACCTACACTCACTCCTTGGTAAAGCGGGTCAAATCTAGCAGCTTTCTATGCCAGTCAGTTATATGCTTATAGACAACAATTTGTAATGTACAACACGGACCTCTGTAAAACTAAGCTGGAGGGGGGAAAGTGGACGGAGGGAGAGCTCCCGGGACAGGTTCACAAGGTAATTGATGGTGAAGGTGTTGTGGGGAGCCTGCGAGTCCTGAAAGTCATGGGAGTAAGGTAGGGTTGGGGATAAGGGTGCTGGCCTGACCTGCCGGACGGTGCGCAGCAGCGAACACAGCATGGAGGCCGCCATCTTGTCCGCCCTAAACGTCAAAACGCTGCAACTTTATTAACACTGTCAAAAACAGACGAACATGAGGGGCGGGGAACGTGTGTGCTTTCTAAGGGCTTGGGCTTCCACACTGGAACTTTCGGGGGCGGGTCTTTAGTGCTACCGGAAGGAGGGGTTAGTTGAGGGATTGGAGTTCTCGCGGTATTTGACGGGACTAGAGTAAATGAAAAATCAGCAAATATAAATTTAACACTGAGGGATAATCTAGCGCTAACAGTTCTTTTTCTCTCCTGTATTATACACTGTCGGTATTATGCACTATCGATGTCCCTACCCTCCTCCCTTCTTTCTTCCCCTACTAGTTAGTTCTTCACTACCTCGCCCTCTCCAGCTACTCAGTTTAAAACACAGATTGCCGGAAATACAGGGATTATATCAACTCCTTCTGTGATCGTTCCTGAAGATCTCGCAAATCTCTCTCTACAAAGTCCTTAAAAGGATTTCCGTTTTATAAGTAAGGTATTTGAAACTCGCAGCGTTTCAGAAGCAACACCTATAGGAGTGTTACTGCCCTCGAGTCTGTCTCCGCGACCTCGTATAGATATCCCGAAGAGCAGTTGGTGGGTTTGAACTGCCGACCGTGTGGTTCGCAGTCCAGTGCTGATCCTACTGCGCCATATCAGGCTAAATTGGGTTTTGAATCCGTGTCCAGACTTTTTACACCAGTTTTTGCTGAGGTTGCCACTTGTCTCTCTACAGTGTTAACTTTTCTCAAACATCCACTTCTTTTCCAAATGTCTCTCTACAGTGTTAACTTTTCTCAAACATCCTCTCCTTTTCAACGACCCATGATCTTTTACAAATCTAGCCTCTTCATCCATTTCCTACTTAAAATCCTCCAAGACCAATTGGAGGAAAACATCACATTGATAGGACCCCTCATGGCCTGCAATGAGTGGACCCTTCATCCCTGCCTCCTTTGGAACTCCAAATTTGTGTCCTTTGGAACTGCGTGTTTACCTTGACTTGCGCTGCTGTGTTCACTTCCATTCTTTTGCACATGCTTCCACTCCCTCTGTTTTGTTTTTTTTATTCTTTCCTCTAGCACAGAGGTGGGGAATGTCCGGCCCACAGGCTGTAAATTGTTGTTAGGTGCTGCCGATTTGGTTCCTACTCATAGTGACCATGCATAGGGTTTCCAAGGAGCGGCTGGTGAGTTTGAACCGCCGACCTTGTGGTTCAAATCGAACTTGCACCCCAGTGGTTTATCTCACAGCGCCACACCAGTACTCCACTGGGCCATAAAAGGCCCACAAAATCATTGGTTTGGCTCTGCCAAGGAAGCTGCGCTTCCAGCCATCATATTGCTGTTGTTAATGCTGTCAATCAGTTTGACTCATAGTGGCGACCCTGTATAGTGTTTCCAAGTAGCAGCTGGTGAATATGAACCACACTGCCTTGCGGTTCAAACCAACCTTGCAATTCACACGGACTGTAAGATCCAGTGCTTATCCTGCCTCTCTACACCAGAACTCGTAGTCATCACACTAGGGGTGAATTAATTGTCCAAATTGTTGTTGTTAAGTGCCGGTCGAGTCGGTTTCGACCCATAGCGACCCTGAATAGGGTTTCCGAGGCTGTACATCTTTACGGGAGCAGATCGCCTCATCTTTCTCCCACGGAGCAGCTGGTAGTTTCGAACTGCTGACCTTCCGGTTCGCAGCCCGATTCGTAACCACTATGCTACCAGAGCTCCAAATAGAGCAGGTTGATTTTTTTTTTTAATTAAAGGTTTTTATTGTGGATTGAGTGAAAGTTTACAGGGCAGATCATCAGTTTTACATTCAACAAGTCATACCCCTTGTTTCATTACAATGATTATAATCCCCTCCAAGTACCATCAGTTAACAGTATTTCTATCTACTTTAGCTTTTTAAAAAACAAACAGAAAAAAAAAAAACACAAAAAACCACTCAGGCATATATAATAATTTACATCTCCAAAGGGCACATTCTGCAAGTCTGCTCCTGGCCACCAGCTCTTAGCCCCTCTCTTCTTAGTCCATGAATCTAGAGTCCTCAGCCGTGCCCCCTCTCCATGCCCCCATCTCTGCCTTCATCTCTGGCCCTGCTGCTTCTCTGGATAAGGTACCGCATTCTGCTTGTGCGCTTCTCTCTTGATGGTCCTAGGGTCCTCTGTTTCTGGACTGTAAGATTAACCACTCCCGTTTTTGTTACAAAACTTCTACCTTTACAATTGTGACAGTCGCAATTAGTCATGATAACAATTATTCACTACTGAATCTTACGAATCTATCCCCATCTCTTTTGACCAGACCCATCTAGACAAGATGACAGCTATTTAGTGGGGACTCTTCTTTACCCCCATACTCTTAAACTAAACTCCCTCTTGAAACCTTGTAAGCCAGTCACTTTGTGCCTTTATTGCCCCCTCAATTTAGGTAGCCAGTGTCTAACTTGCCCGTCCCTATCTACCCTGTGTACAGAGGGGATAGCACTGATACTTGATGTGAAGATTCCTTCTTTCTCTGTTGATATTTAGAGTAACTCCCGCCCTGAGTATAGGTCAAGCTCATCAAATTGAAGCAATTTACCCTTGTTTCCTTTATAAAAAAAAAAAAAAA
>NW_006408618.1:4955491-4969331 GCF_000296735.1 Chrysochloris asiatica
CTGCTCCACAATTTCCGTTCAGGCCTTTATTCTACTTATAAACAGTTCAGGGCCAGCTGTGGCCGTTTGGTTTTAATTGGAAACTGTCTCTTTAAATTTTGAGGAGATCTGTGCGCATGAGTAGTAGAGCCCTCCGAGGGTGGGGCTGGGGTGTCCCCTAGCTCAGGCACCCATATCATCACAAGAATGGAGGTGCACAGACAGCAAAGGCCCATGAACAGGTACTAAAAGAAAAGAATGTCCATACCTTTATCTCAGCGGTTCTGTCAGGTGTCCGTGGCTGCTCTCATCCTTCCCCCACTTGGTCTCACCCAAGATGGCGGCTCCTGGAGCAGCCGAGCGTCCCGGACTAGAAAGCAATGGATTTCTCGCTTCTGTTACAAATTCCCCCAGCTGTAAGCCTTCCAACCTTCTAAATATTCTTTTATATATGGTTCAGAGTTCTGGGACCATCCCCTGAGCCTGTTTGGTCCTATATTCTGTGTTGTTGCCGACAGAGCTCCTCACTGCACTTCCACCCGATCCGCTATCTTGTTTGTTCTCCCCATAGCAGGTTAATTTTTAAGTAAATAATTTTGTATGGTCTGAAAATGATGTTATAAATTTTGGCATGAAAAAAGTTTCCAATTCCCACTTAGAATAATGGAACTCAAGGCCCGGCTCAAACAGTGGTAAGGAGAATTGTTCTCTTCCGTGCACTCTTATAGCCCCTACACTTACATTGGCTATGGGTCAAGACTACTGAGTTTAGTGCTACAGGAAGGAGGGGTTTAGTTGTGGGACTTGAGTTCTCTGTAAACTGACTAGTGCTTTGTGAAACTCATTTTTCTATGTATCTCTAGCACCTTGTAGAGCACAAAACAGTTTCAAACACTCAATGAGAAGTTTGTGGAATACACTAGTGAATGAATGCATTAAATAAAATTAAATGGGGAAGATGAAAGACATTACTACCAACAATGCAAAATAGTAATTATAAAATTTGTTGTCAACACTTCATAAATTAATGTATAAATTTTGTGCAATTTTCACCCATACACCCTATAAGAGCTTTCTTAAAATAATTTTAAAGTCTAAATAAGAGAATAATTAGATAAAGCTTTGAAATTTTTTGAGATGAAAAATGAGTAGAGTCTGGCTCTAGCAGATAGTTCAGAACCATATATTTTGTTGTTAAGCGCCGCCAAGTCGGTTCCGACTCATAGTGACCCGATAGAGGGTTTCAAGGAGTGGCTGGTGAGTTTGAACCAATGACCTTTCAGTTCAAACCAACTTCATTGTCCTGTGATTTTCCTACAGCACCATACCAGGACTCTTACCATAGAAATTAGAAGATACTGACATTTTTCCATGAACTTTCTGATGCCCTCACCTGTTGTAAAGCTTAAAGGTGCAAACTCACCTGCTAATCCTTGGAAACCCTACACAAGGTCACTGTGAGTCAGAACTGACTCTACAGCACTTAACAATAAAAACAACAACTCGTAATGGTACCACAATCAACAGACAGATAAATGAACTAGAATAGATAGGCCAGAAAGAAACCCTGGTATAATCAGAATTCAGTTTATATATTAAAAAAAAATATTAAAATTATTGGACAATTGGGACTAAGGATTTGGGAACATTAAAAAAAAATTATATCTTCACCTCTTTCCATATATGAAGAAAATTTTAGATACATTTTGTTGTTGTTGTTGGGTGCCTTCGAGTCGGTTCCGACCCATAGCGACCCTGTACAGGGTTTCCGAGGGTGTAAATCCTTATGGGAGTAGAAAGCCTCATCTTTCTCCCGCGGAGCGGCTGGTAGTTTCGAACCACTGACCTTAAGGTTCGCAGCCCGATTCGTAACCACTACGCTACCAGAGCTCCTTCGAGAGTTAAAAACTAGAGATTTAAAGAACACATAAACAAATATGTTGTGATTATTGTTAGGTGCCTTCTAGTCAGTTCCAACTCATAGTGACCCTACATACGAAACACTACTGCATCATCCTCACAATTGTTAAGTTTGAGCCCATTATTGCTACTACTGCATTCATCCTTCTTGTTGTAAATTTTCCTCTTTTTAAATGACCCTCCATTTTATCAAGCATAATGTCCTCCAGGGACTTGTCCCTCCTGACAACACATCCAAAATACGAGAGGCGAAGGAAGTCTCGAAATCCTTGCTTCTTAGGAGCATCTGGCTTCATGTCTTCCAACACAGACTTGTTCTTTTGGCATTGTAGGGTAATCACTGGACCGCAAGTTTGGTTTGAATCAAAAGGTCAGTGGTTCAAACTTACCAAGTCACTCCTCCATAGTACTGTCAATATGCATCTCCAACACCGTAATTCAAATGCATTGATTCTTCTAGTTCCTTCTTATTTATTATCCAATTTTTACATGCATATGAGGCTATTGAAAATGCCAAGGCTTGAGTCAGGCACATCTAAGTCCTCAAACTGACCTCTTTGCTCTCGAACACTTTAAAGAGGTCTTATGCCGCAGATTTGCATAATGCAATAAGTCATTTGATTTCTTGACTGCTGTTTCCATGAGTGTTGACTATGAATCCAATCAAAATGAAGTGTTGACAATGTCAATCTTTTCTCCATGTATGATAATGCTATTTATTGGTCCAGTGGTTAAGATTTTTGTTTTCTTTCCATTGAGGTGCAACCCATACTGAAGGTCTTTGATCTTCATCAGTAATAAGCATGTCAAGCCCCTTTCACTTTCAGCAAGCAAGGTTGTGTCATCTGAATATGAGAGGTGGTTAGTGAGTTTTCCTCCAATCCTAATGTCATATTCTTGTTCATATTATCCAGGTTCTTGGATTATTTACTCAGCATACAGATTGAATAAGTACGGTAAAAGGATACAACCCTGGTATATACTTCTTCTAATTTTAAACCATTCAGTATCCTCTTGTATTAATAACTGCTTCTGGGTCTCTGTACAGGTTCCTCAGGAGCAAAATGAAGTATTTTTAAATATCCATTTTTTGCCAAGTTATCCATTGTTTGTCATGATCTATACAGTAGAAAGCCTTTGCAGTCAATAAAGCATAAAGGACTATTGGTGGGATCAATTTTAAATCTAAACTGAATTACTATTGTATTTGTATTGTATACACAGTGTACAGTGCAGAATCTGACACATTCATTAATAAGATGAGTGTCTATGTACAGGTACAGATATAGATGACATAAGGTAGGAGTCCTGGTGTGGTGCTGTAGGCTAATGCATCAAACTGCAAAGTTGTTTGAACTGCAATGTCAGTGGTTCAAGCTCACCAGCTACTCCTTGGAAACTCTATACAGAGTCACTGTACAATCAACTTGACGGGACTAAACAACAACAATAAGTAGAGGTAGGGAGGGAGGGAAGGAGGGAAGGAAGGAGGGAGAGACAGAGAGATTAGAAGGAAATACACCTAAGTGATGGGATTGCAGTGGCTCCATAGGATAAGCACTGGACTGTGAACCACAAGGTCGGCAGTTCGAGCACACATTTGTTAGGCAGGAGAAAGATGAGGCTTTCTGCTTCAGCAAAAGTTTTAAAGTCTTGGAAACCCTATACAGGGTTGCTATGAGTCAAAACCAACTCCATGTCACTTAACAACAACAACAAACACCTAAATGCTAAGAGTGATAGGTGAATGACCAGATTATCATTTATTTTGATGTTCTTTAGATATTTCCAGTTTCTCTGCAATGAACACATTTTACATTTAGAATCACAAAAATATGGAAGTTGATTTTAAAAGATAACACTGTATTTCTTATGCCTGTATTATTCTGCTAAAAATATTTTTTTTGGGGGGAAAGGCTTTTTCAAAGGATATGAAGGAAGGCAAGGAGCTCTGGTGGCATAGTGGGTTACTCAGAAGGCTGCTAACTGCAAGATCAGCAGTTTGAATCTACCAGACACTCTGTGGGAGAAAGATGAGGCTTTCTGCTCCCACAAAAATGTACCGCCTCAGATGTCCTATACAGGGTGCTGTGAGTTGGAATTGACGCAGCAGCACACCACCACCACCACCACCACCACCTCCATAAAAGAAGGCATCATGGCCTGGTCCCTATCAGTTTCCTCTGCTTGTTCTTGGGGATGGGCACAGTGACACCCCCAGCCAAAGTAGCAAGAAATGAAGAGTTTAGAGATGCTTGCTTCATTTATATTTGGTACCAAGTCATTCGCTTTTCCCTTTGTTTTTATTTCTCTGGTGCTTTTGTCTACCATCAGATCCTTTTTTTTTTTTTTCTCTTTGGCATGTAATACACTGTTGTTAAGTGCCATCGAATCAGTTCTGACCCATAGCAACCCTGTATAAGGTTTCAGAGGAGTGGCTGGTGAACTTGAACCGCCACTGATGTTGCAGTCCAGCATATTAACCCACAGTGCCACAACAGGACTCATATATACCTAATGAGAATTGATCATTTCCATGACCACTCTGTTTCTAGAAGGATTCATCAAATATTTTCTTTTTATTATTAATGGTAAATTATAGGGCTAACTGGGCGGCAGCCATAGAAGCCACCTAGAAAGAATATTCAGTTGTCCTAAGAGGCCTTGTCTGGGCAATGCTGACTGAGCATCCTTGGACTGGAAGTGACTTTGTTCCCTCCATTCTCTCATTTGAAACCTGGGGATGATTTTAACTGAAAAGAACCTGACTTCTTGGGCTTTGGGTATTAACATGTGAGGCCGCTGTAAGTAGGAATTACAATGAGTCTGAACGTGGGAATGAAGGAGAAGAAAACGTTGGGGAAAGAGGCACACACATATACATATCACACACATGTGTGCAGACCTTTTCAACCATGGCTCTGAAACAGTGTATATAGATAGTGGAGGAAGCATCTGTTCTCCTTACACATCTGCCTTCATTAAACACCAACATCTGAATAGTAATCCTAATGGTCTTTCAGTCTGGAGGTGGAGTGTGAATAGTGTGAGAATCTTCTGGAAGCAGTAGCAGTGATGCATGCGGGAGACTTCTTCCAGGAGCTAATTGCTGTTCACCATATTGAACACAAGGTGGCAGTAATACACATCTGAACACATCAAGTCAATTGAGACTCTTAGTGACTCTGTATAGGGTTTCTGAGACTGTTAATCTTTAGGGAGCAGAAAGTCTCATTTTTCTCTTTTGAGGCGACTGGGGGATCTGAACTGCTGACCTTGTAGTTAGCAATCCAGTGCTTATCCTACAGTGCCATCAGGGTTCTTTATCTGAACTCCAAATCAAAAGAATCCCATTGCCATACAGTCCATCCGACTCATAGTGACCTTATGTAAGATTTCCTAGGCTGGTGTGGTGCTGTAGGATCAGCATTGGATTGCGAACAACAAGGTCAGCAGTTCAAACCCACTAGCTACTCCTTGGGAATCCTATATAGGGTCACTATGAGTCAGAATTGACTCGACGGCACGTAACAAGAACACATTTTTATGGGAGAGAAAGTCTTCTCTTTCTCCCACATCACGACTTGTTGTTATGTGCTGTCGAATTGTTGCAACTCATATCGACCCTGTATGGGGTTTCCCAGAATCGAATGGTGAGTTTGAACTGCCAACCTTGTAGTCCAGTGTGTTGTCCCACAGCGCCACACCAGCATTCCACACATCACAACTGACTGGTGGATTCAAATTGTTGACCTTTTGATTAGTAGGCCAATGCATAATCCTCTAGCCACCTGGGCTATGCCTGGATAGTGTCTCCCTAGGCCACATACAGAGCCTGATGCAAACTGAAAAAACAACACCCAAGCACACAGCTGTCTTCCAATTAAAATGAGAACATTTTATCAGGAGAGCCTAGGTTTGAGCTTGAGTTTGTCTCCTTTATAATAGTCACAGACAAGACAGGCTACATGAATTGCTGGGCCCAGTGAAAACTAAAAATGTAGAATCTCTTGCTCAGAAAGCAAGAAAAGAATACCATTACAGGTGTTAAAATATAAAGCTTTTCAATTTCTTCCCTACTCTCTCAACTTGTCATTATATTTTTTTATTTGATGGCATTCTGAATCGAGAAAAATGAAAAACTTAAAATCATTAGCATGAATTTTACTATTCATCTTTACGTAGAGCATTGCCAGGTCTAAATGCAAATATAAGATCATTTCATTTATATATGAAGTTACATAAATTTCACTTTTGCACATACATGCATATGCATTTAGTTCTTGTCAGAACAAGGGAAATGCTGCATGAAAGTAGCTCAACAGTTTTATTTCTCTTCTTGATGTGCACTCATCCTACCAACACCTCTTCCTTTAGCTTACTAATGAGGAAGGACTGAAAGAAAAGGACTGATATTCCTCTTAGAATACCATTGTCTTCTTTCTTTGTTGGATGCAAGTTGTGTTTGCCTTTCAAAGCTGTCAGTGCCCTGCAACATTGTGGGCACACCAGAAGTCTGTGCTCACTGCATAATGAAGACTACGTATCAGGCGAGCAGCAAGGAATGTCAGGGCACATCACTTCTTCTCACATGCATGTTCCATTGTCCAATCAGATTTCAGTTCTAAACACAGGCCCTAAGATAGAATTATTAAGGACTTCAAGATCAGCATGAAACCAAATGTGGGGTTCTTCTCAACACAGGGTCTTGTGTGTCTTCACACAGGTCACATGCTCATGAAGCTGGCCCTGCCCTCATGGAACTTACCTTATGGGGTGGGGGATAGGGAAGACCCAATGAACAAAAACCAAAACCAAACCCAATCTCATCTAGTTGTTTCTGACTTATAGTGACCTTATAGGACACAGTAAAACTACCCCTTTAGGTTTCCAAGACTATAAATCTTTATGGGAGCAGAAAGACTTGTCTTTCTCTTTTGGAGCAGCTGGTGGGTTTAAACTGCTGACCTTGCTGTTAGTAGCCTAATGCATAACCTACCATGCCACCAGGACCCTACATTGAACAAATACACCAGTAAATCTATAATATTTCAATTGGATATATGCTATAAAGAGTAAGTGTTGGTGTGGCACTGTAGGATAAGTATTTGGACTGCATCCACAAGGTTGGTGGTTCAAACCCACCAACTCCTCCTTGGAAACCCTACACAGGGTTGTTATGAGCTGGAACCAACTCAGTGGCGCTTAACAACAGCAACAGCATAAAGAGTGAAACAGAGTAAAAGGAGAGGGGATTATGATGGGAGGTACTGCTCTTTAAGGTAGCCAGAGAAAGACTTTCTGATGAGATGGCATTTGACCAGAAACCCAAAACAAATGAGAGAGTGAATTAGGAGGTCTTTCGGAAAAGAAAATTCCAGCCAGAAGGAATAGCGTGAGGTAAGACTGTGCTTGGTATGTTTGAGGAAAGGCAAGATGGCATATTGTTGCAGCTCAATAACAAGAGGGAAGAAAGAAGTTAGCCATTGCTATAGGTGACTGTAGGGTAATGGACAGGTAGATGATTGCAGAACAATGAGGGCTTAGAGGTAGACCATATGTTGTTGTTGTTGTTAAGTGCTGTCAAGTCAGTTCTGACCCATAGCGAGCCTGTATAGGGTTTCCAAGGAGCAGCTGGTGAGCTTGAACCACTGACCTTGCAGTTCAAACAGCTTTGCAGTCTGGCATATTAACCCACAGCACCACACCAGGATTTCTAGGGGCTTATAATTAAGATATGAACTTCAGTAAAGGCTATCCTGCAAACTTCCTCCTCCCTTCTAAATTCTTTATATCTCGATTAATGACATCACCATCCACCCAGCTGGAAATCACAATCACTTCTGTCTCCTTTTCTTTCATACTATACTAGACTCTGGTCCATATCCTCTTAGTCCTGCCTCTTGCTCCAGCCTGCTTGGCTGACGAGTTCCAAGCAGGCTTCTACCATTAGAGTTCAGGGGCAGTAAGAGAACTTCTGAGGAGCCAGGAGTCTGCCTGACAGCACCAAGTGAAGGGGAATTGAAATATAGGACACCGTGAAGCAATGTGGGGGTGGAAGACTATGGATAACACATTTCATATGACCCCCTTAGAAGATCTCAGTGAGCACCAGTCATCAGCAGCAGTGGCTAACTTGATAACACATCCTTGTATTACTTTTTCTTTCTTTCTTGTTCCGCTTCCCCTATTCTCTGCTCCTGCTCCTTGGGATCACTTCCCAAGTAAACTACCTTCCCACAATCCTCTATCTTGGGTTTTGCTTTTGTGGGCAAGGGGATAGTGATGGAGACTTAGATTAAGACAAAAGTATCCCATCAACTGATGCAACAACTGATCACCCAAATCTTGTTGGGTTGATTTTCTCCATTCCTACTCCTGCTCTCCCAGTTCAGACTCTCTTCATCTCTTGTCTGTACTCAATGGATGTTGTGTTGAGTCATCAAGTTGACTTCAACTCATTGTGATCCCGAGCACAATGGTACAACAGAACAAAGTGCTGCCTGGTTTCATGCCATCCCCAGGATCATCTGTAGATTGGACTGTCCTGTACTCGAACCTAACTGGATTCAAAACTGCCTCTTTGTGCCTCCCATTTCTTTACTTAACCCATCCCCTCTACCCTTTTTTGCTGGCAGAGTGAACTTTTTAAGGAACTGCAACAAACTGCTTTTGGTAGCTCTGTACTTCCTGGACTTATTTAAAGTCCAACCCCCAACTAACCCCCCCCCCCTCAATATTCAACATTGCAATAGACCTCTGCAGCACCATTTCCCATAACCCCCTAATAAACTTCTGGTCACATTGGATTATTCATCAAGGTTCCCCGTGGGTGGATCCTCCTTTTAGAGCCTTTCCTCCAGTCAACCTTTCCATTCACTTCTGTTTAGTTCCTCAAATGTTTAATTGAACACCAGGCACAGAGTAGTTTCTGTGCATTCAAGGAGTGAAGAGCAGGCAACAGATGGGTAGATCAGAGAAGATGCTGCAAATTGCTGGAGTACAGAATATGTCACATGTCTGCACAGGCCTATGTAAGGGTGTTCAGCTCATCAGTCCAAGCTGGAGATGTCTGAAAATACTTTTTGACCAGACAGGATCCTGCTGAGGTTTATGTAAGGAGGTGGGGAAGTTTACATTTGCAGAACTTGAGACCTTGTGGAAAAATAGAGTTCTGAGTGGGGGAAGACGTATAGAAAGTCTTTTAAAAAAATCTTTTTATTAAAAGATTGATGTTTAAATAAAGGCAATGTGATTGATGTTTCACACATTTTAAATTGGTTGTAACAGATTACCTAATTTCCACTTACCATTATGAATTTAGAAGTAAAAGAAGTTAACTTTCCTGAGGTTTCAAAAAAACTTTGGCATATTTGCTTTGATGCCTATCTGTTGCCAATCATGCATACAAAGAAGTTTTGTAAACATTTGATGAACTAAACCAAATTGAATGGAAAGGTTGGCTGGATGAAAAAGTTTCAGAGGAAGAGCTACCCATGGGGACCCTTGAGAGATGAATAAGCCAATGTGACCAGAAGTATGTTAGGGGGTTATGGGAAATGGTGCTGCAGAGGTCTATTGCAATGTGTGGAGGGAGAGGTTCGGACTTTATTTAATAGTGTGGTGCTGTGGGTTAATGTGCCAGACTGCAAAGCCATTTGAACTGCAAGGTTGGTGGTTCAAGCTCACCAGCCGCTCCTCAGAAAACCTATACAGGGTCGCTATGGGTTGGAACCAACTCAATGGCACTTAACAACAACAATAACAAAGTCCATTTTACATCCACATGGTCCATCACTTCCTGACCTAAATACTTGGAATGGCCAATTTCCCCACTCTCCAGTTCTGCCTGAGGCCTGGCTGTGTAGGTTGGTACTATAAGAGGGCCCAGCCAAGGGGCCAGTAGGTTTGGCATACAGTCATGCTGTTTGCCTAGCTCGGGACTTCATTATCTTTTCATCATTCTACCATGATTCAGAGATACTGGATAAAATGCTGCTTGAGATAAGAATGGTTCCCAAACCAAAAGCCAAACCCACTGCCATTGATTTCACTCCACCTCATGTTGTTTTAAGTGCCATAGAGTCGGCTCTGACTCGTCACACCAGTTCTCCTTTTGACTCAGTGTGGTCCTACATAGGAGCTCTGGTAGCGTAGTGATTACGAATTGGGCTGCTATCCTCAGGGTCAGCAGTTCGAAACTACCAGCTGCTCCACAGGAGAAAGATGAGGCTTTCTCCTCCTGTAAAGATTTATAGCCACGGAAACCCTGTACAGGGTTGCTATGAGTCCGAATAGATTCCATGGCACATAACAGCAACAACTCTTTATAGGAGTGGTGGGTTTGAACTGCTGACCTTACAGTTAGCAGTCCAGTGCTTATCATACAGTGCCACAGCAGGACTCCTTCTGACTCATAGTGACCCTGTATAGGGTTTCCAAGACTGTAAATCTTTATAGGAGTGGTGGGTTTGAATTGATGACTTTACAGAAAGCAGTCCAGTGCTTATCCTATAGTGTTACCAGAGTTAAGGGTAAATTTATTTAACCAATAAGGTGCAGTTCAGCAGGATTTATAATCATAGTCATTGCTTTGGTATCTGCTTGCAGAAGAATATTTTCTTGTTCCTCTTAAGAGCCACCGAGTCTATTACGACTTCTAATGACCTTACATAGGATTTCCAAGGAGTGACTGGTGGGTTTAAACTGCCGACCTTGCAGACCTTATGGTTAGCAGTCCAGTGCTTATACTACAGCACCTCACTTCTCACCTCTGACTTTTACTTATTGCCAACCTGAAAATGAGAAAGGACTGAACTGACCCCTATTACTTATGGATTTTTCTCTCATGTTCAGCCTCAATAGACACCATGTGCAGGACTAATATCTTAGATGAAAGTGCTCCCCCCATTTTTCCCTCCCTGACACGGCAAAGACCATACTTCCAACAACAGTGGGGGTGACCTAGTCTTCTTGTCTCTTCCGCAGAAGGAAGAAAATTAGCCTCAAGAGCACTAGAGGGATAAAGGCATGAAGTGACTGACTGGCTTACAAGGTTTCAAGGGGGAGTTTAGTTTAATAGTGTGGGGGGCAAGAAAGAGTTACCATTGAATAGCTTTCATCTTGTCTAGATGGGTCTGGTGAAAAGAGATGGGGACAAGACACGTATGATTCAACAGGGAGTAATTGTTATGACAAATTGCGACTATCGGAGTGGTTAATCTTACAGTTCAGAAGCAGAGGACCCTAGGACCATCAAGGGAGAAGAGCACAAGTGGAATGCGGGACCTTATCCAGAGAAGCAGTGAAGCCAGAGATGGAGGCAGAGATGGGGACATGAAGAGAGGGAGCAGCTGAGGACTCTAAATTCATGGGAAGAGAGGAGCTAAAAGCTAGGAGCCAGGAGGCAGACTTGTAGAATATGCCCTTTGGTGGTTTAAATTATTATATATGCCTGAATGTTCAAAAAAAGAGCTAAAGTGAATAGTGAGAAATACTGTTACCTGATGGTATATGGAGGGGATTATAATCATTGTAATGAAACAAGGTGTATGATTTGTTGAATGTAAAACTGATGATCTGCCC
Source organism: Chrysochloris asiatica (assembly GCF_000296735.1). Taxonomy (NCBI): domain Eukaryota; kingdom Metazoa; phylum Chordata; class Mammalia; order Afrosoricida; family Chrysochloridae; genus Chrysochloris; species Chrysochloris asiatica. The sequence continues at coordinate 4,966,976 of NW_006408618.1, forward strand.
TGTATACTTTCACTCAACTCACAATAAAAACCTTAAAAAAAAAAAAAAAAAAGAGCACTAGAGGGGCGAGTGAAGGTCCTTCATGAGCTTTCTCTAAAACGCACTGACCTACCACACATCCTGTCCCTTTAAGTTCAGCAAGAAAACTCCATGAGAACAGAGATGAAGCCGTCTCTTTGCTTTCATTGTAGAGGCTTATCTAAGATATAGCAGGCAAGGCAGTACCATGGACACCACTGGAAGGGGACCAATGTTCTTCCTCAACTACTGTAGCAAGAGGGGGCAAGGTCCCGGGGGAACACTTGCTTCTGAGCGCAAATCCAAGGAGGCACCAAATGAATTGCAGAATGACCTCCAAGCCCACTACAATGGAACGGGCCCTGACTCTATAGACCAGTGACTGCATAGAACAGTGTGGAACTATTCCCGGTGGGGTTTCTGAGACTGGTTAGCAGCCCAACACTGAGCCCACAATGATACCAGGACTCTTGGGAATAATATCCAAGGTGCCACAAATATGAAAATCGCCTGACTGAAGCAGCCAGGCAATTTAGTGATTGCTGCTTGGCACTTGAATTGGGGAGGAGGTGGAATTTAGAGAGTGCCCCGGGTGTTCATTACCCTTTGCTACACCTCTGATTCCTTGGATCAAACACAGTGCCCTGCACAGAGCCAGCACCCAACACAACTTGGAAGAGATGGTAATGGTGGTGTTCACAGTGCTGATGCATCAGCAGGCTGAATTCAAGCAGAGACGGTCACTTTGCAGTGCTCTGGTCTGACAAAGAAAGCCTTTGCTTGTTCTCTGGGGAGACAAGAACCCCTGGGACTGCCTGACCTTGGTGGGTTTCAGACCTCCTGCCTGAGTAGAGTTCCAGGAGTTCCCTGCCGCTCAGTGTCCAAAATACTGTTCTCTGAATGCTAAATGGATCCTGATGTTCTCTCTGACCTCTCCAGATGTGTGGTGTCTCCCTCTCTTGCCTGAGGGAAGTCTACACTCACTTGGAGGTTTTGGATCCACATCAGTGCCCTCCAAGACTCTCTCCTCCAACTGCTTGTGGCCCAGGCTGAAACAAAATGTGCTTCCCAGGATGAGGTTACAGCAGATTTTCTTTCTCAATGTCCTTAACGGAGATTTTCATCTGGGGGTGGGGAGGGGGAAAGATAAGCAATTGATAGGAAAGCTGCTTTTTTTCTTATTATTCTTTAAAATTGTTTCCCCTTTTTTCTTTCTTCTTTCTCCTCAGCCTGGTGGTTCTAAATTTCAAACCCATCTGATGAAAAAGCAAAAAATGGTAACAATTTAGCTTTGAATGCATTGCTTTTTGTAGCCTGGGGACAAAAACATCAAAAAGCTGTAAATTATGGGGTTCAGAGGTAGAAAATCTCTGCAAAGCCTCAGGGCAAGTTCTGATGCTACCAGCATACAGACAGAGGTCTCAGTCTCTAGGGAAGGTACATGGTCTCAGAGCCCACCAGCCCACAGCAGCACCGGAGCTGGAGAAGTGTGTCCTCTGTCAGGATGTCCGGGTCCATGCTTGAACCAGGAAATGAGTGAGGGAACAGCATTCTCCTTTTCCATTCCTTGTCTGTCAAAGGTGGTCTGATCTTATAAAACCCCACTCCCCACTACCAGGACTAATTTATGCTAGGGTATGTAAGATATTCCTGGATATGCCTGTCTCCAGTGAGTGTGTATCATTTACCATTCAAACCATGTGGATTTGCATCTTATCCTGATTTATTTTAGAAGAGGAAATTAAAATCATATTTTTTCACCCTCTGCTTTGTATTGTGATAAATACCCTTATAGTCTCCTTGCGGTACTTACTAGTTGTTTCATGCCTTATCTCTCTGAGGGTTGGATTCATATTGTAATATTTTCTAGCAGCATTCAGTAAATCCTTTTCCACCAATTAATTAGCTACAGAACTGAGCTCTTCTTGCGGGACATCTGCTTTTGGGTTCCACTTGAGATTTGGTTCTCTCCTCCTTGAATGTAATCCATAGTGAGCCAGTACCTTAGACTTCTCTGTTCTATTCCAGGAAGAGAGGAGAGAGAGAAAAGTACTATGGTATTCAAATAGACCCATTGCCATAGGAAATGTTTTCTTAATGTTCTTAGTATCTTGTGCAGCACTAAGAAATCTAGTGTATGAAGGGGCTTCACAAAGTTTGTGGAAGATGAAATTAAAAGATAATGGAATTTTGAGGCACCCTTGTAAAGTCCTAAAAGATCTATAAAAAAAAAATAAACTCTCACTAATTCATTTACTTCTATTACGGGTCTGCAGAGCAATACTTCATTAATAATGGCTCCTTTCTACTACAGGAGAAGGAGCTCTGGAGCGTAGTG
>NW_006408618.1:4969431-4975192 GCF_000296735.1 Chrysochloris asiatica
GTTTGCAATTCAGTGCTGATCCTACAGCGCCACTGGTAGTGTAGTGGTTACGAATCGGGCTGCGAACCTTAAGGTCCGAGGTTCGAAACTACCAGCCGCTCCGCGGGAGAAAGATGAGGCGTTCTGCTCCCGTAAAGATTTACAGCCTCGGAAACCCTGTACATGAGTTGGCACCGACTCCATGGCACATAACTACCACCACCACCACCACCACCTACTACAGGGGGAGTCCTTGGATGGTGCAAATAGTTAATGTGCTTGACTGTTAACCTTTTGAGTCTATCCAGAGACACCTTGGAAGAAAGGCTTGGCTTTCTGAAAAATCATCACCGAGAACCTTATGGAACAGAATCCTACTGTGACACACATGGGTTATGAGTCACAGTTAACTTGATGGCAACTGGTTTCTGGTTTTCTACTACAGGAAATGGTAGTCTGTCTGTCTTTCCATCTAGATCTGCAAATTCCATGAGGGGAAGGATGATAATGACAGAATGATGATTGGATAGTGACAATTAGTCTGTTTTGTTCAATTTTGTGTCTCCAGTTCTTAGAACAGTGCCTAGCACATAGTATGCACTCAACAAATATTTTATGGAATGAATGAGTAAATTAGAGTTCAGGTTACAGTTGATATAATCAGACAGATCCTATTATGGAATCAGCAGAGTAGAAATTAGACTTATGTCTCATGCATTGGAAATCTGTTCCTGGGGTTTGACGTCAAGCTGAGTGTCTTCCACTTTGTTTTGATCTGGGATTCTGTACAAAACCTCAGCCTCATGCTTTAGGTAACCACAGGGGCCTGCTTCTGGAAGAGGAGAGCATCTGCAGTAATGAGGTGGGGAGTTGCAACCAAGTAGGAAAAGCTGATGCAATGAAGGCAAGAGAAGAGGCCCACACATGTGAGGGCTTCACCCTTGAATCCATCTGTGGGTATGGGATGTAATAGTTACCACACAGAATTTTGATGGGATTCTCTTTTTGCCATTTTGGTTTATTTAGTTATGTTTTACTCCTCTACAGTCATAGGATAGGTTCTCATTTGATTCTGGGAAAGAATCAAGTGGATTGGCACTAATCCTTGTTAATATTATTTGGATTACTAAGTAGTAGTTTTAATAATTTCTTTCGACAGAGACCCAGACTGCTCAGATCTTTAGCCTATAGTGTTCTAATGGGTGTCAAATATCATTAGCTCCATTTTTCAGATGGTGAGACAGACCACAGCATCGATATTTACCTAGGGTCCAGAAAGTTGGTTCTGCCCCATTATGGTCTTTGAGTCTAATCCCTAGACCTTCCCAACCTCCTTTGTCCATACTGCAATAGGACCTTGCCTTGCTCTTACTATCTGATACAGAAATTGATATATTCCATGTTATAACATCACCTTGCTTTTTTCATTTTTATGGCTAATGCTTGTTATCTCTAGAATAAAAGCCTGGACAAAATAAATTATCTATAAAGCTCTTTTCGTTTAGATGGATAGACAGCTGTCACCCACTTGACTCCGACTCTAATTCTCTTAGGGCTATGCATAATAAAATAAATAGCTGCCCAGTTATCCTCAACATCACTGGCATGTCTGAGTTCACGATTATGCAAATTCATCTTCCTGAGTGTCTCCCTTGCTCTCACTGGTCTTCTACTTCACCAACTCCTTCAGTAACTGATCCCTCCCAGTGACATGTCCAAAGTAAGTAAGTAGGGAAATGTTCTGTTGTGATCCATAAGGTTTTAATTGGCTACTTTTCAGAGGTAGATTTTCAGACTTTTCCTCTTATTTTTAGTTTGGAAGCTCCACTGAAACCTGTCCACCCTGGATGACCCTGATATTATTTGAAATACAGATGGCATAGCTTCCAGAATCATAGCACCATACAAGCCACAACAGTACAAGAAACCAACAGATGAGTGATAGTCTTTGAATTTTGGGCCTGCAAATCCCTTCAAGGCAACAGGGGGCTAAGGAAAAATGACCAGGTAGAGTTCATGAAACTTAAAACTGTTTTTAAATAGTTAGTGGCTCTGGTTTATATGCACTAGAATGTAAGCTCAAGATGCTTTTGTCCTTAGTTTTCAGTCTTGAGGGTGGGATGCAGCATGAGTTTCCGATGTGAAGACAGACTCAGGGACTCAGAGCAAGCTACATGACGGCTGAATGTGTCAGAGCCGTCATCTCTCATATACCCTTGTACCCATCTTTTCCAGGAGACATTCCTTGGGCTTGTTGTTGTTGTTAGGTGCCATCGAGTTGGTACCAATTCATAGCAATCTTATGCACAGCAGAAAGAAAGACTGCTTGGGTTTAGGGACTGTTAACCCCTGGGTTCAGCATCCTGAAGGATGTTTTCTCCTCCTCTGTTCCATCCTAAGACCCAGTGCTTACCTCCAGCTCTTGTCATTTTAAAAGATGCTCATAACCTGCTTGTCTAAAACATCATGAGCTCAGGAACCATGCCTCTTAGCAGTGCTCAGTGTGTTTGTTGGACAGAACAAGACTAGACAGAACTAGTAGAGGTTGTCTCTTTGGTTGTATCTTCCCCTTTTCCCCAGGCTTTGATGTCCTACCCTTAGACTTAGGCCTTACTTTTAGACCTAATTGTTATCCTTGAACCCTTCTTCTCGTCTTCACCTATGCCCTTCCTACTGATGGTTTTCCCTCCTTGTTTCCACTGGACTCAGTGGGCCTTACCAGTGAACAAAAAGAAAGAGGGGCTTGTCTTCACCAACGACGTACATTCTGGGGGAACTTGGATGGAGCAACCTTCTACATGCTTGTGTTCTAGGACATCAGCTACTCAGTCAGGCCCTGGCTCCAGCACCCCTCAGATGAGGTCTCACTCTTGAAAAGACGTATCTGCCTCCTGCTACCAACCTATATATCTGCTTAGGTACCTTCTTCCAAATTCACATGCATGTAGTCACTCACCATGTACCACAGCATCTTCTGCAAACTTGCCACTGTCTCTGTCTCCCTGTATGGTTATTTTTACCAGATCCTTCATTTATCACTGTTTTTTTAAACTTAGCTTTAAGCCTCTCCCAAAACCACCATGGTATGGTAGAAGGCATGGCTGCCAAAGTTTAAGAGAATCATGATGGTCTGGCTCCCTCTTGCTCTAACTGTTTTTGTTTTTAGGTGGAACATTAGCATGGAAAGGTAGACCAAGACTTTGTTAGCACTCATCTGACAAATCCTTCTGGAACATAAGGTCAAAGCTCCATGGTTCATGTGGCGCTGAAGCTCTGAGACAGAGACTTATCATAGAGGCTATGGATGAGCTGTGGTTGGCTTTGGAGATGGCTACACCCACATCATTCCTGGGGAATGCTTTCTGTTCTTTGCCATTGCTGAGGGCCTGGTCGTAAGACCCAAGCAAAAATTATAACTGCTTTTGAAATTCTAGGTTTTACTCTTAAGCTTATTCAAGTCAGTGGTGACTTGGTTTAGATGAAATATGGTTGATGAGAAATATATTCTTGAAAGGACGATCTCTGCTTCCAAATTTTGACCATATGAATCAAGACTCTAGACTCTTGACCCATGTTGTTTCTCAGTCCCCACACAGAACTGTAGTACTGAAGGCCCAGGCTAGAAGAAACGGCATGTGTACGTTCATTATTACCACAAATCATGAAGGTTCTGGATTAAGACCTTCACAGTCTGGCTTCTAGTTACCATTCCAGGGTACTGCTTTCACTTCCTTAAACTTTCTCTTTGACCCAATGTTGCTCTTTGTTTTATGTAATCTCTGGAATTCTTACACCTCTAACAAGTTGCTGTTGTGTTGAGTGTGTGCCATAGTAAAACTGTGCTCAATATGACTGATTTTTCTGGAGTAAATTATCAGGCCTTTCTTTTGAGGAGCCTCTGGGTAGATTAGAATAACCAACCTTTAGGTTAGCTGCTGAGTGTGTTAATCATCTGTACTCCTCAGGGACTCCTACAGCTCTAACTATCCATCTCCATTGACTTCAACAACCACTAGTATATCCCCATCTCTGTCTCCATCTAGAAATTTCTCCTGAATTCTGCTTTCAAGTCGGTTCTGACCTATAGCAACCCTGTATAGGGTTTCCAGGAGTGACTGGTGAGCTTGAACTGCTGACCTTGCAGTTCAAACCAACTTTGCAGTCCAGCTCATTAACCCATAGTGCCACACCAAGACTCCTGGATTCCAAACCTGTATAATATCATTAGACAGGGAGGGCAGGGAGTTGCCATTCTTGTTCACCTATTATCCCAATATCTACCACCTGTTAAATAGGCACTTAAAAACAACAACAAAACTCTGTCATAATTTTCCCTAGCATCCAAACCTAATAAAGCCTAATGTGGCTCTGGACACACAATAGATGGTTATTAAATATTAGTCCGTGATTCAAGTGGTGCTTGTGCTGCAAAATTGGGGCTAACAGCCTCAATGACCTGAACCATCGAGAGATAACTCACCTGTCTTGAAACACTCTCATGGTGTATTTGTGTAAGTGCACACCCCTCAAGAAACTACTGTAGAAGAGAATATTAATTCTCTGAAAAGAATATAGCTCCATCCACTAAGTTAGATACTTCGCCAACAGTCATGAAGGATTGGATGTTGCCACCATTATCATCATCAGCAAATATGTAGTGAGGATCTAAGTCAGGTAAGGCACTGGCCCAGGTCAGAAGGGTCAAAAGAGGCCCAGGACACAGTTCTTCCTTGTAGATGGAAAAGTCAGTGAGCTTTGGTCAGAAGCACTAGGTGTTTCAAGCAGGTAGGAAGGGACTGAGAGCAAAGGCCACTCCTCAGCTCATACCTTTTGGATCAGGAGCTTCAGGAACTAAGGAAACCACCATTGAAGAGTCCACTTGTCTATAGCAGCAGGTAATTTTCAGAGATTGACCTTGCCTCGCCCTGTTGTGGTGCTGTATGTAGGACGAGCTCTAGACTGTTACCCGCAAGGTCCTTGATTCAAACCTACCAACTGCTCCTTGCATACCCTATGCAGGGTCGCCAGGAGCCAGAACCAACTTTATGGCACTTAACAACCCTGCCTTGCAGGGTGTGGATCTATAGGAAAAGCACTGAACTGCTAACTGCAAACTTGGTGGTTAAAACCCACCAGCCACTCCTCAGAAACCCTATATAGGGTTGCTATGAGTAGCAACAACAAATAATAATGTCATTGGGTATCTTGAATGTTTTAGTGACAAGCTCAACATGTCCAAAATGTAATTTTTATTTCTCCTCAAACCCAGTTCATTTTTTGTATTTCTCAACTAAGAGAATGGTTTCCAAGCCAACATCTAGGTCTCATCCTGCTTTCCTCCTTACTCTTCATCCAAAATTGGAACTCTTGATCCCTCCCCCTATAATTAGCTTCTTCATCCCAGGAAATTTTAACACTGTATTATTCTGGAGTAGATTGTCAAGTTTTATTCTCCAACTTTCTGAAGGCTTTTCCCTTTCTCTAGTTTCCACAGTTAATCCATTAGAAAATCCTAGCAATTCTACTTCCAAAATATCCCCCAAACCTTTGTTTCATTTTTTTTTAAATTTTTATTTTTAGTTAAGTTTAGTGGATGGAGTGAAAGTTTACAGGGCATATCATCAGTTTTACATTCAACAAATCATATACCTTGTTTTATTACATTGATTATAATCCCCTCCATGTACCATCAATATTTCTCTCTGTCTACTTTAGCTTTTTAGAAAATAAACAAACAAAAAAACCACTCAGGCATATATAATAATTTACATCTCCAAAGGGC
>NW_006408618.1:4977332-4982670 GCF_000296735.1 Chrysochloris asiatica
TGTAGCGCTTTTCTGGCTTCTTCCTTATTTTTCTCAATTCCATTATATAGTGTTTTGATACATTTTATAATCATTTTTCTGAATTCCTTCTCCAGCATTTCCAAAGCCTGCCCATCTTCCAGTATGGAGTGTAGGTCTCCTTCCAGCTCATTTGCCTCAGTCACTTTATCTTGTTATTGGACATGTGCAGATATGGTCATCTTCTTCTGTTTTTTTGGGCATATCCAGGGATTATCTGTGACCTTAATACTTAGATGGGTATGTATTTTGGTATTTTTTATACTTTCTGATTACCTCCAGGTAGATGTGATCAGGAAATGGGCTTCCCTTTCCACTTTTCTTCTTGCAAAATTTCAGGATGCCCCTGTTAGTCATTTTGACGTAACTTAGGAGTTAATTTTCGGCCTATTTCCTTTTTTGTCTGCCTGTCCTGCTCCACAATCCCCATTCAGGCCTTCTTTCTAGTTAGAAACAGTTCAGGGCTGGCTGTGGCCGTTTGGTTTTAATTGGAAACTGTCTCTTTAAATTTTGAGGAGATCTGTATGCATGCATAGTAGAACCCTCCGAGGGTGGGGCTTGGGTGCCCACTAGCTCAGGTACCCCATCATCACCAGATTGGAGGTGCGCAGACAGCAAAGGACCAATGAACATATACCAAAAGAAAAGAATGTCCACACCTTTATCTTTGTGGTTTTTCCAGGCGTCTGTGGCATCTCCAATCCTTCCCCCGCTTGGTTTCACCCAAGATGGCAGCTCCTCGAGCAGCTGAGCATCCCGAACTAGAAAGCAATAGATTTCTTGCTTCTGCCACAAATTCCCCCAGCTGTAAGCCTTCCAACCTTCTAAATATTCCTTTATATGTGGTTCAGAGTACTGGGACCATCCCCTGAACCTGCTTGGTTGGGTATTCTGTGTTGTTGCTGATGGAGCTCCTTACTGCACTTCCACCCAATCTGCCATCTTGTTTGTTCTCTCTCTGTTTCTTTTCGAAGGAATTTGAGTAGTCACTAGATTCTGCAGATTCTATTTCCATAACCTTTCCAGAGGCTATCTCCTCTCCATCATTTTTTCCCTTCTTCAGTTTAGGCACTCACCTTCTCTTGTCCAGGCTATCATAATTGGCTCCTTACTGGTTTGTCTGTCTCCACTATTTCATCCTTTGAATCCATTATTGATTAATATCAACAACATTTATAGACTGACCACCATGCCTGAGAAACAGCTGTGAGCAAGGCAGATGGGATACCTTCCCTCAGGGGGCTTGCGATCTGGTGAGAAAAGAAAAACATCAAACCCCATACCTCTAAATGGGACAAGTTGTGGGAAAACTCCAGTGACAAAGAATATAAACTATAGAGACCGAAGATAACCTGGTAGCACAATGGATAATCATTCAGCTGCTAAACAAAATGTTGGCAGTTATAATCTAACAAGTGGATCTGGAGGAGAAAAGCCTGGCTGTTGCTCCTGCAAAAATGGCAGCCTAGAAAACCCTATAGGGCTATTCTAGTCTGTCACATGAGGTCACTATAGTCAAAATTGATCCCATGGCACTTAGCAACAACCTAGTCCTAGGGATTGTTGTTGTTGTTGTTTTTAAGTAACATGAAGTCAGTTCCGACTCATAGCAACACTGTACAGGGTTTTTGAGGAGCTGCTGGTGAATTTGACCTCTGACCTTTCAATTCAAATTGACCTTGTAGTCCAGTGTATTATCCTGCAATACCATACCAGGAGTCCAGCCCTAGGAATTGTTGTTGTTAAATGCCATCAAGATGTTTCCAACCCATAGCGACCCTGAACAGGGTTTCCGAGGCTGTAAATCTTTACAGGAGCAGAAAGCCTCATCTTTCTCCTGCAGAGCAGCTGGTAGTTTTGAACTGCTGACCTTGTGGTTCGCAGCCCGATTTGTAACCACTTTGCTACCAGAGGTCCTTGTAGCCCTAGGGATTAGGCAGGGTTTTTCAGGTGAAGGAGTGTTGCAATAGAAGCCAAAGAATGAGTCAGAAGCAATCATCTGAAGAGGAAGGTGAGCGGACAGAAGACTATCCTTAGTGAAAAGAATCATCAAACAACAGAAAGTATAGAGGGTATGATGAACTTTCTCCACACTGTTGTAATCTGACCCATCTTCTTTTAAAAAACACCATACTATTTCCTTTCTTAATAACCCTGCGCCGTCACCCACTGTCTAGGAGTCCAAGTGCCTAGGCCAATGCTTAGCAATAAATTTTTATTTTTGCTTTAATTTTTTATTTTGGATTGAGTGAAAGTTTACAGGGGAGATCATCAGTGTTACATTAAAAAAATAATGCAACTTGTTTCATCACAATGATTATTACAATCAACTCCATGTACCATCCATTAACAGTATTTCTCTCTGTTCACTTAAGCTCTTTTTTCTTTTTAAACACTCAGGCATATATAATAATTTATACCACCAAAGGGCACATTCTGAAAGTTTGCCTCCTGACCACTATTTCTTAGTCCCTGTCTTCCCATGAATTTAGAGTCCACAGCCACTCCCCCTTTCCATGTCCCCATCTCTGCCTCCATCTCCGGTGTTGCTTCTTCTCTGGATAGGGTCCCACATTCCATTTGTGCTCTTCTCTCTAGTTGGTCCTATTAGCAATAAATGTTTGCTGAATGGATTCCTAAATGCGTTCTCACCTGCTCTTCCTCTTTGTCATGACCTACGTGACTACGTCTTTTCTTAGGTTTTGCCTCCATCTCAAAGCCACCTTTCAAAGGCTCCAACTTCTCCTGCCTTTGTTGTTGTTGTTGTTGTTGTTGTTAGGTGCCATTGATTTGGTACTGACTCATAGCGACCGTATGCATAGCAGAATGAAACGCTGCCTGATCCTGGGCCAAGGTTACTACTGTTGCCACGCTTGAGTCCATTGATGCTGCCACTTGACCAATCCATCTCGTTGGGAGTCTTCCTCTTTTTCTTATATTACTCATCAGATTCTTACCAAGGTTTTCACTTAACTGCCTTGGAATATTGTTTTTCTATGTTTGCATCCAGAAATCTTTTGAATTGACTTGAATTGTCCTTTGACATTTCCACATCATTCCATCCTTTCTACACAAAATACTGTCTCAGGGATTGAAAGTCTGAGAACCATTCCTATGCTGATAGTTCTCCTAGTTAGACACCACCATTGAGAGGCATTTGCCCCACATGTGGAATGAGAAAGAGAAGTGTTTCATTGCTCTTTTGGCTGAGGAGACACATGCAATGCAGGGTAGTCCCTGAAAATTACCTGTTGCTGTAGAAAAGCGGACTCTTCAATGGTGCTTCCCTTAGTTCCTGCAGCTCCTTGATCTAAAATGCATGAGCTGAGAAGCAGCCTTTGCTCCTCAGTCCCTTCCTACCTGCTTGAAATGCGTAATGCTTCTGACCAAAGCTCACTGAACTTTCTATCAGCCAGGAAGAACTGTGTCCTGGGCTTCTTTTGGCCTTTCTGACCTGGGCCAGTGCCTTACCTGACCTAGATCCTCACTACGTATTTGTTGTGGCTGATAATGACGGTAACATCCAATCCTTCATGACTGTTGATGAAGCATCTAATTTAGTGGACGGAGCTGTATTATTTTTAGTGATTTAATGTTCTCCTCTACAGTAGTTTCTTGAGGTATGTGCACTTGTACAAATACATGATGAGAGTATTTCATGACAAGTGAGTATCTCTCAATGGTTCAGATCACTGAGGCTGTTAGCCCCAAATTTGCAGCACAAGCACCACTTGAATCACGGACTAATGTTTATTAAGCATCTATTGTGTGTCTAGAGTCACATTAGGCCTTACTGGATTTGGATGCTAGGGAAAATTATAACAAACTCCTGTTTATTTTTAAAGTGCCTACTATGTACCAGACAAAACAGTAGGTTTTGGGATAACAAGGTTAACGAAAGTGGCAGCTGTCTGCACTCCCAGAGATGAAAAACTGGTTTCCTTAAGGTTGCTTTTGATCCACGGTGATATTTTGTATGCCAGAGTAGAACGGTGTTCCATAGTGTTCCTAATGGCTAATTCTTTGGAAGCATATCGCTAGGACTCCATTGGACTTGAACCTCTAATCTTTTGGTTTGCAGCCGAGTACAGTAACAGTTCATACTGCTCATTACCGTCTAGACATCTCACTACTTGGTGGACATTATTGAGAAGGTAATCCTTGCCCATCCTCATTCCCTATGACCTTGTCACTAATGATGTCAAAATCAGCCTTTTGTAGGCCTCTCCGACTGAATCCCAGTGTAACACTGGAGTTTCCGGATGATGAACTAGACCCTTTCAAGGGTCCAATGTCTTGAGTCTAACTATCATCAGTTCAGCTTGGTCCTTTCAGGACTGCTTGCTTCTTGCCTGGCATTTCATTCATTGTGGAAGCTGGCATGGAATTCAGTGGCATCCAACTCTAAATACTAGAAAAAGGCAAGGCGAGTAGTAATATGATTGTTGAAAGGCAGGGTTGAATGAACTTTTACAAATGTACTAGGGTCGTATTTTTGCCAGGCCGCAGGGTGGAACATACAAGAGCTAGAGTAACATTTTAATACTATATTTGCGATTTTAAGGAAGAAAGAAAATAAAATTGAAAACCATTAAGTAGCTGAAGGGCATGACAAAGGTGACCACCCTTGGGATTTTACTAGTGTTTATTAAGTGCTTCTTACATTCCAGGCACTGTTTCAACTGAGTTATACTGATGATTCATTCACTCCTTACCGTGGGAAGATGGTATTATGATCCCCATTTGACAGGTGTGGCTTTTGAGGTGGGACACAAGAAGCACCTTGCCCAAGGATATATAGATGGTGGAATGGGGTGTCAACTTGGCAGTGTGATCTGAATAAGGGTGATGTCAACCCACCATCGTCTGGAAATTTTTTATTTCCATCTGAGAGAGTCTAATTTGGATACCCAGACATCAAACATCAAAGAAGTTGTTGTTGTTGTTAGGTGCCATCGAATCAGTACCGACTCATAGCAACCCTTTGCATATCAGAACGAAACACTACCCAATCCTAGGCCAACCTCAGTATCATTGCCACGTTTGAGCCCACTGATGCTACCACTTTGTCAATCTATCTCACTGGAGGTCTTCGTCTTTTCTCTGACCCTCCACCCTACCAAACATGATATCCTTCTCCAGCAACTGGTCCCTCCTGACAATATGTTCGAAGTATGAGAGACAAAGTTTGGACATGCTGGCCTCCAAGGAGCACTCTGGCTGTACTTCTTCCAACACAGATCTATTGGTTCTTTTGGCAGCCCATGACACTTTCAATATTCTCTTCCAACACCATAACTCAAAAGCATCAATTCTTCTA
>NW_006408618.1:4983428-4997266 GCF_000296735.1 Chrysochloris asiatica
GTAGCTGTTTATGTATTACTTTTAGTAAAATTTTACTCACATGAGTTATTAAAGATATTGTCTGATGATTTCCACATTCCATTGGGTCTCCTTTCTTTGGAATGGGCACAAATATGGATCTCTTCCAATCAGTCGGAAGAAGATAGTTGTCTTCCAAATTTCTTGGCATAGATGAGTGAGTGCCTCTTGTGCTGCCTCACTTTCTTGATAGATTACAATTTGTATTCCATCATTTCCTGGTGCCTTATTCTTTGTCAATTCCTTCAATGCACCTTGGACTTCTTCCTTCAGTATCATTGGCTCTTGGTCATGTGCTATCTCTTGAAGCGGTTGAACATCAACCATTTCCTTTTGGTACAGTGACTCTGTGTATTCCTTCCATCTTCCTTTGATGCTTTCTGCATCATTCAATAATAATTTGCCCAGAGAATCTTTCAGTAACAAAAGTCGAGGCTTGAATTTTTTTCTTGAGCTCCCCTGGCTTGAGAAATGCTGACCGTGTTCTTCATTTTTGATTTTCTGCCTCCAGATCTTTGCATATTTTGTTGCAATATTTGGCTTTATCTTCTTGAGCTGATTTTTGAAATTTTCTGTTCAGCTCTTGGACCTCCTCATTTCTTCCATTTGCTTTTGCATCTCTATGCTGAAGAGCAAGTTTCAGTGTCTCTTCTGACATCCATTTTGACCTTTTCCTTCTTTCATGTCTTCTCAATGATTTTTTGCTTTCTTCCTGTATGATATTCTTGATGTCATCCCACAACTTTTCTGTTCTTCAGTCTTTAGTGTTTAATGTATCAAATCTGTTCTTCAAATGATCTCTAAATTCAGGTGGGATATATTCAAGGTCATATTTTGACTCTTGTGGACTTGTTTTTAAAGTAGTAGTATCAAAGAAATAAAGTGCACAATTCATTGGTATTTATTACATTCATAATGTTGTATAATCAGAGAACCTCTTTCCAGAACCTTTCATCACCCCTAAAGGAAACCATGGTACCCATTAAGCAGTTCCTCTTACCCCTTCCTCATCCACTCCTGCCTCTGACAATCACTAATTGGCTTTCTGTATGGATTTACCTATTCGGGATATTTCATATGAATGGGTTTCTACAAAATATTATCTCTTCTGTCTGTGTTGTGTTCACTTAGCATGATGTTTTCTAAGTTCATTCATGTTGTAGCATCTATCAGTATGTTGTTGTTGTTATGTGCCGTGGAGTTGGTTCCGACAGGGTTTCCGAGGCTGTAAATCTTTACAGGAGCAGAAAGCCTCATCTTTCTTCCTTTGAACAGCTGGTAGTTTTGAACTGCTGACCTTGCGGTTCGCAGCCCGATTCATAACCACTACGCTACCAGAGCTCCTTGTATTAGTATGTACTTCATTCTTTTTTTATGGCTGGATAATATTCCATGGTCTGGATATACCACATTTTGTTTGTGCAGTCATCCATTGTTAGACTTACCGTGTTGCTACTTTTTGGCTATTGTGAATAGTGCTGTAGAAATGGTATTTTTAAGAGGAGCCGGTGGGCATTTTCCACCACTGTTCGACATGAGGAGGTATTACAGTCAGACACCAACAGTTACAGCCATTCTTTGGGCCTGGATTCTCCACCAAATGTGATTGTGCCATCTAACCAGTGATCAGCCTTCAGCATCTTAGTGTAGATTACCATATTAATTCATTTAAATGAGCTCAGACCAGGTTGGTTGTAATGGAGGGAGAGGAGAGGAGAGGGGCCAGAGAAAGTGGGTGGTGGGCCCTAGGTTGGCTCCTGATTGTTTTCCATATTATGTGACCACCTATACTTACTGAGCATCTACTGCAAGATGCTGGGTTACAAGAGTCTTTTCAGAAAAACTTACAACCTTGAAATTTTAGACAGAGTCTATCTTAGGTATCTGTTATTGCTAAAACACAAATACCACAAGGGGTGGCTTTCAAGAATAGAAATTTGATGTGGCCCTGTGGGTTAATGCACTGGACTACAAAGTTGGTTTGAACTACAAGGTCAGTAGTTCAGGTTCACCAGCTGCTCCTCAGGAACCCTATACAGGATCGCTGTGGGTCAAAACTGACTTGATGGCACTCAATAACAACAACTAGTGACTAAAAGTCTAAATCGAGATTTCAACTTTGCTGACTCCTTCCTTCTTGGTAGCCATGGGCATTCCTTGGTTCTTTGGCATTCCTTAACTTGCAGATAAATCTTCATATAGTGTCTGTCTTTCTCTGTGTGTCTCTGTGCGTTCTGGACTTTTTATAACTCAATGATTAGTTTAGGGATCCACCTACACTGGTATGCCTTTATTAACATAACAAAACCCTATTTCCAGGCAGGGTCATTCTCTGCAATGCTGCCTGTAGTTTGTCATGATCCACACAGTCAAAAGCTTTTGCATAGTCAATAAAGTACAGATAAACATCTTTCTGGTATTCTGTTTTCAGCTGAGATTCATCTAAAGTCAATAACGATATCCCTTGTTTCACTACTTGTCTGAATTCAACTTGAATCTCTGGCGGTTCCCTGTCACTGTACTGTTACAGCATATTTTGAACAATCTTTAGCAAAACTTTACTTGCATGTGATATTAATGATATTGTCATTGGCACAAATATGGATCTCTTCCAATCAGCTGGCCAGGTAGCTGTCTTCCACTTTTTTTTTTTTTTTGCCATAGATGAGTGAGTGTGTTCAGTTGGAGGAAAGAATGGAACGATGGGACATACCCTTATTATAAAATTATAGTAATCAAGCCAGAGCATATAGGCAAAGGAAGGGGCAAATAGATCAAGGGAACAGGGCAGAGAATCAAGAAGCAAACCCACACATGTATAAACATTTGATAAATGAGAGGCAAGACATGTCAAATTAGTGGAAAAATCATGGCTTATTCAATAAACACTGCTAAAATAACTGGATATCTACATGGAAAAAAGTTAATTCCTTCTTTATACCCTACACAAAATTAAATTCCAGCTGTGTTAAAAATCTAAATGTGTTAAGGCAAACTGTAAAATCCTTATAGCAAAATGTAGGTGATACAAATATGTTCCTGAGCTCAGGATAGAGACATATTCCTTAAATAAGACACTAAAAGAACAAATCATAAAGGGAATGATTGGTAAATTTGACCACATTAAAATAAAAAAAACTTCTGCATATCAAAATACCAAAAGAAAGTGAATAGAGACACACAAATAAGGAGAAGATATCAGAAATGCATGTAGGCTATAGAGGAGGGAAATACATAAAGAACTATAAATTAATAAAAATATGAATAAGCTAGGACAATTTCCAAAAAGAGAAACCAAAATAACAGGAAAAAATACTAAACCTCATTAGTTATTAGAGAAGTCAGCTTAAGAACCAGGAGATAAACTTTCACATCCATCAGATTGGCAAAGCTATAAAAATTATGCTGTTGCTTTCAAGAGCAGGAGAGAATATGGAACAGTGGGGAATAGTCACACTGCTAAGAAGTTAAATAGTTACAACTAATCTGGGAAGCCACCACTTGTCTGTCAGTTTGTTGTACTGTAGTGGCTTGTATGTTGCTGTGATGCTGGAAGCTATGTCATGGATATTTTAAATACCAGCAGGTTTACCCATGTTGGGTAGGTTTCAGATGAGCTTCCCAGACTAAGACAGACTAGAAAGAAGGAGATGTGAACTGCTACCAAATGTTTGTTGTTGTGAAGTGCTGTTGAGTCAGTTCCAACGCATAGTGACCCCGTATAGGGTTTCTGAGAAACAGCTGGTAAGCTTGAACCACCGACCTTGCAGTTCAAACAGCATTGCAGTTTGGCACATTAACCCACAGCACCATACCAGGACTCTAATGTTTAGCCGAAGAAAACTGTATGAATAGCAGTAGAACACCATCATATAGCACCAGAATATTGAATACTGAAAGGTGATGGATAACATCAGAATATTGTCATATATAGTGCCAGAAGATGAGACTCTCAGGCTGGAAGGCACTCAAATACTACAGAGGGAGAGTTGCCTCCTGAAAGTAAACTTACCCATAATGGCATGAATGGAATAAAGCTTTTAGGGCCTTCACTTGCTGATGGGCACTACTCAAAATGAGGAGAAACAGCTGTAAACATTCATTAGTAATCAGAACCTGGAGTGTGCCAAATATGAATCTAGGGAAATTGGAAATTATAAAAAAATAAAATGGAATGCATAAAGATCAATATCCTAGGCGCTAGTAAGTTGAAATGGACTGGTATTGTCCATTTTGAATCTGACAATCACATGGTTTACTATGCCGGGAATGACAAATCAAAGATGAGTGGTGTCACATTCATCATCCAAAAGAACATTTCAAGATCTATCTTGAAGTATAATGCTGCCTGGGAAAGGATATTATCAATAAGCCTACAAGGAAGTTAATACCACTATTATTCAAATTTATGTACCAACCACTAAGCCAGTGATGATGAAATTAAAGAATTCTACCAACTTCTTCAGTCTGAAACTGATCAAACATGCATTCAAGATGTATTGATGATTACTGGCAATTGGAATGCAAAGGTTGGAAACAAAGAAGAAGGATCTGTAGGTGGAAAATATGGCCTTGATGATAGAAACGATGTTGGAGATTGCATGATAGAATTTTCAAGACCAATAACTTGTTCACTGCAAATATTTTTCTGAAACAACATAAAAAATGACTACATACATGAACTTCACCAGATGGAATACACGGAAATCAAATTGACTGCATCTGTGGAAAGTGACAGTACAAAAGCTCCATATTAACAGCCAAAAGGAGACCTGGGGAAGACTGTGGGACAGAGCAACAATGCTCATCTATCTACAAGATCAGGCTGAGGCTGAAGAAAATTGAAACAAAATATGACCTTGAACATGTCCCACCTGAATTTAGAGATCACCTCAAGAACAGATTTGATGCACAAGACACTAATGACCGAAGACCAGAAGAGTTGTGGAGTGACATCAAGTTCATCATATAGGAAGAAAGCAAAGGGTCATTGACAAGAGAGCAGGAAAACATCAAACAGTATGCCTGAAACTTGCTGTCCTGCACAGAAATGTTAAAGTAAATGGAAGAAATGAGAAAGTAAAGAAGCTGAACAGGATATTCCAAAGGTCAGCTGGAGAAGATGAAGTCACGTATTACAATGAAAAATGAAAAGATGTGTAATTAGAAAACCAAAAAGGAAGAACATGCTCAGCATTTCTCAAGCTGAAAGAAATGAAGGAAAAAATTCAAGCTTCAGCTGTCAGTACTGAAGGATTCTATGGACAAATTATTGAATGATACCGAAAGTATCAAAAGAAGATGGAAGGAATACAAAGAGACTCTGTACCAAAAAGAAATGGATGATGCTCAACCGTTTCAAGAGATAGCATGTGATCAAGAGCCAATGATACTGAAAGAAGAAGTCCAAGGTACACTGAAGGCATTGGCAAAAGAGCAAGTCTCCGGGAATTGATGGAATGCAAATTGAAATCTTTCAACAAACTGAGGCAGCACTGGAGGCACTCACTCATCTATGCCAAGAAATGTGGCCAACCGATTGGAAGAGATCCATATTTGTGCCCATTTCAAAGAGAGGTGACCCAACTGAATGCAGAAATCATTGGACAATGTCATTAATATCACATGGAATTAAAATTTTGCTAAAGATAATACAAAAATGCCTGCAACAGTACAGGGAACTGCCAGAGGTTCAAGCTGGATTCGGATGAGCATGTGGAACGAGGGATATCATTGCTGTTGTCAGATGAATCTTGGCAGAAAGCAGAGAATTCCATAAAGATGTTTACCTGTGCTTTATTGACTATGCAAAAGCTTTAGACTGTGTGGATCGTGAGAAACTATGGACAACATTGCAGAGAATGAGTATTCTGGATCGCTTAATTGTGTTTGTAAGGAACCTGGACCTAGATCAAGAGGCAGTCATTAGAATGAAACAAGGGAATGCTGAATGGTTTTAAACCAGGAAAGGTATGTAACAAGTTAAGTATTCTTTCACCATACTTATTCATTCTGTATGCTGAGCAAACAATTTGACAAGATGCATTATATGAAAAAGAGTGTGGCATCAGGATTGGAGGAAGATTCATTAACAACCTGTGATATGCAGAAATTGCAACCTTGCTTCCTGAAAGCAAAGAGGAATATATTTAAAAATACTTGGTGATGAATATCAAAGACTACATCCTTTGGTTTGGGCTGCATCTCAGTGTAAAGAAAATAAAGATCCTCAGCACTGGAATAATAAATAACATCATGATAAGTGGAGAAAAGATTGGAGTTGTCAAAGACTTCATTTTGCTTTTATCCACTGTCAACACTCATGGAAGCAGCAATCAAGAAATCAAATGACATATTGCATTAGGCAAATCTGCACAAGACCTCTCAAGGATGTCAGTTTGAAGACTAAGGTACTCCTGACCCAAGTCTTGGTATTTTCAATAGCCTCATTTGCATGTGAAAGTTAGACTTTGAATCAGGAAGATCATAGAAGAATTGATGCATTTGAGTTGTGGTGTTGGAGAAGAATATTAAAAGTATCATGGACTTTTCCAAGAGGGAGTTTAGTTTCAAAGTGTGTGAGAGAAGGCAGAATCACCACTGAAAAATTTTCATATTGTCTAGACAGGTCTGGTGAAAAGAGATGGGGATAAGATTCTTATGATTCAGTAGTGACTAATTGTTATGATGACTAATTGTAACTGTTACAACTGTGAAGGTAGAAGTTTTGTAACAAAAAGAGAGTAGTTAATCTTACATTCCAGGAACAGAGGACCCTAGGACCATCAAGGGAGAAGAGCACGAGTGGAATGTGGGACCCTATCCAGAGAAGCAGCGACACCAGAGATGGAGGCAGAGATGAGGACATGGAGAGAGAGAGAGCAGCTGAGGACTCTAGACTTATGGAAAGAAAAAGATTGTGTGCTGGTGGCCAGGAGGCAGGCTTACAGAATGTGCTCTTTGGTTGTCTAAATGATTATGTATTCCTTGGTGTTTTTGTGTACATCCAAAACAACAACAACAGCAACAACAACAAAAACAGAGGGAATAAGGGACTAGAAGCAAATACTGTTGGATGATACACAGAGGAGTTTGTCATCATTGCAATGAAATGATGAGTGTAAAACCAATGTACTTCCATGTGAACTAGCACTCTATTCACAATGAAAACTAAAAAAAAAAAAAAAGTATCATGGACTACCAGAAGAACAAGCAAATCTGTGTTGAAAGAAGT
This sequence comes from Chrysochloris asiatica, assembly GCF_000296735.1. Taxonomy (NCBI): domain Eukaryota; kingdom Metazoa; phylum Chordata; class Mammalia; order Afrosoricida; family Chrysochloridae; genus Chrysochloris; species Chrysochloris asiatica. The sequence goes on from NW_006408618.1 coordinate 4,990,681, forward strand.
ACAACCAGAATGCTCCTTAGAAGCTAGGATGGTGATACTTTTTCTCTCATACTTCGGACATGTTATCAGGAGGGACATCATGCTTGGTAGAGTGGAGGATCAGTGAAAGAGAGGAAGACCTCTAAGGAGATGGATTGGCACAGTGGCAGCACTAATGGGTTCAAGTGTAACAATGATTATGAGGTTGGCACAGGTCTGGGCAGTGTTTTGTTCTGTTGTGCATATGGTCACTATGAGGCAGAACCAACTCAATGGCTCCTGACAACAATATTCTGGGTAGTCATTTAGACATGTATCTAGGACTGTTGAAGATATGAATGCTTTACATATGAAAACCTTTTGCTGTTAAGCTGATTCTGACTCATGGCAACTCTAAGGCTGTATAATCTTTATGGAAGCATATTGCCATATGTTTTTCCTGAGGAGTGGCTGGTGGATTCTGATTGCTGACTTCTCAGTTAGCAGCTAAGCACTTAACCTTTGTGCCACCAGGGCTTCTCAGGTGTACTTTGTTGTTCTTAGGTGTTTTCGAGTAGGTTCTGATTCATAGTGACCCTGTCTAGGGTTTCTGAGGCTATAAACCTTCACGGGAGCAGAATGTCATATCTTTCTACCAAGGAGCAGCTGGTGGACCTAGTGATTAGCAATCTAGTGTTTACCCTATATACTTCAGGGTCTAGGAATTTTCTCCCTTCTACAGAAGAGACCAATAAAGATCACTGAGTGTGACACTGACTCTAATAGCAAATAATTGGAAGAATCCTAACATGACGCTCAAATGGATAGAATTTTGTGCTATATGCATACAATGCAATACCACATAGTAACAGAAATAAATGAATAAAAGTTGCATGTACCAACATTGTGGGCACAATATTCTGATGTTTACATCCTTGTATAGTCTTCTCCCCTTGAGGGCAGGCAGAACCTGGGACTTGATTCTAATCAATAGAATGTGGCAAAAGTGATCAGATGTCACACCCTTGGCTATGTTACATTATATAAGACTTTGTTTTAGCAGACTGGAGTGAGAGACTGTCCTTTTGGCCTTGAAGGAACAAACTGCTGTCATGTAAACTGACTAGGGAGATGGCCTCTAGTTGCTGAGGCCCTTGGCTGTACAGCCTCAAGGAAATTGTGCCAACAATTCCAATAAGCTTGGAAGCAAATTCCTCCTCAGTCTAGTCTCCAGATGAGAATGCGGTCGGGCCAACAACTTGGTTGCAAGCCCTGTGAGACCCTGCAGACAGGACTCAGCTAAGCTGTGGGTGAACTCCTGACTGGAGAAATATGAGATCATAAATGTGTTGTTTTAAGGAAAAATAGAGAGCGGATACAAACCTGGATAAAAATGTAACAGCAGACTGCAGCAACATAAATGTAATATGATACCATTCATATAAAGCTTAAAAGTATGCAAATCAATTCTTGATATAGTTTATACTGACATAGAGAGTAAAATTATAAAGACATGCACTGAAATGATAACCCCAACTTTGGGAAATCATTTCACTCTGGAAGGGAGGAGAATATGATCAGAGAAGAATACACAGAGACTTTAACAGTGTTTATAATGTTTTATTTCTTAAGCTGGGGTGAGGATACAAGGGTGTTTTTAATATTCCCTAAATCTTGTATCTCTATATCTGAAATGTTCCGTAACTTAGAAAAAAGTCTACGTATTAAAAGCTTTAGACTTTAGCAGGGATAGCATTGTGTTGGCAATGACTTTTGCCCAGTTGACAACATTTCCCAAAGATGAACTTGGTAAGAGGGGGTGGGAGAAGGAAGAGCCTGTGGGGTCCAGCTGGGGATGGATGTGGGATAATGGAGGTGGTAGGGGTGGGAAGAGAGGAGCAGATGGATGGCAGTCTGAAGAGGTGTCCTATGATGACCTGTCCTTCAGCCACTCAGAGAACCACACATAGACTCATCCTCCAGAGACAACCGTTGACCTCAAAGGGATGACAACCTCAGCGATTCCACAGTAGGACCTTGTCATTACTCACAGCTGTGTCCTTGCATGGAATGGAATGGTTGCCACACACCAGCCTTGCAGTAATCTTCTGAGAAAACAATTAGACAAATGTTGGTAGTTAGGCTATTAGGAGGAACCAACATTTTATTTAAAGGGGAAAACATTTTTTAAAACCTAAAGCATGGCATTAGGTGGAAATTTTGAATCAAGGGACTGTGACACAGTTGGAGAAGAAAATGATGGGGTTTTCCTATCGTTTTTCAGGCAGTTAGTCATCTTCAGAAAGGCACAGTGGGATCTTTTTTTCCTTTGGTTTACAGCTATGAAGTCTGGGAGATGTTATGATCCCTTGGCTATGTAAATGGACCTCTAGACCCTAGAACAGAACAAGAGGGGGCATTTATAGTGCTGTGCTGGTAATTCATAACAACCAGCTCTCTGGGAAGGGAGGGAAATGAAGTCCTTTGTTGATTTCTGTAGTGTAAATACTCCCACAATGACTGATTTTAAGGTTCCATTATAATGTCACTGAATATGAAGTTGGGAAGAAAGTGCACAGTTGGCTATCACAAACCCATGCAAGCTGGCTTCAATTATCCACCACAGTTTTCTTCCTATAGAAGTGGTGAAGACTGCTGGCTGGATGTCTCAGCCACAGGGAGGATGGCCACTGTCAGGGAAGAGGGTCCCATTTGTCTGACCACTCTTGGCTCCCTTTCAATTCAAAGATATTGAGATTTCATCATTCCATTTAGAATGGAAAAGCACTTCTTTCCCAGGCAAGCATCTTTAGAGAATAAGACCATATTATACACATTAACATATATATTAAAGACACCCAAGCTCTTTAGAAAAAGCAATTGAGATGAGTCTTGTCTCTGAAGATGCCGGGAGATAGAGTTCAGCTTATGTACAATGTCTTCCCCATTACCAAGAGCCTACAGGAAATCTTTATCTAGGGCTCAGGTAAGAAACTCTCCCCTTGGAGAGATTTAAATTCCTGGGTCACCATGCTCAGTTTGACATTTCTTTTGAAATATTCAACAATAGATAACTGGATAAACAAAGGTGGCACATATGCACAATGGAACACTAAGAACATTGAAGGGCTGTGTCATCTTTGCCTTTAGCCAGAAAGAGAAACAAAGTCCTGATATATGCCTCTACATGATGAATGTCATGAATGTCATGCAGAGTGAATTAAATCAGTCACAACAGGACAGGGCAAATCATGCATTATCTCACTAAAATGAAATGAGTAAATCTACAGAAACCAACGATTATTAGTGGTTACCAGGGATGAGAGGAAGAAGAGAAGGGGAGGTTTGCTTTGGGGGCACTGAGTTCCTATTATTAGTGGTAGGATGATTTTGAAAAAGGCTAACAAGAATGGTTGTATAACTTACAAAAATGTCATCAATGTCAGAATTGTACATGTAGCAATTGATGAGACAGCGTATGTTTTGTTATGTATGGTTCTATAAGAACAAAAAGAAAAGAGCTATAGAACCTTTCCGTTACTTCCCCAAATTCTCCTGTCTTTTTGAACCAATCCCATCCCCCATCTGTTAGATACATATGCTGGAATACTATGCAACATTAAAAAGTATGACCTTAAGAAAATGAAAAATATTCACCATGTAAAATGAAGAGCAAAATGCTAAAAAAAATTCTTTACATAATATCATCCTAATTGTTTAATCTTTTTTATCTAGGTACAAAGATATGTAAATCTCTTCATATTTTATGTAACTTTTTGCTCTGAGTCGATTCCAATTTATAATGACCCTGTAGGATGGAGTAGAACTGTCCCACAGGGTTTTCATGGAGTCTGGAGTGGCGCTGTGGGTTAATGCACTGGATTGCAAAGTTGGTTTGAACCACATGGTTAGCGTGTGTTCAACTCACCAGCTGTTCTTCAGAAACCCTGCACAGGGTCGCTATGGATTGGAATTGACTCGATGGCACTTAACAACAACAATAATCCATATGGAAACAGACTGCCACATCTTTCTCCCTTGGAGTGGCTGGTGGGTTCAAACTGTCAAATTGTATTTCAGTTAGCAGCTGAGTGCTTAATCAGTGTGCCACAAGGCCCATTTCATTTATGCATACATGTATAGAAGACAAACATCAGTGCTTATCTCTGGTTGTATTTTCTTCTTTATCTTTTTCTGCATTTTCCTTATTAGTCTATAATAATGAGTTCCTTTTATAATGAAAATAATGATATTTACATAATAATAATGGTATTTACAAAATAGCAATCTGTGGGGCAAGTGATGCATGAAGAATTTCTTAAGAACCAAACATCTATCTACAAGGTTCTAGGCCTCTAAGTGTAAACCCAGCCTTCTGATTCTACATTCCTCTGGTCTTTGGTTCACAGAAACTGTTGTGGTCTAAAAAGATTAATAAGAAAGTGTTAACTTCTTACTGAGATGGATATAAAAAATATTGACCCAATATTTATGGATTATGAATCAAGGTCTTTCATTGCCTGGAAGGGAATAATCAACCTTCTTCCTTGCTGAATTCCATAGTCCGTTGTCTATTTTTGCTGCTCTTCCACATCTAAAGTAAAATGGTACATCCCTGCAAGCACCATTGGAATCTTGGTTTCATAATCATAACAGGGGACAGATGCACCCATGGGTACAGAATAAAAACAATTCACTCCCAAACACACAGAGAGCAAGAGACCAGAAACAGCAGCTTGACAGTGAAGGTCTGTTCAGGTTTGATCTCGGTTATTTTTCTCATTCAGTAGAATCCTACTTAAAGATACTAAGATGTGTCAGAAGAGACTCTGAAACTTGTTCTTGAATGTAGAGTACCAAAAGCGAATGAAAGAAATGCTGAAGCAAAAGAGCTGAACAGAAAATTTCAAAGGGCAGCTTGAGAAGACAAAGTTAAGTATTATAGCGAAATGTGAAAAGATTTGGAGTTAACCAAACTAAGAGGGAAGAACATAAACAGCATTTCTCAAGCTGAAAGGACTGAAGAAAAAATTCAAGCCTCAAGTTGTAATATTGAAGAGTTGTGTGGTGCTGTGGGTTAATGTGCTAGACTGCAAGGCTGGTTTGAACTATAAGGTTGGTGGTTCAAGCTCACCAGCTGCTCCTATACAGGGTTACTATGAGTTGGAACCGACTTGATGACACTTAACAACAACAGGCAAAATATTGAATGACACAGGAAGCATCCAAAGAAAATGAAAGGTATGCACAGAGTTACTGTTACCCAAATGAATGTATAATGTTCAGTTATCTCAGGAGGTAGCATATGACCAAGAACTGATAGTACTGAAGGGAGAAATCCAAACAGCACTGACAGCATTAGCAAAAAAACAAGACTGTAGGAATTGACGGGAAATCAACTGAAATGTTTCAACAAACTGATTCACTGCTGGAAGCACTCACTGGTGTATGCCAAGACATTTGGAAGACAGTTAACTTGGCCTACTGACTGGAAGATATCCACATTTTTTCCCATCCCAAAGACCCAAAGAAAGGTGAATTAACAGAATGTGGAAATTATTGAACAATATCATCAATACCACATGCAAGTAAAATTTTGCTAAAGATCATTCAAGAATAGTTGCAGCAGTACACCAACAGGGAACTGTCAGAAATTAAAGCTGGATTCATAAGAGAACATGGAACGAGGGCTATCATTGCTGACATCAGATGGATCCTGGCTAAAAGCAGAAAATACCAGAAAGAAGTTTACTTGTGTTTTATTGTATTTATTTTGTGCAAAGGCATTGGACTATGTGGATCATAATAAACTATGACATTTTGAAGAATGAAAATTTCAGAACACATAAAACAGATCATGTAGGAACAAACCTGTACATATGTCAAGATGCAGTCATTAGAACAGAACAAAGGGGTACTGAATGGTTTTGAGTCCTGAGAGACGTGTGCCAGAGTTGTATCCTTTCACCATACTTGTTCAATCTGCACGCTGTGCAAATAATCCAAGACAATGGATTAGATGAAGAAGAACTTGATGTAAGGATTGGAAGAAGAGTCATTAACAACCTGCGATATGCAGATGGCACAACCTTGCTTGCTAATCGTGAAGCACTTACTGAAGATCAAAGGACCCATCCTTCAATATGGATTACCACTCAATGTCAAATAAACAAAAATCCTCACAATGGGACCAATAAACAGCATCATGATAAATGGAGAAAAGATTGAGGTTGCCAAGAATTTGATTTTATTGGAATCCACAATCAATGTTCATGAATGCAGCACTCAAAATAAAATGACAACTGTGTAAGACAAATCTGCTGCAAAAGATATCTTCAAAGTGTTAAAAGAGCAAAGATGTCACCAAGGATTAAGGTACACCTGACCCAAGCCTTGGGATTTTCAATTGCCTCATGTGCATGTGAAAGTTGGACAATGAATAAGGAAGACTGGGGAAGAATAGATGCATTTGAATTATGGTGTTGGCAAAGTGTATTGAAAGCACTATGGGCTTCCAGAAGTACAAACAAATAATTGTTGTTGTTGTTAAGTGCCGTCGAGTCGGTTCCGACCCATAGCGACCCTGTACAGGGTTTCCGAGGGTGTAAATCTTTACGGGAGTAGAAAG
>NW_006408618.1:4998531-5015800 GCF_000296735.1 Chrysochloris asiatica
CCAAGAAGAATGAAGTCCTTGACAACTTCAATCTTTTCTCCATTGATAAGAATGTTTATTGGTCCAGTGGTGAGGATTTTTGTTTTCTTGACATTGAGAGGTAATCCATATCGAAGGCTGTGCTCTTTGATCTTCATAAGTAAATGTTTCAAGTCCTCTTCAAGTAAATGTTTCAAGTCCAACCATCATTAGAACCAACAAATGTTTTATTCCAGCTTACTCCACAGTGAATTATACTATTTTGATTAAACAATGGGTTGAAATCAGTTTCAAGTTAAATTATTCCCTAGTGTGGGTATGGGAGGAAATTCTGTATCATTTTTCTGTCATTGCATAGTAAGCCTCTCCAAAATGTGATGGCTGCAACAATCATTTATTTGGTCAGGGTTTGATTTTGGTTTCGGCTCACCTGGGGTAGCTTATATTATAGTGGCTGGGCTAAGTCATAAGGCTTCAGCTGAGGTGGACAGGCCTCTTTCTCCATGTGCTTTTTCATCTTCCAGAGGTACTGTATTCTGGAAGGGTGATAGTAGAAGCCTAAAGGTCCCTCCAGGTTCAGGCTGGGAATGCATAAAATATTATGTAGCAGCCATATTGAATTGGACAAAGATAGGCCAGATTCAAGGCTTGGAGAAGCTACAAAGAATCTGTGGTCATTAAAAAAAATATTGTGGTAGAATATATATCACAAAGTTGCCATTTTATCCATTTTTAAGTGTATAATCAAGTGACATTAAGTACATTCACCATGTTGTACAAACACTACTTTCTCCAAGATTTTTCATCACCCCAAATAGTACCTTTTAAGCAATAGTTTTCCATTCTCTCCTTCTTGCATCCTCTGGTAGCCTCTAATAACCTTTTGTCTATGTGTGTTTGCCTGTTCTAGATATTTATGTAAGTGAGACCATACAGTATTAATTCTATTGTGGATGAGTTACTTCACCTAGCATAATGTTTTCCAGCTTCATAGATGTATCAGAACTTTATTTCTCTTTATGACTGAATAATTTTCCATGTGTTAGTGAACACTTGGGTTGTTTCAATTTTTTGGCTATTGTGAATAATACTGCTATGAATCTGGGACTGTTTTCAATCTACCACATACTCTCAATTTAAAGACACTGTAGCAGAGCTAAAAGCACAGGAAGCTTTGGAATCTAACTTCCCTGTCTTCAAGCCATGTCCGGTAACTGACTATGAATCTACATGTTCTCCTGGGGTTTTTCTACGTCTCTCTGTCTATGTTCTCAGCAGGAAATCAGTAAGTTATTTCACTACTACAAAGTTAGATGATCAATGGTGAATCCCTAAAAGAATGCTTTTAGCTCTTATAAACAAAATCCTGACTCGAGAGAGTTCTGAAGTAGGAAAATTGTTGCCAAGTGCCATTGAGTTGACTGTGACTCAGAGTAACCCTGAACATCTTTGCTGGAGCAGAAAGTCTCATCTTTCTCCTTTAGAGAAGCTAGTAGGTTTGAAATGCAGACCTTGTGGTTTGTAGTCCAGTGCTTATCTTACAGAGCCACCTTACTCCCAGGAAAGCTGTAAGAGTAGTTAATTTAAAACTTAATATCATCATCAAGAACCCATATTCCTTTCATCATTATGCTCTGGCATCTTTGATATGTCATCTTTATTGTTGGTTAGCATCCCTTGTGGAGTCCTGGTGTGGCACTGTAGGATAAGCACTGGACTACTAACCACAAGGTTGGCAGTTCAAACCTATTAGCTGTTCCTTGGAAACCCTACAGAGGATCACTATGAGTTGGAACTGACTTGACATCACTTAACCACAGCAGCACTACTTGTGGTTCATTACAAGGTATAGACCACATTCCCAGGCATCCTATGCAAATGGTCATCTCTTCTTTGGATCTTTTGTTTGTTTTTTCTGAGTGAAGAAATCTTTCCTTGAAGCCCTGCCAGCAGCCTCTCACCTGTGTCTCATTGGCCCCAAATGCATTGTGTGCCCATGCCCAAACTGGTCTCTAGTAAAGGCAATAGGATTACCCCATGGCTTAGAATAACCAGGACACATCTCCTGAAGTCCCATATCAGGAGGAGGTAAGTGGAGATCTAAATAAAATTGAGGCTCTCTGGCAAATAAGAAGGGACAAAGCTGTTGGGAAGCAGGTAAAACAGTGTGTGCCACCAGAGTGTAGGCCCAGTATATTTGGGATTTGCTTTTCCCTTTGGCATCTTGAGAAATAAATCTATGATGATGATGGAATTTCAGGTAACCTTTGATGTTCTTTGTAATTCTTAGGTAATGAGAATAAAAGAAAATACTCATCACTCTCTAGGAGCTCAAGTTAAGGAACCTCTATATGATCATATTAATAGCTAGGTAGCATTGCAGATCTTTAAATGAGGGCTTGTTTTAGTCTAGTTTTGTCTCCAATGATGGCAATCCCAGCCAGGAACAATGGAACAAAACACCTCCCAGTCCCAGGTTATCCTTTTAGTTAGTTGGGGATTAGACTCTTGTGATTCAAAGAGTTTTCTTTTGCAGGTTTCCAGAAAGAGATAACTAGGCCTTTCTTCCTCATCTATGTCAGTCTGGAAGCTCTACTGAAACCTGCTCAACATCATAGCAAGACACAATCCACTGACAGATGGGTGGTGGTTACACATCAGGTACATTGGCTGGAACAGAACCTGGGTCTCCTGTGTGGAAGGTGAGAATTCAACCACTGAGAAGAATTTTACAGCTGGGGCCACACTACTTGGAGAGTTAAGTAACATTGTTTTCCAGTTCCCATCCTATAGTCTGTAGGAGATGTAAAGCAACTCGGTATCCCAGCATCATAAATTTCTGTGAAATCTGGGATGTGCTTTTGTCCTGATAGTCACCTCTGGCTCAGCACCCTTATTTCCTCTGATGTTGTTGCACTGTGTCGACCTCCTTCTCTATGTGCAATACTGTCAGGGTTGCTCTGAGTTGGAACCAACTCGACAGCACTTACCACCACCAACAAACTAGTCTAAAAAGTGTCTGTGTACTAGAAGCCACACTTTAAGGCTGGGAGCTATGAAGGTGATTTATATCAAGAAAAAAAATTGATATCGAGTAGACGTCTATTCTTATTTTTTCCTTCTTTTTAGTGTTTACTGTTAAATTGATAAGGAACTCTGGTAGCATAAAGTTACGAATCAGGCTGCTAATCTCACAGTCAGCAGTTTGAAACTACCAGCTGTTCCACGGGATGAAGATGAGGCTTTCTGCTCCTGTAAAGATTTACAGCCTCGGAAATCCTGTACAGGGTGGCTATGAGTTGGAACTGACTCCACGGCACATAACAACAACAACATTAAATTGATATACTTCATAAAACTTTGAAAACCAACTTTTAAACATTTAAACATTGGCTACAAAAAGTTGTTGTTAAGTGCTGTCGAGTCAGTTCTGACTCACAGAGACACTGTATAGGGTTTCTGAGGAGCAGCTGGTGAGTTTGAACTACCAACCTTGTGGTTCAAACCAATCTTACAGTCCAGTGCTGATCCTACAGTGCCACACTGGGATTCTGGTTATCAAATAACATTACTTAATTGATACAGCAATTACAATTTAACATTTGGAGCATTGTGAATCTTTTAAACACTATAAGAAGGACATGGAATATACACAAAGCCATTTTTGCTCTTAAAAAAGTAATTTCACGTCTAAGGAATATCTCACTGGGATCCTCCTTCCCAGGCCCTAGCCTCTGCTATGATGCCTCAAAACTTTCTCTTTCACACATAATCTTTCTTGTTTTCCCCAGACATTTCTATCACTTGTTATGTAGAGAAGCTTCATTCTACCCTCCCTGCCCCCCATTACAGACTTATCCTTAGGATCTAACCTTTTAGATCACAAGCATTTTCCTGAACAAAGAGAGTTACCTATCTAAGAGACCATCTGGATCTAGCTGTCAAAAAAAAGCAAAAACTTCACCTTAATACAGGTATTTATAATTGGGAAAACAAGGAAGTTAGGAGAAATGAAAGAAGACAACATGGAGTTGGCAGTGGGATTGACCTCAATGGGGCTGAATCACCATTGATCAGAGTCTTAGGAAGCCTCATGCTTACCACAGGTTAGAAAGAGACTGAGTTGAAACTGAGGCTTTGTATTTGTCAATAACAGAAGATGAGTGTGGGTGTGGGGTTGTATAGAAAGAGGAGAGAAGGGGCAATTACAGAAAAGTTGAGGAGCTTAGTCCTCTAAGTCATGAGAGCTCCCTGAGGACGCTGAATAGAGATACGACATGATGAAATTTTATGATTTGGAGAGAACATTTTATCAGTGCTGTGTGGTATGGGCTCTGTGGCAGACCTCAAGTGGTTCACTAATGCCCATTTTCCTTTCTTTTCTTTGCCAGCAGAACTCCCAGGCTTTAGTTGGATAGATATCCACCAAGCTACAGATACGTCAGCCTCTCTGACAGCTAGATGTGCCCACGTGACTAAATTCTGGTGAAGTATGCCCTTCCAGGCTGTGCCCTTAACCCAAATGTGTGTCATTCTCTGATAAAAGGAACCAGAACTCATTGGAGAAATGGCCAATTCCAGGATCAGGGCAGAAGTTCAAGGTGATCCTGGAATACCTTTCTATGGCAGGAAGTAAAGAAGTATGCAAAGAATGATGGGATATGCTAAAAGGTTGCAAGAGCCAAGTTGAAGGATTCCCACTGGCCAAATCTGAGCAACAAAATAAATGATATCAGTAAAGAAATATAACTCATAGAATAAAATAAGAATACATGAGTCAGTTCTCATGCAAATAGGGGCTAAATGAAATAGAGTAGAAGGAAAAGCTTTTCTTTGCAGTACAATTCCATTTTATGAATACAGAAGGAATGAGAGAATGAGAAAAACAAATTGACAACCACAAAACTAATAACAGAGAACTCTGGTCTTGTGACTAAGTGCTTGGCTGCTAACTAAAAGGTCGGTGGTTCGAACCCACTGCAGAAGAATGATGTGACAGTCTGCTTCCGTGGCTCCAAATTTACAGCCTTGGAAACCCTATGAGGCAGTTCTTATAGGGTTGATCTTATAGGGTTGATATATGTTGAAATCCATTTGACTGCAACGGGTTTGATTTTTTATAGTAACTGTTCCAGTCAAGAATTAATAATTGGTGCTAAAACTGGTAAGTCGAACTTTAATAAGAAACAGGATACAGTAAAAACCTGTGTCAACTGGAATGCAGCAGGATTGCCTTGTTTTCCTGAGTTTCACAAGTTTTCTGCCTTGGACAAGGCCCAGTCTTACCATTTCTTAATTGCTTATTTTAGTGGAAAATATTTGAGTTTTCCTTCTCTGGCGGGTGTCCACCTTACACAAAGTTGTGGCTTTTGTAGGATTTATTGTATTTCTATGGTCTCAAAATACCTTCCCACAAGATACTTTTTACAAAGGGAAAATATTAATTCTAGTGGGGAAACCTGGCATATGTCTTAGCCAAGTGATTCAAGCTAACATCACCAAGATGGGGACAGATTGACATCATATCATATGTCTCTTGATGGGATGCACTGAGAAGGCCACACCACTTATGCAGAATTCCTGCCAAAAGTGCATAACCTGAATCGAGTCATAGGGAAACATCAGACAAACCCAGAACAAGGGACATTCTACAGAATAATTGACCTGTCTCCTTCAAATATGGCAAGAATATGAGAGAAAAAGACTGAGAAACTGCTTCAGGTTAAAGGAGATGCAAAGGACAAACAGGACAACTAAATGCAATATGTTATCCTGGAGTCATGGTGTGGCACTGCAAGCTAATGTGCTGGACTGCAAGGTTGGTTTGAACTACAGGATTGGCAGTTCAAGCTCACCAGGGTCACTATGAGTCGGAACTGACTTGAAGGCACTTAACAACACTGGATTGGATCCTGGACCAGTAATTTTTTTGAAAATTTTATATATGTATATATATATATATATATATATATATGGAGTCCTGGTATGGTGCTGTAGGATAAGCACTGGACTGCTAACCACAAGGCTGGTGGTTCAAACTCACTAGCTGTACAGGGTCCCTATGAGTTGGAATCAACTCAATGGCAGTTAACAACACCAGTATACATATAGAAGTGTGGTGAATCCATGGGATAAACACTGAACTGCCAATCACAAGGTCAAGCAGTTTGAGCCTACCTGCTGGTTCAAGAGAGAAAGATGAAGTTTTTCTACAAAAGATTTTAAACCTCGGAAACCCTAGACAGGGTAGCTATGAGTAGAAATCAATTCCATTGTACTATATATACACACACACACACACAAACACACATACAGCTATGGATCAGAACTGACTGAATGGCACTTAACAAACGTAACTGACTCATAGTGACCCTGTAAAGAGTTTCTGAGGAGTGGCTAGTGAATTCAAACTAACACTGTGGTCCGTTGCTTATTGTACAGGGCCACACCAGAATATATATATGTTTATATGGAAGGAGAGAGAAAAAGAGAGAGAGAAGGGAGACAAAATGAATGAGAAAGTAAAAATTTGAAATACTTGTACAACTTTTCTGTGAGTCTGAAATGATTACAAAATATCAAGCCTTTTCTCTAAGGAATGTGTACGCACTCCCCTCTCCTTCACTCTACCCACTAGCTGGAAGATGACAAACGATGAGGCAGTCATTGCTTGCCTTCCTTGGTTAATCTTGTACTGATATGTGTGAGATAACTGACCTATCTTGTCAAGCATTGAGGGGCCTCTTTGTTACAGCTACGTGTCCTGCACTTAACCAATACAGACTGGAGGAGAGTAGCTTGTTAAGACCATTGCTAGCATTGTTAACAAGACCAATGTTAACAACATTGGGCTGTTGTTGTTAAGTACCATCAAGTGGAGTCTGTTATGACTCATAGGGACTTGTATAGGGTTTCCAAGAAGCAACTGGTGGGTTTGAACCACCTACCTTGCAGTTAGCAGTCCAGCACTTAACCCAGAACCCCCTCACTGGGACCCCTACATTGGCCTAGTCATAGATATTGAGGGCATGGGAGATTGGTTAATGGAGATAGTTGGGAAGGACCAGTCATTTTGGGGGAGAGCAACTCAAGGGAGGGGGCAACAGAATGCTGGGTGCTGGGAGCAGGAGAAACTTGTCAATTTAAGAACTGAAGGAAAAAGATCCAAGGATCAAGAGAGATGTTTGGGGGGCTGGGAGACATACTATACTGGCCACCTCTGCAGCCCTCCTCAGAGCCCCTGCTCCTCCTCATAACTGGGAAGTGAGGGCCAATGGAAGCGGTGGGGGCATGGAAGTTAGGGTTCTGTCTTTGAGGGTCTCTACTCATTTCTTTCTGGGCTAAGGGTCTTATTTGTATTTTAAAACTGGTGCATGGTAAGTCCCAAAAATGCCTGAAGTATGAAAAAAGGAAAAGAGACTTCATAAATGTACTTTCAAACCCTGAGACCCAGCTCCCAGCCAGGAGACACGCAAACCCTTTAATATCTGTATTTTGGATCCACTTAAATGGAAACAGCCTCCAGTATTTTTAGCTGCTGTGTAATTGAAGTAAAAAAGAAGAGGAGAATGTGTATTTTTTCCTGTCTTAGAATGAGAGACAAGGGGGCTATTTCTCATTATCTCTGAAAAGAATCCCTGTTGGGAAGTGAACACCCAAGAGTCCTCCTTGACTCCTCCTCTGGACCTGACTGGATTTATACCCAAGAAGGGACACAGAGGAGCGGAGAGAACCAGGCACAACGGCAGCACTAGGGGGCCATCTCACAGGTGGAGGAAGTGTTGGACAGTGGTGACCAGCAACCCCCAAGGTAAGAGAGTTGCTCCCCGAAGACTTTGCCTGAGAAAGGGAGGAAGATGATCAGGTGGAGATGAGCTCCAGGCTGAGGCACAAAAGGCTTATGTCTGAATATCCAGGCCATGTGACTTGTTGCCTGTCTATCACCAATGAGAAGTTAAAACCAAACAAGTAAAGATTTTTCAGGATCTGAGCATGGTATTCTTAGTATTATACTCTGTTCACTGATGGGACTAAACACAGTTTCTTACTAGGTCAAATGCAGTTTGTGTTGTATGGAAGCATGTGCCTAGGTTATATTCTTATCTAAAAGGTTTCCTTGGAGTCTTGAATGTCCTAATCTTTATTTGCTGGCTTCTTCAAAATGTTAAAGACCTCTCTTTGGTAATTTATGTGTTATATCTCACTTAAAAAAAAAAAAAAGTCTTAGACAAGGATTTTTTTCAGTTATAATCAGGAAACTATTAATAACGTCCCCTGTCTCAGGCTTTCTTGCATATCAATTAAGCTAATGTCTTTGAAATCTCTTGAAGAGTTTGATATTTATTTAAATATTTATACAGATTTTATTTCTTATTTGTAGGAGGACAACTTCTTTTTCCTAAATTCCTATATTATTACTTTCACAATACCTCAAAGAAAATATTTAGAAACATTTCAAGAAACAGTGGACTAGTTTGAGGAAGCTATGATTTTCTGTTTTTGGTAAGGTAAGGTCTGCGGGTAGGAGGGAGAAAGAATGAGTAGATAGGTAGAATTTCACTTAAAAGTATGAAACATGAGTTGCTTAAGTAAGCATTAAAAAAAGAACAAGCCCCAACATAAAAATAGCAAACCACCCACATCTGGACGTGAGTTAGTCCAGGTGCCTAACATCTACTGGTTTCTGAGAGAAGCCAAGATGTCAGCAAGGTACCAGGTGACACCTACCCAGTCAAGACTATAGAGTGATCACTGGCATTGCGCAGGATCCTCCTGGAAAGAATTAGTGCTTATTGGCATCTGGGTGTTTGTTGGAAACTCAGGGTCAAGGTGGCAATGTTGAGAGAAGGGTCTCAGGAAGAAACAGAGAATATCAAGATTGGTATTGTCTTTTCTCAGAGGGAAGCAAAAAGCCCCAGACACTCTTTCATACAACTTGGATTGTCTGAAGGAATGCTATGCCCCCAAGTTTCTGGCCTGTAGCTGACTCCTGAAGAAGGAAAAGATGACAGGATGGCTCCCAATCATCTTGTGGCTTCTGGTTTCCATTTCAGCTCTGCTCTGTGGTTTGAAATGTAGGGTAGACTAAGATTTGTTCCTGAGATGATGCCAGAGGAAATTATGCCCAGGCTCAGTGGAAACTCTTGTCCATCCACTGCTCATTCCAGAGCCTCGGCTCCTATAGAGTCTGGATGCAGACATGAGATCATGCTTTAGGTTCTGTGGCAGCATCTGGAGCTAATTGTCTGTCAAGCATGCTAAGACCTCAGATTGGATCCCTGGTCACATTCCAGATTGGATCCTATGGTCACGTTCCAGACAACACTTTACACCCCTATCTCCTAGTTCAGTGTGATATATTCCACTGGCTCTGCCTGGTCCTATCAAAGTAGATTCACTAATATCATCAACCAACTTTGGAACATGTGCCATTGGTCTCAAAGAAAGAGCCAGGGAGTGTGGCTGGAGCAGTTCACATCCTTGGAGATGGTCAAAACCTCTCATGTTAGACAGAAGGCTGAACTTTAAAGTTATTTCAATGTGTGGAAAATCACAACTTTCATTATGTGCCTCTGTTCATTATCATTCAATTGAGGCAGTTTGACATTATCTGCTTCTCATGCCCATGGGAAATAGGGCTACATGTGTATAAAGTAAGACTTCATTCATCTGGGGCCCTGAATTTAGACCTTTGTGGCCCTTTTATCTCTTCATTGTGTCCCATGGGAACTAAGTGAAGGTATTTCTGTAAGAAAGTGATTAATTTCTGTGCAGTATGTTGACATCTTTGTTGATGCTCAGGAAGAACTTATAAAGCACTTAGCACAGGAACTGGCACCCAAACCAACAAAGCAATTGCCATGGAGTTGATTCTGACTCATAGACGCTTCAGGTGTGTCAGAGTAGAACTGTGCTTTGTAGGGTTTCCAGTGACTGAGTTTTCAGGTTACCAGGTCTTTCTTCAGAGGTGTCTCTGGGTGGACTTGAACCTCTAACTTTCCATTTAGCAGTTGAATAAGTTACCTGTTTGTATCACCCAGAGATTCTGGTACATAATTGTTATTATGTTGTGCTGTCAAGTTGATTCCAACTCAAGGTGACCCCATGTGTTACGGAGTTGAACTGTTCCATTTTCTTGGGTGCACAGAAGCAGATTGCCAGGTCTTTTCTTCCTGGTGCCATTGGGTGGATTTGAACCAGTAACCTTTATGTCACCAACTTAGTCCAAACTGTGTGTACCACCCAAATAACTAGTGTATAGAAAATGGTAGTTACCATTATCATCACCCATTTGAACTTTTGCAAATCAGATTAAGATTCAGTTGACAAATCAAAACAACACAAGAAGCCTGAGACCATTCATGAGAAAATACTGAGACTGGGTCAGGGACACTATCCTTTAAGTTTTCCAACTTAAAGTGTGTGGGCACAGCTCTTCACAAAAAGGATCATGGTGGTGTGAGAGTCACCAACAAGGATTTTGCTCATCAGTGGAATATATCACACTGAACTAAGAGATAGGGGTGTAAAGTGTTATCTGCAATGTGACCATAGTAACTCTTAACACACGAAATCAATTTTTCATTTACCCACACCTGGTTGCCTTGTACCCTATATGGAATGCAGAGAGTTCAAAGTCATGGGCTAGAAATAGAAATGTTCCTATATACTTAGTTCAACTGGGGCTTGGCCTAGAAGAAATAGTACTGTTTTGCTCTTCCATACTAAAGGAGAAAGAGAGAAGAGAAATCAGTTGCATTAGGACTCTCTCTAGTCAAGGATAAATTGAGCCAGAGTAAAGTCCTCAACCACCTAGGAATTTCCTCACCTGGACTGACTACACAGGTCAGAGGAACCACCCAATAACTAGGTTGAAGACCACTAGATGCCCCAAGAGACTTTGGGGAAAGAGTGAGTTTGTGACAGCCACATATCTCTGGTGACCCACCTCACTCACTGTTCTTCACAGTTGAATGATGTCCACCCTATCATTTGAGGACAGAAGATCTTCTTATGTGACTCCACTGGAAATCTATGATAATACAGTTTGTATAAAACCCAAAGCAGTGATCTCATTTGCTTGTGGTTAACTGTAAAGGCAGGATGAGGTAATATGGGAACCAAAGAAAGCCCTGAATTTATGGATAAAGATCTATAACAGCAGCAGAGTGGACTGCCACTCTCTTTGTGTAAGTTGTGTTTTTCATTCTTGACCCAGCATGTGTATCCTTTTTTGGAGAACATGAAGTAAAATAGAGACCTTTTGGAATTCAGAGGACCATCATTCTCCCCTGGCCAGGGCTTGATGGACATCTACCCTTGCAGATTGAAGTCTTGGTCCGCTTCTGTGTTTCCTAGGAAGGAAATTCTCCAGCATTTTATGAGAATGTATCCAGAACTTAACCTCTCCTTTGGGGAATCACTCATTTATCTTTCCAAGGACTTAACATCGCTCACAGGAAGCACAGGATCTAGATATTGATATATTAATATTTAACTGAACACCCCATGCATTTTGGGTATTATTTATTTTCCTAAGAATCCCTCTCTTAAAAGAAATATGGTAGGAAAGAAGACATTTAGTCTATTCTTAACATGTAGTAATCAGTTCATTGAATTATTCTTTCATATAGCAGAAAGATGAGGGACACAGAAGCATGGAGCAGACCAGCCTGGTGTTTGATCCCAGCTCTGCCACTTAGTAGCTGTATGTCCTTAGGCAAGTCACTTCACTTCTAAGCACTCTTAAATGTTGTTAAGTGCCGTCGAGTCGGTTCCGACCCATAGCGACTCTGTACAGGGTTTCCGAGGGTGTAACTCTTTACGGGAGTAGAAAGCCTCATCTTTCTCCCGCTGATAGTTTCGAACCGCTGACTTTAAGGTTCGCAGCCCGATTCGTAACCACTACACTACCAGAGCTCCTTAAGCACTCTTAAATAAAGAATATTAATTAGTTCCCAGGATTTTGAAGAGTAATGTTTATAAAGTGTTGAGTACAGAAGGCAACTTTTAACAAAGAAAGCCATTGGACAATATTATTTAATTCACAGAATATTACTTTGGCCAGGACTATGCTGTGAGGCTGGGGATACACAGGGAATTAAGACAGTTCCAGCCACTGCCATCCCTGAGCTTACCGGGAAGGATGTCTGGGCCAGGAACACACATTGAGATTTCAGTGTTCTCAGATTTACTTGGGCATTAAAGACACAGAGGTGGATGTGGTCACTAAGAGAGAAAGCAGAATGGATGGACATGCAGAAATCCTGGGAGATCAGTGTCTCTCTGAGGGCAGAATCAGGAGACCAGCCATGCAGCTCAGTCAGCAACACACACTCCAAAGAACCTTTCTCATAAAAGTAAAATGAGGCAGCATTTGTCCTGAATCTCAATGGGCCTCACCTCCCACTTCCCACAAACCAGCTCCCCTAGTTACAATTAAAGACATCAGCAGTAGCAGAGAGATAGAGGTACTTGGGCGTACCTCGTTTCCTGCTGGGTGTCAGGCATGGTATCTCATGAGTGTGTACCTTCATTGCACACATTTGTACAGCATTGACCCCACTTTCCATGGGAAACTACTCCTTAGTAGAATAATCATCACCATTTGGAAACCCATTACCCTGCAGTTTTCTTAATTAAATTTTGTGCCCAACTTCCTAGTCCCCGCTTCCCCTCCTTGTGGAGTGCTTGCTGGGGGCTACAGTTCCTACTAAAAGAGTTCCCCAGACTGTTAAGGGAAGAACATCTTTCCTGCCATGTGATGGAGAGAGAGCTGGAAGGCTTCTCTTCTTGCTTGCTATGCACACAACTGTTCTTCTTCTTGTTAAGTGCCATTGATTCAGTTCCAACTCATACCGATCCTGTATAGAGTTTCCAAGGAGCGGCTGGTGAGTTTGAACTACCAACCTTGTGGTTCAAAACCAACCTTGCAGACCAGTGATTATCCTATAGAGCCATACAAGGACTCCATTAGGTGGAGGATTTCCCCCTCTCTTGTCTTCTTTCGAGCAATCCCCCTGCCCAGGAAAATCTGACACCAGTGCATGGAAAACAAGAAGCTGTAATTATCAAGGCCATCTTCTTACAACTAAGAATGGCAGGAGGCACTGAGAACTCATACAAGGGCTTTTGGGATTTCTCATATTCCAGGCTTCAAAAACAAACAGGGTGGGACTGGATTTTGGGCAGACTTGCTGTGGTTTATGGCAAGAGTCCGTGGCTTTTTTGCATGAATTCAGAACTTCTTCAGAAAACCATCTGCACTCCAGTTATGTCGTGGCGAAAAGTGAGGCTGGGGGTGAGAATTGAAAGTGGATGGGAGGGAGTAGGTAGAGGCTGTCTGATTTTTTAGTTTTATTGTTGTCCAGAAAGAGGATTTTGGACAGTGGAAACTTGTGTGCTGCCATGTTCTTAGTAGGCCCTTTTGAAATCAGTATATGATGCTGTTGTAGAAGGCCGATCACATGGGGTTTTGGAGACTCTGCACCTGGGTTTGAATGTGTAGCCTCATATTTATAAATTATATATCTGAGGCAAACGATGCCTCTAAGCTTCAGATCTTATCTTGAGGGCTAAACAGAGAATATGTGCATCACTGTTTTATGATTGCCTGAATTTTCAAGATGACAATCAGGAAATATTATTTTCATCCTGTATCTATATTCCAACTTAAGGAGCTCTGGTAGCGTAGTGGTTATGAATTGGGCTGCTAATCTCATGGTCAGCAGTTCGAAACTACCAGCTGTTCTGCAGGAGAAAGATGAGGCTTTCTGCTACCAAAAAGATTTACAGCCTCGGAAACCCTGTACAGGGTCACTATGAGTTGGAACCAACTCCATGGCACATAACAACAACAACCTTCCAAGTTATTCTTCCTTCTGCGCTCCCCTACTTCCTTGACAAAGTCTCAAGTCAATCAATTTTAGAGTTTTCTGGTCACTTTTGGGATAAAAAGAAAATTTCTTTTATCAAATGGCAAGTCCATTTCTCGATCAGAACCTCAGCCCAGTACACCCAGCTTAGGACACATCCCCCATACTTGAACAGCTGCTTCTGGCTTCACCAGGTTGTTGATGGAAGCAGGAAAGATTAGAAAAGAAAGGGATTTTTTTTTGGGTGAAAATATCTACAACAAAACATACACCACTTCAACAATGTCTACATGTATAATTATTAATCATTGTCCAAATCCCAAGCAATAAGAAATATCCCACTGACCATTCCATTCCATTCCAGGCAGGTGAGGATTAATCCTGAGGATTGAGGCACCTAGCCTCGCACATAGCAGCAATTGGACACATTAATACTTAATGTTACTGTTAGTTGTCATACAGCCAGCTCTAACTTACAGTGACAGCATACCCTTAAGAGACGAGAATGAAATGCTGCCTGGATCCGTGCCATCTTTATCATTGTTGTTATGTCTATGCTGATTGTTTCAGCCACTGTGTCAATCCATCTTACCGAGGGCCTATCTCACCTCACCGACCCTCCACTTTACCAACCATGATGCTGTTTTCTAGTGATTGGTTTTTCCTGATGATGTGTGCAGTGTAAGAAAAGCCAA
The DNA here is from genome assembly GCF_000296735.1 of Chrysochloris asiatica. NCBI lineage: Eukaryota > Metazoa > Chordata > Mammalia > Afrosoricida > Chrysochloridae > Chrysochloris > Chrysochloris asiatica. The sequence continues at coordinate 5,013,080 of NW_006408618.1, forward strand.
GTCTCACCAGTAGAGCTGCATTAAGGCATGTGAGGACACTGGACACTAACCATCTGTGGTGCCCCTACTCTGCTTTATCACACATTTGAGTGGGATATGTGAGTGACAATGGTCTCCTCTTATCTGTGATTTCACTTGCTATAGTTTCAGTTACCAGAGTCTGAAAACATTAAATGGAAAATTCCAGAAGTCAGCAACACACAAGTTTCAAAATGAAACCCTTCTGAGTGATGTGTTGAGATCTGGTGTCATCTTGTTCTGTCCTACCCAGGATGTGAACCATCTCTTTGTCTAGCATGCCCATGCTGCATACATCATAATACGTCTTAGTTATCAGATTGACTGTCGAGGTATTGCAGGGCTTGTGTGAAACTAACCCTCATTTTACTCAATAATTGTCCTATTTTATTGTTAGTTACTGTTGCTAACCTCTTACTGTACCTGATTTTGAAATTAAACACCCTCATGGGTATGTATGCATGGAAAAAAACCAGTAAATGTGGATTTCTGTACTATTTACAGTCTCAGGCATCCATTTGGGTTCTTGGAAATTATCCCCTACAGATAAGAGGGGACTACCAAATGAATCCCCAACTCATCTGTCCGTTTGTCGAACTGTGGTGGCTTGTGAGTTGCTGTGATTCTGGAAGCTATACCATGGGTATTTTAAATACCAGCAGGGTCACGCATGGTGGACAGGTTTCAGAGGAGCTTCCAGACAAAGACAGACTAGGAATAAGGAATGATGAATTACTTCTGAATATTTAGTCACTGAAAACCTTATGAATAGCAGAGAAACACTGTCAGATATAGTGGCAGAAAATGAGCCCCTGGGGTTAGAAGGCACTCAAAATGTGACTGGGGAAAAGCTGCCTCCTCAAAGTAGTATTGACAGTGATGATGTGAATGGAGTAAAGCTCGTGGGAGTTAAGCCCGTGGGACCTTCATTTGCTGATGGGGCACAACTCAAAATGAAGAGAAACAGCTGTAAACATCCATTAATAATTGGAACATGGAATGTACGAAGTATGAATCTAGGAAAATTGGAAATTGTCAAAAATGAAATAGAATGCATAAACATTGATATGTTAGGTGTTAGTGAGCTGAAATGTACTGGTATTGATGATTTTGAATCTGATAACCACATGGTTTACTATGCTGGACATGACAAATTGAAGAGGAATGGTGTTGCATTCTTCGTCAAAAAAGAACATATCCACATCAGTCATGAGGTACAATGCTATCTGTGATAGGATAATATCCTTGCGCCTACAGGGAAACCCAGTTAATACCACTATTGTTTAAATTTATGCACCAACCACTAAAGCCAGAGAGAATTAAATAGAAGAATTCTATCAACTTCTTCAATTTGAAATTGATTAAACATGTAATCAAGATGTATTGATCACTACTCGTGATTGGAATGTAAAGGTTGGGAACAAAGAGGAAGGATCAGTAGTTGGAAAATATGGTCTTGGTGATAGAAATGATGCTGGAGAACACATGATAGAATTCTGCAAAATAAATGATTTGCTCATTTCATATACCTTCTTTAGACAGCATAAGGGATGATTATACATGCAGATCTCACCAGATGGAACACATAGAAATAAAATTGACTACATCTGTGGGAAGATACAATGGAAAAGCTCCATATCATCAGTCAAAACAAGGCCACAGGGGCAGATTGTGGAACAGGCCATCAATTGCTCATATGCAAATTCAAACTGAAGCTGAAGAAAATGAAAACAAGTCTAAGAGAGTCAAAATATGACCTTGAATATATCCTACCTGAATTTAGAGATCATCTGAAGAACAGATTTGATACATTAAACACTAAAGACCAAAGACCAGAAGAGTTGTGGGATGACATCAAGAACATCATACAGGGAGAATGCAAAAAGAATCATTAAAACAAGAAAGAAGGAAAAGATCACAATGGATATCCGAAGAGACACTGAAACTTGTCCGTCAGTGTAGAGATGCTAAAGCAAATGGAAGAAATGAGGAGATAGAAGAACTGAACAGAAAATTTCAAAGGTCAGCTTGAGAAGACAAAGTTGAATATTACAACAAAATGTACAAAGCTCTGGAGTCAGAAAACCAAAAGGGAAGAACACACTCCACATTTCTCAAGCTAGGGGAACTGAAGAAAAAATTCAAGCCTCAACTTTCATTATTGAAAGAGTCTCTGGGAAAATTATTGAATGGTGAAGGAAGCATCAAAAGCAGATGGAAGGTACACATAGAGTCACTGTACCAAAAGGAAATGGTTGACGTTCAACTATTTCAAGAGATAGCATATGATCAAGAGCCAAGGATACTGAAGGAAGAAATCCAAGATGCATTGAAGGAACTGGCAAAGAACAAGGCACCAGGAACTGATAGAATACAAATTGAAATCTTCCAAGAAAATGATGCAGCACAGGAGGCACTCACTAATCTATGCCAAGAAATTTGGAAGACAACTATCTGGTTGGCTGATTGGAAAAGATCCATATTTATGCCCATTCCAAAGAGAGGTAACCCACCAGAATATGGAAATCATCAGACAGTATCTTTGATATCCCATGTGAGTAAAGTTTTACTAAAGGAAATATAGAAACGGCTGCCAGCATACATTGACAGAGAACTTCCAGAGGTCCAAGGCGGATTCAGAAGAGGATGTGGAACGAGGGATATCATTGCTGATGCCTGATGGATCTTGGCTGAAAGCAGAGA